>NC_044558.1:128278519-128594234 GCF_007565055.1 Rhinopithecus roxellana | reverse complement strand
ATGCCCCTTTCTTCTTGGCACATTTTATCTAGGGATCTTGAGAGGAGGAAAAATTACCCAACTCCTACAGGTATGTGATGGCACAAAATCACAGGTCAGGAACACTGTACAGAAAACCTGTGGGACATCAAGGCTTTAAAAATTAGAATATAATATTCCTTATAGGATAAAGTTTCAACATAGACTATTTTATAAAATAACCTATATGACAAATAATTATTCCTTTTGCTACTAACTCTGGGAAGAACTTCGCTTATATTATAGAGATTGAAAAAAGAAACAATAAAATCCCTTTTCTAAAACAAACCCCCTTCTTGCCTGGGGACTAGACTGTCTTTGCAGAACTAACAAATTAGCCAGAATACTAGAAATTATGATTTAGGAGCCATGTAGTTGAAGGCTGCAAGATTCTGACCCTACCCAAATTGCTCCTGAAGATAACATCACTATTGTAAAACCTAAGATCAGTACTTGAGACATTTTGTAGACAATGAACTTGACAGATCAGCTTGCACCACCCAGATAGATAAACTAGCTCATCTGGTCCCATGGCCTCCACTGAGAAACTGGCTTAGCACAAAAAAACAGCATGGACTTTCCATGATTTCACTTCTGACCTGACCAATCAGAACTCCTGAATCACTGGCCCTCTGTCCACCAAATTATCCTTAAAAATTTCAGTCCTCAAATTTTCAGAGACTGATTTGAGTAATAATAAAACTGGTCTTCTGTGTAGTCAGCTCTGCATAAATTACTCTTTCTTTATTGCAATTCTTCTGTCTTGATATATCAGTTCTGTTTAGGCAGTAAGCAAGGTGAACTCACTGGGCAGTTACACTTAAATAAAAGAACAGACTGATCTCATATTAACCACATAACAACAGACTGAAAGGAATTTGAAAAACAAGAACAAATCAATCCAAAAGCTAGCAGAAGACAATAAATAAAAAATATCAAAGCAGAATAAAATGAAATTGAGACAAATAAACACATACAAAGGATTAATGAAACAAAAACTTGGTTCTTTGAAAAAATAAACACAATTGATAGACCACTAGCTTGATTAACCAAGAAAAAAAAAAAAAGCTTTAAATAAGCACAATCAGAAATGACAAAGGTATCATTATAATTGACACCACAGAAATAAAAGATTCTCAGAGAACACCATGAACATCTCTGCACACACAAACTAGAAACTAGAAAACCTAGAGGAAATGAATAGGTTCCTGGAAACACACAATCTTCCAAGATTGAACCACAAAGAAATTGTTATACTGAACAGACCAAAGACAAGTTACAAAATTAAATCAGTAATAAAATATGTAACAACAAAAAAAGCCCAGGAGAAGACAAATTAACAGCTGAATTTTTTCAGATGTACAAAATGGAGCTGGTATTAATCTTATGAAAACAATTCCAATCAAGGGAGACAGACTGTTTTCAAACTCATTCTACAAAACGAGTATCATTCTGATACCAAAATTTGGCAAGGACATACACACAAAAGAAAACTAAAGACCAATATCTCTAATGAACATAAACACAAAAGTCTTCAACATAATACTATAAAACCTAATGCAGCAGTAAATAAAAATAATAACATCACAATAAAGTATATTTTATTCTTTAGATGCCAGAATGGTTCAATATATGCAAATCAATAAATATTATATGCCATATAAACAGAATTAAACACAAAAACCATGTGAATGTCTTTATAGACAGAGAAAATGTATTTGATAAAATTTAACATTGCTTCATGATAAAAAGCCTCAACAAACTAGACACTGAAGAAACATACCTCAAAATAATGAGCCATCTATGAGAAAACTATAGCCAACATCATATTGGAAAGGGAAATATAAATGGTTTGACTCTGTGTCCCCACTCTAATCTCACATTGAATTGTAATTCACAATGTTAGACATGGGGCCTGGTGGAGGTCATTCAATCATTAGGGAGCAGTTCTAAGGGTGGTTCCTAATGGTTTAGTACCATCCCCCTAATGCTGTCTCCTGATAAAGTTCTCACAAGATATGGTTGTTTGAAAGTATGTAACACCTCCTCCTTTGCTCTCTCTTGCTGTCTACTGCCAACCATGTGAAGATGTGCCTGCTTCTTCTTCCACCTTCTTCCATGATTGTAAGCTTCCTGGGTCCTCCTAGCTATGCTTACTGTAGAGCCTGCAGAACTGTGAGCCAATTAAATCTCTTTTCTTATCAATTACTGAGTCTCAGGTAGTTCTTTATAGCTATTCAAGAATAGACTGATACAGAAATGTTGAAAGCATTTCCCCTAAGAACTGGACCAAGACAAGGATGTCCACTTTCACTGCTCTTATATCCTACCCAGAGAAATCCTGCAAGAAAAAGAAATAAAATGCATCCAAAGAGGGTATCAAATTATATGTATTCACTGAAGATGTAATCTCATACCTAGAAAACCCTAAAGATTCCACCTAAAGACTCCTAGGTCTGATAAATGACTTCAGTAAAGTTACAGAATATAAAATAAATGTATGAACTTTAGTAACATTTCTATACACCAATAATATTTAACCTGAGAACCAGATCAAGAACTCAATCCCATGTACAATAGTCACACAAAAAATAAAATATCTAGGAATACATTTAACCAAAGAGGTGAAAGATATCTGCAAGGAGAAACACAAAACACTGATGAAATAAATCATAGATGACACAAACAGATGAAAAACCATTTCATGCTCATAGCTTGAAAAATCAATAGCATTAAAATGACTATATTGGCCAAAGCAATCTACAGGTTCAGTGCAATTTCTATTAAATTGCTAGTGCCATTTTTTTTAAAGAATTAAAACAATTATAAAATTCATATGGAAACACACAAAAAGAGCCTAAACTTAAGCCATTCTAAACCTAAAGAATAAAGCAGGCCGGGCGTGGTGGCTCAAGCCTGTAATCCCAGAACTTTGGGAGGCCGAGGTGGATGGATCATGAGGTCAGGAGATCGAGACCATCCTGGCTAACCTGGTGAAACTCCGTCTCTACTAAAAAAATACAAAAAACTAGCCGGGCGAGGTGGCGGGCGCCTGTAGTCCCAGCTACTCGGGAGGCTGAGGCGAATGGCATGAACCCGGGAGGCGGAGCTTGCAGTGAGCTGAGATCCCACCACTCCAGCCTGGGCGACAGAGCGAGACTCCGTCTCCAAAAAAAAAAGAATAAAGCAGTGGCATCACTGCTTAACTTCAAATTATATTACAAGGCTATCATGACTAAAAGGGCATGGTACTGATATAAATATACACATATAGATCAATGGAACAGAGTAGAGAACCCAAAATAAAGCCACAAACCTATAACCAACTTATCTGTGACAAAGTTGAAAAAAATAAACAATGGGAAAATGACAATCTGTTCAATAATTGGTGCTAAGAAACCTGGCTAGACATACACAGAAGAATAAATGTAAACACTTCCCTTTCACTATATACCAAAATTAACTGAACATGAATAAAAGGTATAAATGCAAGACCTGAAACTATGAAAATTCTAGAAGAAAATCTAAAAAAAAATACTCTTCTGGACATTGGTTTAGGCTTAAAAGCAAACACAACAAAAACAAAAATAGACAAGAGACTTCATTATACTAAAGAGCTTCTGTGCAGCAAAAGAAACAATCAGCAGAGTAAGTAGGCAACCTAGAGAATGGGAGAAAATATTTGCAAACCATGCATCCAACAAAAAACTAACACCCAGAATCTATAAGGACCTTACATAAATCAGCAAGAAAAAAATGAATGACTCAAAAATTAGGCAAAGGACATGAACAGACATTTTTCAAAAGAAGACATATAAGTGACCACAAACATAAAAAAATGCTCAGCATCACTAATAAAAAAATGCACATAAAAACCATAATGAGTTACCATTTCATACTAGTCAAAATAATTATTAAAAAGTCAAAAATATTGATGTTGATGAGGATGCAGCAAAAGGCTATGCTTATATGTTGTTTGTGGGAATGTACACTAGTACAGTCATTATAAAAAACAGTATGGAGATTTCTCAAAGAACTAAAAGTGGAACTACCATTTGACCCAACAATCCCAATACTGGGCTTTTACCCAAAGGAAAATACCAAAAAGACACCTACACTTGTATGTTTACTGCAGCACTTTTCAGAAAAGTAGCCATGGAATCAACCCGGGTGTCTATTGATAACAGATTGAATAAAGAAAATGTTGTACATGTAAATCATGGAATACTATGCAGCCATAAGAAGGAATGAAATAATGTTCTTTGCAGCAACCTCGATCTAGCTGGAGGCTATTACCTTAGTGGATTAATGCAAAAACAGAAGATCAAATACCACATATTCTCTCTTACAAGTAGAAGCTAAACAATGGTTACACATGCATATATCAATGGAAATATGAAACACTCGGGCTTCCAAAAGAGGGGGGTGAGAGAGGGAAGCAAAGGTTGAAAAGCAGTCTATTGGGTACTATGTTCACTATTTGAGTGATGGGTTCACTGTAACCCAATCGCCAACATTATACAATATACCCATGTAACAAATCTGCACATGTACCCCCTGAATCTATAATTTAAAAAAGAAATGGAAAGAATTATATTAACTGTAAATATAGCAGATTAAAGCAAGGAAGTTATCGGGGATTTAAAAACTGCTCCACATAATAATAAAGGAGTCAATTCTCTTATTACCTTTTAAAAAGACCTAACAGTCATGAACCTGTAGGTACCTAAATTTAGTGTCAAAATACATAAGAAAAAATGATAAAAATGCAAGGAGAAATAAAGTAAGTCCACACATAATGATCTCAATAGGTTCTTGGAAACCAAATTTAAGTGAAATGATGTAATGTATAATGAAACCAATTTTACCATAGGCTAATTTATATAAGAGTTAGTTACTATTATATATACTATGTTGTTTCACTTAATGTCAGTTTCCAAGAATATATTGATGATGATGAGTGAGGACTTACTGAAGATTAATACACTACTACAGAAATAAACATCCTTTATCAGAAATGAACATATTTAGCAGGCAAAAATCATTAAGGACATAGTTGAACACAATAAAACCATCAATCAATGGTATGTAATGGCCATCTGTAGAATACTTTATTCAACAACAACAGAATACATGTTCTTCTGAAGCTCATATGGAATATTCATCAAGATAAACCACATTTTGTGCTACAAAACATATCTGAACAAATTTCAAAGAATAGAAGTCATACAACGTCTACCACGGAATTAAATTAGAGGTCAACAACAGGGAGATACCTGGAAAATCTCAAAATATTTGAAGATTGAAAAATAGATTTTAAATAAAACATGGGTCAAAAAATTCAAAAATAGTTTGAATTAAATGGAAATGAAAATATAACATCATAATTTGTGGAATGCAGCAAAAGCATTACTTAGAGAAAAATTTATAGTATTAATGTATATATTAGAAATGAAGAGAGCTCTGAGATTAATCATCTAAGGTTTTACCTTGGTAAACTAGAAAAGAAGAGCAAACTAAATACAAAGTAAGCAGAAGAAGGGAATACAAATTAGAGCAGGAGTCAATGCAATTGTCAACAGGACATTTATAGAGAAAAATCAACACAACCAAAAGGTGTTCCTTTGAAAAGAACAATAAAATTGATGAGCCTCTTGATAGGCTAAGATTTTTAAAAGTTGACAAAAATCACTGATGCTTGAAATGAAATGCTGAACATTGCTGCAGATTATACAGATATTAAAAGGATAAAAAAAGGAGTACTATGAACAACACTAGGCCCACAATTTTAATAATCTGTGTCCTTGAAAGACACAATCTATTCAAAATCACACAAGAGGAAATAGACAATCTGAACAGGTCTATGTGTATTAAGGAAATGAATCAATATCTAATAACCTTCTAAAACAGAAAGCATCAAATTAAGATAGGTTCATTGGTGAATTCTACCAAACACTTAAGCATGAAATTATACCAAATCATTACAATCTTCTTCAGATGACAGCAGCGGCAGAAGTACTTCCTATTTCATTCTGTAAGGTTAGCATTATCCTATTACCAAAATCAGATAAAGACATTACAAGAAAAGAATACTACAGAGGGCCAGGCATGGTGGCTCCCACCTGTAATCCCAGCACTTTGAGAGACCGAGGCGGGTGGATCACCTGAGGTCAGGAGTTCGAGAACAGCTTGACCAACATGGAGAAACCCCATCTCTACTAAAAGTACAAAATTAGCCAGGCGTGGTGGTGCATGCCTGTAATCCCAGCTACTTGGGAGGCTGAGGCAGGAGAATCACTTGAACTTGGGAGGCGGAGGTTGTGGTGAGCCAAGATTGTACCATTGCCTTCTAACCTGGTCAACAAGAGCAAAACTCTGTCTCAGAAAAAAGAAAAAAGAAGAATACTACAGAAAAACTTCTCTCATGAACATAGATGTGAAAATTTAAAAAAAAATCAGATTGAATCCAACAATGTATAAATATAGTATACATCATGACTAAGTGGGATTTCCCTCAGGTTTCCAAGACTGATTCAACATTCAAAATCAGTTATTACAATTCATTACATCAACAGGCTAAAGAAGAATAAAAAAATGACACGATCACATCAATAGCTCTAGAAAAATGCATTTGCAAAATCAAACATTCATTTATAATAAAAACTCCCATTAAACTTGGAATAGAGGAGAACCTCCTCAAATTGATCAAAAATATCTACCAAAACCCTACATTTGACTTCATGCCTAATAGTGAGAAACTCAAAGTCTTCCCACTAAGGTCAGGAATAAGTCAAACACATCCCCTCTCACCACTGTTTTTCAACATGGTACTGGAAGTCAGAACTAATGTAATTTTAAAAAGGAAAAGAAAATGAAATGTATATAGATTGAAAAGGAAGAAATAAAACTGTCTTTGGTTGCAATATGACATAATTGTCTAGGTAGAAAGTTTAAAATAACAGACAAAAACACATCTGGAACTAATAAGCAATTATTGCAAGGTTTCAGGACACAGGATCTGGGGTAATATAACAAGATCAAACATTTTCATATATATCAGCAGAGAAACATGAAACTTGGAAGCCATCAAGATGTCCTTCAGTAGGTGAATATATAAAGAAACTGTTATACACCTAGACAGTGGAATATTATTTAACGATAAAAAGAAATGAGTTATCAAGCAATTAAAACACTTGGAGGAAAATTAAATGCATGTGATTAAGTTAAATAAGCTAGTCTAAAAATGCTATATACCGTATGATTCTGGAAAAGGCAAAACTATGAAAACAGTGAAAAGCACAGTGGTCTCCAGGGGTTTTAGAGGAGGAAGGAATGAATAGAATAGGCAGAGCAGGGGATTTTTAGCGCAGAGAAACTATTTTGCATAATACTGTAATGGTGGATATATGTCATTATACATTTGTCCAAACCCATAGAAAGTACAATGTCAAGAGTGAAACCTAATGTACACTGTGAACTCTGGGAGATAAAGATGTGTTAATGTTGTTTCATCGTTTGTAACAAGTGTATCACCCTTTGTTGGGAGATATTGATAGTGGGACAGGCTATGCATGTGTGGGGCAGGTGGTATGTGGGAAATCTCTGTAATTCTCCTCAATTTTACTGTGATCCTAAAACTGCTCTAAAAATAAAAGTTTATTTAAAAAATTCATAAGATAACAATTTAACCTTTTATGTATTCATTGGTAAATGCACTGCTGTTTTTTTTTTTTAATTCCACTTTACACAATTAAGCAATGAACACAAGTGACCAAAAGGAAAGTGATAAGGGCCATGAGTTAGCTACAATATGGTAAGTCCCAAAGAGGGTTGGTCATTTCCAGCTGGTTGGAATGGTGTGAACTTTAAGAAAGAAAAGGGTGTGTGAGCTAAGCACGGAGCATTTCCTGGCAGTTACAAGCCTAATACTTGACTTAGTTGGCTAAAATCAAGGTGTCGGAAGGGCTGTATTCCTTTCTGGGACCTCTAGGAAATAAGCTGTTTCTTTGCTTTTTCTCACTTCTAGAGGCCACCTACATTCCTTGGCTCTTGGCCTCTTTCTTCCATCTTCAAAGCAACAATAGAATGAGTCCTTCTCATATGACATCCTTCTGACCTCCTCTTTTTACTTTTTAGGATATTTGTGGTTACATTGGGCCCAACCAAATAATTTTCTTATCTTGAGTTCAGCTAATTTGCAAACTTATTCCATCTGCAACCTGAACATAGTGTAATTACAGATTCCAGGGATTAAGACAAGATATTTAAAGAATCCACAGAGAAGTGAGGTTACCTTAAAGGAACAAGAAAACAGACAATAGCTAACTTATCAGGAGTAAAATGGAACTTAGAGGACAATAGAATAATATCTTCAATCTGACAAGAGAAAATAATTGTCAATTTAGAATTCCATACCTTGTATATTTCTTTTAAGTATACAGTTGAACTAACGTTCTTTCCTGAGAAATTAAAATTGGCAATTTGCCACTAAAGAGCTCACTGAAAGACATTTTTAAAAATCTACTTTAATCAGAAGGAAAATGACCCTAGATGGAATCGGACATTCAAGAAGAAATCAGAGAAAATAAAATGATAAATATGTCGAGATGTACAAAGACTGACCCCTTAAATCTTAATGTCTTGGGATGAGCATAAATTAAAGTACACAAGAATAACATATATATTATATATCTATCTTATATATGCATATATGCATATTAAATATATATAGCACATATATAACTATATAATGTTATCACAATGGTCTTTGCAGTATATTAAAAATTTGGATACTATAACACTTATTCCACAAGAAGAATGCATTAATAAATCAATTAACATAAAAAATTTAAAAATTTCACTTTAGTTCTAACTAAATCTTTACTGAACAAAAAGGAACTAGTATGGCTTAAAAATAGTTTTAGGGTCTTTTTATACTCAAACCATTATAAAGCCATCTCAAAATGTTACATGAATACTTGAAGTTGTGGTCATTGCTTTGGGGAAATTCTGAGGAGCATCTTGCCAGGTGTTCTGGAAATAAATAATGATTTCAATAAAAAATGAACACATTCTTAAAAAAAGTCATTAAGATAAATTTATGAAGTTTTCATTTGTAATTTCTTTTCATTTCTTTCTCCCATTTTATGAGAAATTTTCTATCATTAATATTTAAATAAATTTATGAGAATGCCTATGGGGTACAATTCTGGAAAAAGCTGGATCATTTTATCCACTGGGGATTTTAGATAGTGGATTTACACATTAAATGGAAGGAAGTCTTTTTGGTAAATCTGATGCTAGGTCTTTACTCCAGAGATGTATCCTGAACTAATAAACTTCCTCCACTTTCACATAAATGATAGCATGCTCCATACACATTCTTCATGGTCCTTTTTTTCCATATAAAAATATGTCTTGAAGAAGATTCCATATTAGTAAACAAATAATTTTTTCTTCTTTTTTCAAGACATCAGACTATTCATTTTCCTGCAGGTAGAACTATTTATTTAATTACTCCCTTATCAAGAGATATTTAAGTTGCTTCCAATATTTTGCCATCATAAACAATGTTGCCATACACATGTATGTAATCTTATATATGTGCCATTTTATCTATTTGGGAGTACAGCTATCTGTAGGATAAATTTCTAGAAGTTTGCTGCTGGCTCAAAGTTCTGTACTTTTGCCAATACAATGTCTACTTAACATTTTTGATTGTTGACAATCTGAGTGAGTTTTAATAGCAATCCTATCATTATCAATTAATTTGAGCATCTTTTTATATATTTAATAGCCATTAGTGATTATTTTCTTTGGGAGCTATTTGATTTTTTTAATAGAACCTACTTTTTACAGAAATTTTAGATTTACAGAAAAACTGTACAGAAAGTATGAAGAAGTCCCATATACTCCCCACCTCACACACACAGTTTCCCCTATCATTAATAGTTTGTATTATTTTGTATTAGTGTGGTAACTTTGTTACAATTGATGAACCAGTATGAATACATTGTTAGTAAGTTCGTATTTTAGATTAGAGTTTGCTTTTTATGTGGTTTGTCTGTTGTATGTGTATGGATCCACAGGTTTGACAAATACATAACATCATGTATCCAACATTATAAAATCATATAAAATCATTTCACCACCCTTAAAATGCCCTGTGCTCCACCTACTCATCCCTGTCTTCTCCCCACTGAGCTCCAAGCAACCACTGATCTTTAACTGTCTTCATAGTTTGGCCTTTTACAAAAGGTTATATAGTTAGAATAATAAAGTCAGAAGCTTCTTTAATTTTTGTTAATTTTTTTTTCTTTTTTGAGACAGAGTCTCACTCTGTCAGCCAGGCTAGAGAGGAGTGGCATGATCTTGGCTTACTGCAACCTCTGCCTCCTGGGTTCAAGGGATTCTTGTGCTTTAGCCTCCCAAGTAGCTGAAATTACAGATGTGCACCACTGTACCTGGCTAATTTTTGTATTTTTAGTGGAGACAGGGCTTTGCCATGTTATACAAGCTGGTCTTGAAATCCTGGCCTCATGGATCCTCCCACCTCGGCCTCTCAAAGTGCCTGGATTACAGGTGTGGGTCACCGCACCAGGCTCAGAAGCTTCTTTAGACTGCCTTCTTTCACTTAGCTACACGCATTTAGTTTCTTTCTTGTCTTTTTCTAAGTTGACAGGTCACTTTTTTTTATTGTTGAATAATTTTCTATTGTATGAACGTACCCCAATTTGGCTGTCCATTCACCTGCTGAAAGACATCTTGCTTGCTTCCATTTTTTTCATATTCAAGTGCAGGTTTTTGTGGGAACATGTTTTCATCTAACTTAGGTAAATACTTAGATGCATGATTACTTAACCATATCATAAGCCCATGTTTTCCTTTGTAAGAAATTCCAGACTGTCTTCCAGCATGGCTCTACTATGTTTTACATTTTCACCAGCAATGAAAGAAAAAATGAAAGGAAATTCCTGTTGTTTTGCATCTTTGCCAGCATTGGATGTTGTTTTTGCTGATTTTTAAGAGTTCCTTATATAGTGAGGATATTTGCTTGTGTCTGTGTTACAAGTTGCAAATTATTCTCCTAATTTATATTTTCACTTTGAAATTTGCTTTTAAAAGTTTAATGATGCAGATTTTATAAATTTTTTGTCCTTTTTTCTATTATAGTTTTGGGCATTTGGGTCATACTTAGTTTCTGTTTCGTAGACAATTGAAATAAATTATACTATGAGTTTTAATACATGTAGTTTCACATTTCAAAGTGTATAATTTGTGAATATATGAATTTGAAATTACTTTTTTTTAAAGAGGTAAACTATAATTATAGCATTTTGTTTTTCCAGATGCCCATGCAGTTATCTTCATGTCACTTATGGAATATCTCTCCCTGTGAATAGAGTAATATAGAAACATATTTTCCCTTTTTTTCTTAATTGACATATGTCCAGAGTCCAAGCTAGTCATTCTGTGTCTTTCTAGAGCAGTCAGAGGCAATTGAATACACACACACACACACACACATATATATATTTACATTTGTATATTTATCCTTATATATACTAACATGAAGAGAATTTTGGAAATAAAAAACATTCACATACAAATCCTAGCCATTTTCTATTATCTCTAATTTTTGACAAGTTGGTTATTATCCTTGAATCATAGTTTCTTCATATATAACAGAATAGAAGAAAATATCCATGTCCTATAGTTTCTATGAGTACTAAAATGAGATACCAGATTGCTTGATACCATACTGCATGCAAAGTAAGTTTTCATTAAATGGTGGCTATCACTATTAATATTATTATATAATGAAAATGAAATTCCTTAGGAATTAATATAGTCAAAGAGAAATTAATGAAATATATTTATGACAACTTACGAAAATAATGTGGAATTATATATCCTACATGACCCACGTGTGCCACAGTTGTTGGTTGACCACTTCATACATGTTTTATCAATCAAAGCCCCAAAATATATTGGAGCTAGAATTCCTCCTGTAATAGGAGAAGAGAGGATGTCAGTCCAGGGAACATATTTTAAATGTAACTGCATGGTATTCCACATTGATACATTTTGATTAAATAAATGTTTAAAAATTTGGAGGATTTATTTATTATTTTGTTCTGCATCTACCCAATAATAAAGGTTATTTGAAATCTCAAAGACCCAAATCATGTAGTAATGTCATTGATGCCTTCTACCCACTTGTACCCTCCCTACATACATGCCTATACACTCTGTTCTTGTGGTAGCAATTAACTTAAGCCTGAATGGTAAAAAGGAGAATGTTGTTAGTAAAACCGGGAAGTTATGTTGGTTAATATGGGATTTTTCTTAGGCAAAGAAACCTGAAATGGAGGAGAATTACAATTTTATGGGGAAAGGAAAAAGATCGTGGCTCAACTGCTGTAAAGGCAGACTTTTTTCTTTTTTTTTTAACACTATTTTAAGAGAATTTAAAAGTGAGTGCTTCATCAGAACCCCCTCCCCGGATAAGTATAGGCTGAGCTTCAGAGAGTGCTTAGCTTTTGGCAGGCTGTACTTTTTTCTGGGCTCAGATGTCTAATTCCCACTTATTGATGTCATTAGAGGTCATAGTCCAGTGATTTTCTACTAATTGATTTTGTGAATTTGTAAATACCTCCTGAAGCAGCTTAGGCTAAGTGAGGGCTTGTGGTACTAAATTTTGTTTGTGTTAGTGTTCTGATCACAATGATGCATAAGGTTTCAGTGGTCTTTTTTTGGTTAATTTTTATTTGGAGCTCATGATTTTGCAGAATTCATGGACAGATATGATGTTTATATAATAAATTGTTTATATAATAAGTCTCCATCTGCTTCCACTGCTGTTTTAATGAACTCTGAGATTGATACCTGGTTCTAGGCAAAAGTAATTTGATAAAGAATTTTAGGGACATGCCAGTAGAGAACTATCCTTCAGATGGTGCAACTGAAGTATTCATAACTTTACTTTGTTCTTTTTTGTACTGTGGTGAATAATTTTCAGAATTTATTTTGTCATGGAAAAAATGACAGTGATAGATGTATCACAATTTTACTTATTCCATTTAGTTTTCATCAGTCTTAATTTTTTGAGAGTGAGAAATCTTAAAATGACAAGGGATTGAGGCCAATGTATCTGAAAAAACCTGGTACTGAGGAAATGGGTGAGAAATTTTCAGGTTTCAAAAATCACAGCCACCCTTTGAAAAATGAAAAATATATGCTAACAATTTATTTTCCCCACATAATGCCACTGATTTGAACAAATGTAATGGATTGTTTTAAGTAACAAACTTGGTCCTAATCACTACAATTTTAAAACTCATAACCTATTTTCTAAATGACTTTTTCACTATATAGACCTTCCACAATTTACACGTTTATTGCATTCAAGACAATTGTTTGTGAACTGGAAGTTTTGTACTACATGCGTATTTTTTCCATAGGTGCATTAGGTTCCATCATGCCACAGATTGGATACATCGAAATAGGATACGCAGAATTAGAATGGTGAAACTCATTTTTTTTTCCTATTTTCTATTGCTAAAAAAAAAATTTTACTCCATTCTCTTGGTCTCATTTCTACATATCAAAAGGAGTACTAACAACCCAGGTGTTACTTTAAGCTTTTGTCACCCATGTTCTAGCAGTGAGGCATCCCCATTGAATCTGAAGGTAGAAAACTGCCAGGATGTACAGAGTCTGGGAAATTAGAGACACACGAAAGGGAAGGGTGGGAAGAAAACCAATGGAATACTATAGCATCTCATCTCCTCTGTTTTATTTCCTGTATATTTCTTCTTTTTAACTTTGAGGATTTGTGACTTTATCATCAAATATGCTTCTTAGACAATTTCTTCATTGTAATTTGGCCATAGCCTGGCCAGATTTCCATGCTTCCCAAGCTAGCTTTAGGCCTTGCCTAAATCATGCCTCAGTTTAGAAGTTAGGCCCTTCACTCTGCCTACCGGGAGGAAATATTCTTATTTTTCTGAAAAAAAGAAAAATTTGGAGGACCATCTACGTTTGTGTTTGAAAGAGTGTAATATAAATACAATAATTCCTTAGTCTTAACAGATTAACTTTACGTATAATTAACAATTGAATTCTCTTTTAGGTCACTCAGTTTTACTCTGTCTCTTATTGTTTTTATTTATCACAAAATAGAAACGATACTAATTTTATTTACTATCACAATGAAAGATTCATTACACTCAGTCTTCAAGCCTTGACATTTATATTTATAACTTAAATTTAATATATGTGTGTGTATATATATATATATATTTTTTTTTTTTTTCATCATACCTAGCGCTCGTATAACCATTGAGTGGAAACCCAGTGCAAGTGATTTCAATTCAGGTTGAACAATTCTGAAACAAGGTAAAGGCAAAGAAACATTAAATATCATTAAAATATCAAAATGAAACAACATTAAAGCCTTCTCCTGTGTTGTTTTTCTTCATTATAGAATTAAGCTCTCAGTTGAATGGCGCCATTATATAAAGTTATATTTTAATTGTTTTAAAAGGCAAACACTTCAGCAATAATAACAGTTATTACCTTATTTATTCAATGCATCATGATGTCAAGATGGCTTTTCTATCTCTTCATTCAGGTTACTCAAAGGACTTTCAATGCATAATATCTGAACTAGTATCTCTTAACTATTTTCTCATTTTTTTCTATTTTCTTAATTCTGGTTTATTTATCTTTCTAGTGCTTCACACTTACTTTGTATATTTACTCACTTATTTGCTTATTGTTTTTTCTGCTACGTACATTCATTCCTTCATTCCCCACCCACACTAAAAACTAATAAAGTTCTATCACTTTTGTTCACAGTGGCATCCTCAGTGCATACAACTGTGCCTGACACACAAAATGAATACATATTGAATAAATGGATGTCCTTCTGCCCACTTAATCAAGTTTAAAAAATAGCTTTACAGTCTAAGCATTAGAAAATTATTAACAAATTGAAATTCATGTTTTTGTTCTGTAGTCATATTCACAAAATGCTTCTTTCAATAAAATCAAAGGCTAGTGAGAGTTAAATATTTTTGACAAGTTGTAATGCTGATTTAATCAGTTTCTGAAATAGATATGATATTGTTATCATCAATGATGGAACAGTGTTTTTTAAAACTCATGAGTTTAAAATAAAAAGCTAAAACCTGTTGATATGCAAACTATTGTTGAATTTTAAGGTATTTTTAGTATGTTAATGAGTTTAATTGGGCAAATATGAAAGACTTCTTTTGAGTAGACAACATTTTATATTGAGATGGAGCTATATCTGTGGAATATTTAGTATAAATAATTTGATAAGATTTGCAGTCAGAGTCAAAATTAAACAACTGTAAATTCAAATTACAAGTTGATATTAATGATAACAAATGTTAAAATGTTTTTGCTTTTTTCATCTCTACTATGTCATGCTGTTTGCTGACAGTGAACTTGTGATCAACTATGTAGGTTTTAAAAGTACAATTGAATGTTAACCCAGATCACTATACTTACACATGTATATTTTTAAGATCTTAGACCAATTATTTACATGTTATCAGTTTTAGGTGATTGAATCAACTTGGCCAGTAGGACATGCATTCCCTGCACCCTGCCTAACTCTCCAATCTTATCATGTGTCACAACCACTCATTCAGTATGTTTCAATCTGCCAGCTTCTTTCCATTTCTCAAACACATCAGCTCTTTCCTGTGTTAAGGCGTCAGCACCCAGACCTTCTCCCGGAAACCCTTTGATTTGGCTTTTTCTTTAGACCTTTAGAATAAATGTTACTTATTTTGAGATGTACTCTGATTCCTCTTCTTCACAGCTGCCCCCCCCCCACCCAATCCTAAATTAACTTTCCCTTTTGAATCTTTCTTTTTAGGGAAATCTTTTTCCTGATGAGGACTCAGAACAATTTATAAATATGTTTTGATTTTAAGATTATTTATCTCACACCAGTCTTTCCTGTAATTTTGAAAGTTGTACGACAACAAGTATCTTATTGGCTTCATTTACCATATAATATTCATCAAGCATTGTATCTTTTCTAATGAACCAAGAAAAGAATGAATTCTTCTGTGGATTTTCTTATTTTTCTACAAGGATATTATAAAAGTCATGCTGTGTGTGGATTAAAAGCTTTGGAATGTTATTATCAAATGGAGCATATTTTCTATGTAGTTTTCAAATGCTTTATTTTAGTGAAATCAATAGATTTACCCTGACAGACCCATTAGGATGCAAGGCAACTCAAAATTCAAAAGGTTCTTTTAGAATCCTAGGGAGATTCTTTTACAACTGAGGCAATTGCCGATCTATGTCATCAGCTTCTTAGTAAGAGAAGAAAGTATGGAATCTGGACTTCTTAATGGAAAAATTAGAGGCAAAATTATTAATTATGGCCTTGAGAGTTCATAGTAATTTTAATAAAATGAATTCTCAGAAAATTAAAATTTGACAAAATATGAATTTGAATCCCAGTATATTATATAAAAATATGCATATCATTAGGTCATTAGGTGTGTTTATAGTCTCATGCATATGAAAATGTTTTTAAAAGTCATACTTACTTAACAATCAGCATGAAATATGAGGTGCCTCCAAGTGCAGAGAAAAATAAATTCAAGACTTGTATTGCAACAAAAAAGTAAAATTTCGTTATACAAGCATCACCTCTTGGGCATTCACCCAAATGGGCTGAGTGATTTCTGTTCTGGAGACCAGTTACTTCCAAACAACTACAGTTATGAAACACCTGAAATGTTGTGTATAAAATATGACATAAGAAATTTGGAAGACACAACAGTGCTGCAAATACATTGCATTATATCCAGTGAAGTCTCACTTGTTCAAACTAATATATTTACAGTTTATGAAGATTCTAAAAATACAGTTGCTGAACAGATAAAATGTAAAATAGTTTTTTGGATTTCTTTCTATATAAGAAAATGTAATTCATGATTGACATTTAGTTCATTCTTAATTTTAAAATTAAGAAACAAAGAAGTTAGTGTTTAGAACTCTGTCTATAATTTTCTTATGTCTGTAGATTCTCTTTAATAATTATTTTCCATTCCCTTTTACTCTCTGCAGAACAGAGATTATCTTTTGGATAATTTCTTAGTTTCAGAGACATGCTCTGAAGAGGAATTACCCAAAGAATTCAGATAATATAGCAGTTTGGGAGGAATCAAAATTTAACTGGAGTCACCCATGAAAATGGCACTGAGTTCAGGAAAAATAGAGGCAGGTAGAGATGTTAAAATTTTAATTTAGCAGGCATACACAAAATCCAAGGACATAATGACAGATGATATTATTACCAGAGACATTAAACACAACAGAATGCCCCACTAGTGTTTAGAGCACAGAAGTGGAAAATGTAGAAACAAGTGATTTCAGATTTTTAATCAGTTGGACAGTTTATGTAGATAGGTGGCTTTAATAAATTCTGTTCTAAATCTAGGCAAAAGTTTAAGGGAGGCTCACCTTGAATCTATTAATACTAAAGACCAATTATTGAAGGAAGAATTGTAGAAGAATTTAAATCTATACAAGTACAGTTCTGCCAAACTTACAGTTCTTACTATTTTTTTCCACTAGGAATAATATAGAAGAATTTTTTATGGAACAAGTGTAGTGGTCAATAAAACTAAGGTTTGGTACAAAGAACACTGTTTTAAGAAGTGATGGTTCATTATCGAGGATTTAGTAAAAAATAAATAAATAAATAATAAAAACTTTGCAGTAGCCCCCAAATGGCATAGTCATTGCCAGTATAATGTAGATTATGTCTTGTGGTAGACAGAATTCTTTTCAGGGTTCTAATATTACATCACTTTCAGGCCTTCACTAGTGTGCAAAGAGGGACCATGTATTAATTGGGTCATTCTCATTCTCCTGGAAACACACAACCATCCATGACTAAATGAAGAAGTCATTGAAACCCTGAACACCAATACGGAGTTCCAAATTTGAATCAGTACTGAAAAAACCTCCCTATCAATAAAAGCCCTGGACCAAATGCATTCATAGCCAAATTCTACTGGAAATACAAAAAAGAGCGAGTACCCACTGTACTGAAATTATTCTGAAAAATTGAGGAAGAAGGATTCTTTCTTAACTCATTTTTTGAAGCCAGAATCATCCTGGTACCAAAATCTAGCAAGACACAGCAACAATAACAAACCAACAGGCCAATATCCCTGATGAACATAGATGCAAAATTCCTCAACAAAACACCAGCAAACTGAATCCAGCAGCACATCAAAAAGTTAATTCATCACGACCAAGTAGGTTTTATTTTTGAGATGTAAGGATGGTTCAGCATACACAAATCAATAAATGTGATTCACTACATACATTGAATTTAGAATAAACAGTATATGAGCTTTTCAACAGATGTAGAAAGAGCTTTCAGTAAAATCCACCATCCCTTTATGATAAAGTTCTTCAACAGACTGGGCATTGAAGGAGCATAGCTCAAAATAATAAGAGCCATTATGATAAAACCATAGCCAACATCATATAAAATGGGCAAAAGCTGGAAGTATTCTTCTTAAGAACAGGAACAAGGCATGAATGCCCATTCTCACCACTCTTATTCAACATACTACTGGAAATCCTAGACAGATCAATCAGGAAAGAGACAGAAGTAAAACATGAAAAATAGGAAATGAACTCATATTATCTCTCTGCACTGTGATATGATTCTATATCTCAAAAACCTTAACGACTCTGCCAAAAGGCTCCTAGAACTGATAACATACTTTAATAAAGTTTCACAATACAAAACCAATGGAAAAAACTTAGTAGCATTTCTATACACCAATAACAGTTAAACTGATACCCAAATCGAGAATGCAATTCCACTTAGAATAACCACAATAAATTAAATACCTAGCAATACATTTAAATCAAAGAAGTGAAGGATCTCTACTAGGATAAATGCGAACCCCAATGAAAGAAATTATAGGCGACACCAACAAGTGGAAAAATATTCTATTCTCATGGATTGGTGGAAAAATTATCATTAACCTGTCTGTACTGCCCAAAGCAATCCACAAATTCAATGGTATTCTTATCAAACAACCAGCATCATTTTTCATTGAATTAGAATAAAACTATTGTAAAATTCAACACGAAAAAAGAGACTGAGTAGTCAAAGCAATCCTAAGCATAAGGAACAAAGTGAGAGTCATTCCATTACCTCATTACCTGATATCAAACTATACTAAAAGGCCATAGTAACCAAACAGCATAGTACTGGTTCAAAAACAGGCACATAGACTAAAGGAACAGAATAGAGAACCCAGAAACAAAGTTGCACACCTAAAACCCGTCACACACCTGATCTTCAATGAAGTTAGCAAAAAAAAAAAAAAAAAAAAAAAAAAAAAAAAAAAAAAAAAAAAAAAAAATGCAATGGGGAAAGTACTCATTATTCATTAAATGGTGCTGGAATAACTGGCTAACTGTATGCAGAAAAACGAAACTGGACCCCTTCTTTTCATAAAAAATATTTACTCAAGATGTACTACAAACTAAAATGTAAAACTATAAAAGCCATTGAAGAAAACCTAGAAAATATTCTGGATATCGGCCTTGGCAAAAAATTTGTGACTAAGTTCTCAAAAGCAATTGCAACACACACAAAATTGATAAGTGGAATATAATTAAACTAATGAGCTTCTGCACAACAAAAGAAATAATCAACAGAGTGAACAGACAATCTATGGAACGGGAGAAAACCTTTGCAAATCATGCATCTAACACAGGACTAATATCCGGAATCTATAAGAAACTTGAGGGGGGCGGAGCAAGATGGCCGAATAGGAACAACTCCAGTCTCCAACTCCCAGCGCGAGCGACACAGAAGACCGGTGATTTCTGCATTTTCAACTGAGGTACTGGGGTCATCTCACTAGGGAGTGCCGGACAATCGGTGCTGGTCAGCTGCTGCAGCCTGACCAGCGAGAGCTGAAGCAGGGCGAGGCATCGCCTCACCTGGAAGCGCAAGGGGGAAGGGGATCCGTTTTCCTAGCCAGGGGAACTGAGACACACAACACCTGGAAAATCGGGTAACTCCCACCCCAATACTGCGCTGTAAGCATACAGGCATTCCAGGAGAATATATCCCACACCTGGCCGGGAGGGTCCCACGCCCACGAAGCCTCCCTCACTGCTAACACAGCAGTCTGCCGCGATCTATCCGCAAGGCAGCAGCGAGGCTGGGGGAGGGGCGCCCGCCATTGCTGAGGCTTAAGTAGGTAAACAAAGCCGCTGGGAAGCTCGAACTGGGTGGAGCTCACAGCAGCTCAAGGAAGCCTGCCTGTCTCTGTAGTCTCCACCTCTGGGGACAGCGCACAGCTGAAGACCAACAGGGGAAGTAGCGGGAGCCGGTGCAGACGCGAACGACTCTGTCTGACAGCTTTGGGGAGAGCCGCGGATCTCCCAACGCGGAGGTTGAGATCTGAGAACGGACAGACTGCCTGCTCAGGTGTGTCCCTGACCCCTGAGTAGCCTAGCTGGGAGAAATCCCCCACTAGGGGCAGTCTGACACCCCACACCTCACAGGGTGGAGTACACCCCTGAGAGGACACTTCCAAAGGAAGAATCAGACAGGTACACTCGCTGTTCAGCAATATTCTATCTTCGGCAACCTCTGCTGCTGATACCCAGGCAAACAGGGTCTGGAGTGGACCTTAAGCAATCTCCAACAGACCAACAGAGAGTCCTTCTGACTGTCAGAAGGAAAACTATCAAACAGGAAGGACACCTATACCAAAACCCCATCAGTTCGTCACCACCATCAAAGACCAGAGACAGATAAAACCACAAAGATGGGGAAGAAGCAGGGCAGAAAAGCTGGAAATTCAAAAAATAAGAGCGCATCTCCCCCTGCAAAGGAGCGCAGCCCATCACCAGCAACGGATCAAAGCTGGTCAGAGAATGACTTGGACGAGAGGAGAGAAGAAGGCTTCAGTCCATCAAACTTATCAGAGCTAAAGGAGGAATTACGTACCCAGCGCAAAGAAACTAAAAATCTTGAAAAAAGAGTGGAAGAATTGACAGCTAGACTCATTAATGCAGAGAAGATCATAAACGAAATGACAGAGATGAAAACCATGACACGAGAAATACGTGACAAATGCACAAGCTTCAGTAACCGACTCGATCAACTGGAAGAAAGAGTATCAGCGATTGAAGATCAAATGAATGAAATGAAGCGAGAAGAGAAACCAAAAGAAAAAAGAAGAAAAAGAAATGAGCAAAGCCTGCAAGAAGTATGGGATTACGTAAAAAGACCAAATCTACGTCTGATTGGGGTGCCTGAAAGTGAGGGGGAAAATGGAACCAAGTTGGAAAACACTCTTCAGGATATCATCCAGGAGAACTTCCCCAACCTAGTAGGGCAGGCCAACATTCAAATTCAGGAAATACAGAGAACGCCACAAAGATACTCCTCCAGAAGAGCAACTCCAAGACACATAATTGCCAGATTCACCAAAGTTGAAATGAAGGAAAAAATCTTAAGGGCAGCCAGAGAGAAAGGTCGGGTCACCCACAAAGGGAAGCCCATCAGACTAACAGCAGATCTCTCGGCAGAAACTCTACAAGCCAGAAGAGAGTGGGGGCCAATATTCAACGTTCTTAAAGAAAAGAATTTTCAACCCAGAATTTCATATCCAGCCAAACTAAGTTTCATAAGTGAAGGAGAAATAAAATCCTTTACAGATAAGCAAATGCTTAGAGATTTTGTCACCACCAGGCCTGCCTTACAAGAGACCCTGAAGGAAGCCCTAAACATGGAAAGGAACAACCGGTACCAGCCATCGCAAAAACTTGGCAAAATGTAAAGACCATCGAGGCTAGGAAGAAACTGCATCAACTAACGAGCAAAATAACCAGTTAATATCATAATGGCAGGATCAAGTTCACACATAACAATATTAACCTTAAATGTTAATGGACTAAATGCTCCAATTAAAAGACACAGACTGGCAAACTGGATAAAGAGTCAAGACCCATCAGTCTGCTGTATTCAGGAGACCCATCTCACATGCAGAGACATACATAGGCTCAAAATAAAGGGATGGAGGAAGATCTACCAAGCAAATGGAGAACAAAAAAAAGCAGGGGTTGCAATCCTAGTCTCTGATAAAACAGACTTTAAACCATCAAAGATCAAAAGAGACAAAGAAGGCCATTACATAATGGTAAAGGGATCAATTCAACAGGAAGAGCTAACTCTCCTAAATATATATGCACCCAATACAGGAGCACCCAGATTCATAAAGCAAGTCCTTAGAGACTTACAAAGAGACTTAGACTCCCATACAATAATAATGGGAGACTTCAACACTCCGCTGTCAACATTAGACAGATCAACGAGACAGAAAGTTAACAAGGATATCCAGGAATTGAACTCATCTCTGCACCAAGCGGACCTAATAGACATCTATAGAACTCTCCACCCCAAATCAACAGAATATACATTCTTCTCAGCACCACATCGCACTTATTCCAAAATTGACCACATAATTGGAAGTAAAGTACTCCTCAGCAAATGTAAAAGAACAGAAATTATAACAAACTGTCTCTCAGACCACAGTGCAATCAAACTAGAACTCAGGACTAAGAAACTCAATCAAAACCGCTCAACTACATGGAAACTGAACAACCTGCTCCTGAATGACTACTGGGTACATAACGAAATGAAAGCGGAAATAAAGATGTTCTTTGAAACCAATGAGAACAAAGATACAACATACCAGAATCTCTGGGACACATTTAAAGCAGTGTGTAGAGGGAAATTTATAGCACTAAATGCCCACAAGAGAAAGCAGGAAAGATCTAAAATTGACACTCTAACATCACAATTAAAAGAACTAGAGAGGCAAGAGCAATCACATTCAAAAGCTAGCAGAAGGCAAGAAATAACTAAGATCAGAGCAGAACTGAAGGAGATAGAGACACAAAAAACCCTCCAAAAAATCAATGAATCCAGGAGTTGGTTTTTTGAAAAGATCAACAAAATTGACAGACCGCTAGCAAGGCTAATAAAGAAAAAAAGAGAGAGGAATCAAATAGATGCAATAAAAAATGATAAAGGGGATATCACCACTGACCCCACAGAAATACAAACTACCATCAGAGAATACTATAAACGCCTCTACGCAAATCAACTAGAAAATCTAGAAGAAATGGATAATTTCCTGGACACTTACACTCTCCCAAGGCTAAACCAGGAAGAAGTTGAATCCCTGAATAGACCAATAGCAGGCTCTGAAATTGAGGCAACAATTAATAGCCTACCCACCAAAAAAAGTCCAGGACCAGATGGATTCACAGCTGAATTCTACCAGAGGTACAAGGAGGAGCTGGTACCATTCCTTCTGAAACTATTCCAATCAATAGAAAAAGAGGGAATCCTCCCTAACTCATTTTATGAGGCCAACATCATCCTCATACCAAAGCCTGGCAGAGACACAACAAAAAAAGAGAATTTTAGACCAATATCCCTGATGAACATTGATGCAAAAATCCTCAATAAAATACTGGCAAACCGGATTCAGCAGCACATCAAAAAGCTTATCCACCATGATCAAGTGGGCTTCATCCCTGGGATGCAAGGCTGGTTCAACATTCGCAAATCAATAAACGTAATCCAGCATATAAACAGAACCAAAGACAAGAACCACATGATTGTCTCAATAGATGCAGAAAAGGCTTTTGACAAAATTCAACAGCCCTTCATGCTAAAAACGCTCAATAAATTCGGTATTGATGGAACGTACCTCAAAATAATAAGAGCTATTTATGACAAACCCACAGCTAATATCATACTGAATGGGCAAAAACTGGAAAAATTCCCTTTGAAAACTGGCACAAGACAGGGATGCCCTCTCTCACCACTCCTATTCAACATAGTGTTGGAAGTTCTGGCTAGGGCAATCAGGCAAGAGAAAGAAATCAAGGGTATCCAGTTAGGAAAAGAAGAAGTCAAATTGTCCCTGTTTGCAGATGACATGATTGTATATTTAGAAAACCCCATCGTCTCAGCCCAAAATCTCCTTAAGCTGATAAGCAACTTCAGCAAAGTCTCAGGATACAAAATTAATGTGCAAAAATCACAAGCATTCTTATACACCAGCAACAGACAAGCAGAGAGCCAAATCAGGAATGAACTTCCATTCACAATTGCCTCAAAGAGAATAAAATACCTAGGAATCCAGCTTACAAGGGATGTAAAGGACCTCTTCAAGGAGAACTACAAACCACTGCTCAGTGAAATCAAAGAGGACACAAACAAATGGAAGAACATACCATGCTCATGGATAGGAAGAATCAATATCGTGAAAATGGCCATACTCCCCAAGGTTATTTATAGATTCAATGCCATCCCCATCAAGCTACCAATGACTTTCTTCACAGAATTGGAAAAAACTGCTTTAAAGTTCATATGGAACCAAAAAAGAGCCCGCATTGCCAAGACAATCCTAAGTCAAAAGGACAAAGCTGGAGGCGTCACGCTACCTGACTTCAAACTATACTACAAGGCTACAGTAACCAAAACAGCATGGTACTGGTACCAAAACAGAGATATAGACCAATGGAACAGAACAGAGTCCTCAGAAATAATACCACACATCTACAGCCATCTGATCTTTGACAAACCTGAGAGAAACAAGAAATGGGGAAAGGATTCCCTATTTAATAAATGGTGCTGGGAAAATTGGCTAGCCATAAGTAGAAAGCTGAAACTGGATCCTTTCCTTACCCCTTATACGAAGATTAATTCAAGATGGATTAGAGACTTAAATGTTAGACCTAATACCATCAAAACCCTAGAAGAAAATCTAGGTAGTACCATTCAGGACATAGGCATGGGCAAGGACTTCATGTCTAAAACACCAAAAGCAACGGCAGCAAAAGCCAAAATTGACAAATGGGATCTAATTAAACTAAAGAGCTTTTGCACAGCAAAAGAAACTACCATCAGAGTGAACAGGCAACCTACAGAATGGGAGAAAATTTTTGCAACCTACTCATCTGACAAAGGGCTAATATCCAGAATCTACAAAGAACTCAAACAAATATACGAGAAAAAAACAAACAACCCCATCAAAAAGTGGGGAAAGGATATGAACAGACATTTCTCAAAAGAAGATATTCATACAGCCAACAGACACATGAAAAAATGCTCATCATCACTGGCCATCAGAGAAATGCAAATCAAAACCACAATGAGATACCATCTCACACCAGTTAGAATGGCAATCATTAAGAAGTCAGGAAACAACAGGTGTTGGAGAGGATGTGGAGAAATAGGAACACTTTTACACTGTTGGTGGGATTGTAAACTAGTTCAACCATTATGGAAAACAGTATGGCAATTCCTCAAGGATCTAGAACTAGATGTACCATATGACCCAGCCATCCCACTACTGGGTATATACCCAAAGGATTATAAATTAGTCTACTACAAAGACACATGCACACGTATGTTTATTGCGGCACTATTCACAATAGCAAAGACTTGGAATCAACCCAAATGTCCATCTGTGACAGACTGGATTAAGAAAATGTGGCACATATACACCATGGAATACTATGCAGCCATAAAAAAGGATGAGTTTGCGTCCTTTGTAGGGACATGGATGCAGCTGGAAACCATCATTCTTAGCAAACTATCACAAGAAGAGAAAACCAAACACCGCATGTTCTCACTCATAGGTGGGAACTGAACAATGAGATCACTTGGACTCGGGAAGGGGAACATCACACACTGGGGTCTATCATGGGGAGGGGGGAGGAGGGAGGGATTGCATTGGGGAGTTATACATGATATAAATGATGAATTGATGGGTGCTGACGAGTTGATGGGTGCAGCACACCAACATGGCATAAGTATACATATGTAACAAACCTGCACGTTATGCACATGTACCCTAGAACTTAAAGTATAATAAAAAAAAAAAAAAAAAAAAAAAAAAAAAAAAAAAAAGAAAAAAAAAAAAGAAACTTGAACAATTCAACAAGCAAAGAACAATAAAAAATTAAAAAGTAGACAAAGGACATGAACAGACACTTCTCAAAGGAAGACATATAAGCAGCCAACAAACACATGAAATGTTTAACATCACTAATCATCAGAAAAATGCAAATCAAAATCCCAAGGAGATACCATCTCACACCAGTCAGAATGGCTGTTATTAAAACGTTAAAAAAAGATTCTGGCAAGGCTGCAGGAAAAAAGAGAATGCTTATCCTATGTTGGTAGGAATGTAAATTAGTTCAGTCACTGTGTAAAGTAGTTTTGAGATTTCTCAAAGAACTTAAACAGAACTACCATTCAACTCAGCAATCCCACTACTGGCTATATACCCAAAGGAAAATAAATTATTCTACCAAAAACATATCTACTTATATACCTATATAGTCATCACAGCATTATTCACAATAGCAAAGACATGGTCTCAACCTGGGTGCCCATCAACAGTGAATTGAATAAAGAAATGTGGTACATATAGACAATGGAATACTACATGGCCACAAAAACGAATGAAATAATGTCCCTTACAGCAGCCTGGATGCAGCTGGAGGTCATCAACTTAAGTGAATTAACATAGGAACAGAAAACCAGATGCCACATGTTCTCACTTATAAGTGGAAGTTAATCACTGGGTACACACGAATATAAAGACAGGAAAAATACATATTACAGACTGCTAGGATGGACAGAGGAAAAGAGGAGCAAGTACTAAAAAACTACTTATTGGGTATTATGCTCCCTACCTGGGGGATAGGAACGATTGTACCCTAAACCTCAGCTTATCACAAGATACCCATGTAATACATCTTCATTTGGACCCCCTTTACCTAGAATAAGAGTTGAATTATTTTTTAAAAAATAGCAAAGTAAAAATAAATAGCAAAGGAAAAGGAAACAACCGAACAACAGAGTCATTATTGCCATGACTGAGGTGTGAGCTTTTAAGTATAGTCTTTGGGCCATATTTGTGCAAGTTTATTAAAGTTGCACTTAAATATTTTCAAAAAGTCCAGGATGCTTTATTCTTTAAAGTTCTACATGCCCTTACATATTACAATTGATAGATCTGTGGGCAAGAGTAGATGGAGAATGTTTAAAAATCAAACACAGAAGGATGTGGCCGAGAGCAATAATTGTAGCTGACTGTTTCACTAATGTTGGTAATAGTAAAAGTTCCTAGGAAAACATTACACGACTTTGTGAGATGTTGAGTGGAAAACACCATAACCCATTCCCAATGATAGGGAGCTACCCAGGAGATTAGAGAAAAACCGTAGTTCACATGGAAAGAAAGGTTTTGCGAGAAGAAAGAAATGACATTTCTGTGGGATATATTGGTAGTAGGTGAGCAGGATACTACATTATCTTGGGTAGAAGTGCCAATTTTGGAAAAATCAAAATAGAAAATCAAGAATAGGGCGGTTAAGTGAGCATGAAGCCTTGATTAATTTCTTAGAAAGTAAAAAGGGTAGTGATTCCAGAGCTAAACAGATCAGAATCCGAATATAACATTGCATATTGATTTTTGTCTTAGTAAGATAGGAAGTGCTAACAATGGGTTAACTCAGGACATTTTCCTGAATTCTGAGGGATAAAGTAATGAAAATTATAGGCTTCAGTCAAATTAGGTACTTTTTAGATATTCTAAATGTATTCAAATTCTAAAAGGTAATAGTCTTATAATCTCAAAGGAAAAAAGTGGGGTGATCTCCAATTAGAATTCAAGTAACAGAAAAACCTGATTTTGCCCTAAGCAGACTTTTATATAAAACTTTGTTTATACAACATCACACCCATCACAATAACAGATAATATTGGAAACTTTCTCTTTTATCTTTTAAATGGAGTCCTTACAGTTTACAGTTACACAAAGATTTGGTAAAAAAATTTTTCAATCTAATCCTTGCTTTTGAATAAGGAGAGGAAAATAAAAACTAATACTCACTATAGACTTTTTATTGCCACTTGAAGATTTGCAACCCGCTAGACAAGGTGAGATGTAAGTTATTCCATTGTTTCCACAGACTGGTTCCCACTGACTTTCATCACAATTGCAGTCTGAGTTGCAATAAGAAAGTGGTACATCTCTATGAGATGTCACTGGATTATTTCTGGAAATATATGATAGACATATATCAAAAAGAGAGAGTGAGAGAAGAAAAAGACAAAGAAGGGGAGGAGAAGGAAGAAGTGGAAGCAGAGAAAGAGGGAAAAGAAAAAGAGAAGATACAGAATTTTTCTTTATATGAAGAAATTTGCTTTGATGATGTGAAATGGCAAAGTTTGTTTTAATGCTTATTTATTTTATGCTCTCCATCTTTGCCAAGACATGACTTGTGACTTAGAAAAAGCAAAATGTAAAAACAAACCAAAGATATTAAGTAAGACTTAGACAAGAAGTTGTTATGATTCTATCAAGAAATTTCACATTAGATAAGTTACGTCTTTTTTCTGAGACTGAGTTTCTCTTCAGTAAGGTGATGACATTAGACTGACATTCCTCTCAGCTCACTGTAAAGTCTTGTGAGTTTATGAATGCTATTTAACTAGGTTGAATTTAAAAATCTCTATTGTAATGTGTAAGAAAAAAATCAGACATGCTTAAAGCAGAGCCTCTACAAAATGAAAAATCAAGAATAATAGAAAAAGGCTAGAAAAACTGGGAATATTTTTGAAATAAAACTATAGTACACTTTATACTGATTTCCTTTACAAAATGGTTATAAATTATAAAATATGATTATACCATAGCTAAAATTATAAAATATATTTTTTGTATAATTCATTTCTGCTTAAACGTTTAAAAAATTTTCTTTCAAATGTTTGATAATAATTGAGGATTGATGTGTTATCTTTGAATGAGCACATAATTTAAAAGAAAAACTAAGATTTATACTTCAGAAATTACATTATCAATAGTTTTATTAAAAAGCATATTCTGCTTGAGGAAATACTACTTGGAGTGGTTAAGCAGAATGGTTTACGACTACTATAGTCAGAACGTTTGCGACCCCCAAATTCATAGATTGAAAACTAATCTCGTATATGAAGACTTTATGAAGTCAGGCCTCTAGCAAGTGATAAGGTCATGAGGATGAGTACTCATGAATGGAATTATTGACCCTTTGCCTGTTCCATCCACCATGCCTCGACGCAATGAGAAGATACCATCTATGAATTAAGAAATGGGCCCTCCCCAGACACCAAATCTGCCATCACCTTGGTCTTACATGTTCCAGCCTTTAGAATCTTGAAAAATTCTATGTATTAATAAGCTACCTGGAATTTTGCAGCCTAAATGGACTAAGACAATGACCCAGTCCAGATATTGCAATCAGTCACATCTGTGTTTATATTAATTCTGGTACTTCTTTCTAAAATCAGTTTTGCCATTTGTAAGTCATAGATAATAATGTCAACCTCACAGGGTTTTTTCTTTTGGAAAAAAAAATTGGTTCTCAGAAGTCCTTCACACTCTTATAAAAGATTGAGGGCCTGTTCCAAAGGGATTTTGTTAAATTAAGTTGCTCTCTTGACATGTACTATATTAGAAAGTAATACTAAGAAAATTTTAATACACAAAAGTACATAAGCACACACATTGTTAGCAGTCGGATTGATGAATTAATAACATACCTCGGAGCATTAGAAAATATCACTATACTGCCAGGAGAGCATGAGAATAAAAAGGCAAATAATATCTTAGTATTATTACAAAAATAGTTTTGAACTTGTGCACTATATTCAGGAGATTATTAGAAAACTGCATAGGATTCTTGCCCTTGATTTGAGGTGGAGACTGTTGCACTAAAAATGCTTTGCTATACATGGTATTCATGGAAAAGTAAAGATTCTTCAATGTCTAATATGCAATTATATATAGAATATTTCTTAATGCTACTTCCAATGTAGATAATATCAGAAAAAGCAATATTAGCTTGCAAAAAAGAAAATTTGGTACAACATTAAAAGTGTTCTTTTGTAAAGGTAGTTGTTAAACATCAATATGAACTGTAGATAAAAGTTGTTTAGTCACTTTTGGATAATGTCATTTATGTGACTCTTGCGATCCATCCAAGATTACAGTGATGGTTAAGACTAAGAGTTTTAGACTTAAAAAAACCCAAATTTGAATTAGAATCTTAACAATGCTAGCTGTGTAATCCATGTATTTCTCTAAGCCTTACTTTTCCCATTCATAAAATAAGGATAAAAGTACCCTCTACTAATTGTAAGTACCACATAAATAACAGTTATTATTATTACCACCTATGTTGCTTCTTTTTAATGGATGAATAAAATAATGTGTTTGGGGTCTTAAGAAACAGATATTTAAAAAAGTTTAAATTGAAATTTCTCTTAACTTAAAGAAAGTTTAGTTAAAATTGTTTTCTGCCTTGTATTATACAGAGATTCTTAATTAGATGGTTAACATATTATGCAATTGATACAGTGATATATACAAACCCATCATAGGTCATGGTTAGGCCGGCAACTGATTTATTTTCACAGAGTATGAAAAAATATAATAGGTAAAATAACAATGACATGACAGCAGTAAAAAATGAGAATTTGGCAATTCCAACTGAGTTCCATTTGAATTTTTTAATGATATATCCTCCTAAAAACATTCCACTTGCAAAAATAGGTAGGGTTACGATTCCTAGAAAAAAAAAAGAAAAAAAGTTGTAATATATATAGGTTTTCTGATATGTCTTTATAGATGAAACACAGTGTATGTCAATCAAATTTATTCAATATTATTGCTTCTTTTTAAAATTTCATGTTAAGTTCTGAGATACATGTGCAGAACGTGCATGTTTGTTACATACACATACATGTGCCATTGTGGTTTGCCGCACCTATCAACTTGTCATCTAGGTTTTAACCCCTGGGTGCATTAGGTATTTGTTCTAATGCTCTTCCTCCCCTTGCCCCCTACCCCGCAACAGGCCCGGTGTGTGATGTTTCCCTCCCTGTGTCCATGTGTTCTCATTGTTCAACTCCCACTTGTGAGTGAGAACATGCAGTGTTTGGTTTTCTGTTCCTGTGTTAGTTTGCTGAGAATGATGGTTTCCAGCTTCATCCATGCCCCGCAAAGGATATAAACTCTTTATTTTTTATGGCTGCATAGTATTCCATGGTGTATATGTGCCACATTTTCTTTATCCAGTCTATCATTGGTGGTCATTTGGGTTGGTTCCAAGTCTTTGCTATTGTAAATTGTGCTGCAATAAACATATGTGTGTATGTGTCTTTATAGTAGAATGCCAATCTTATTACTTTTTAAAAAGAAGAATGACAGAGCTGGACGGTGGTAGGGGATCCATGTAATTTGTTCCTGCCAATGATGACAGTTTGGTTCCCTCAATAGCAAAAGGCAGTGGCTAAGGATATTTGTTTGTTGGAGCAGATAATTTCTATGAGGCAATTTTGTTTTTCTGGAAATCAACAACAACAAAACACCATCTTTCTGCTTATGGAAATTCATCTAAAGCCTTTTACCTCTCTCACATAGAGTTCTAACCCTCAATAATTCACACTAAATCTGCCCAGAGCTTAACAATAGAATAATTAATATATCTTTGTCATTTATTAAAAAACATATAGAACCTGAATTGACAAATAGGTCTACACACAGGATTAATAATGTTTAATCCCTCCTGTAACTTTTGCATATCATTGTCTAGTAAGAGTTATTGAAGATGAAGTCTTCTCTAGGAAAAAGCTCAGGCTACGTTACTGGGAGTCAAAACATTATCTTTAGATTTTAAGATCTACAAAGAGATCAATAAAGAGATTATCTGGAAGCTTGGTCTCCTGCTTCAGTACATTCATTTTCTTGTTTACGTATGACCTAGTTACATACCACATGATAAGTTGTTTAATTCATCATATATTTATTGAATTTCTATAATGTGTCTACAATACTAGAATTGTGGGAAGAATAATACAAGGAAACTTTCCTTAATAAGCACATCAAAATATGCCATCGAAAATAGATATTGTAGCAAAAAATACTCTGTAAAATATGATATTTGTTTTGAATTATGCATATTTTGATGTATTTAAATTGATACTCTGTTTGGAACTATTAGTGTCATATTTTTGTAAGTAACTGAATCTTGATTTCAAAGTCCATAAATTATAGAATTATAATGATTATAATTACAAAAGGGTTTGTCTCAGGATCTCAGCACTAAATTATAAGTCCCAATTATACAGATATTACCTCTAAATTTTCCATTTATTTGCAACATTTTCTTCAGGAACTCATCTAAAATAAGATACAACTTCAAATGCAGAGCAATAATGACATCACAAGTTTCATATGTTTAATAGCATTTGAGAAAGAATACAAGAAAATTGTACTTATTTTGTATTACTAAAATACAAAGTCACTTTTACAATAAAATGTCACTTGGAATACAGTACTTAGTAGTATTTCACTTATTAAGCACACAAGTAAAAAATATGTCTTACCCAATAAGACGTTAGCCTTAGATGAAGGCTGACCATACTGTTGCTCTACATATTTGAAGACATAAGTAAAACCACCAATAAAGCTGCTTATTTGTAGCAGCGTCAAAAGCACAAATACAACATACAGGGGATTAGTAAGGATGCTTTTAAAAGACCGGAAAAAACCTATAAAATTGTAAAAATAAAGAAAATATTTGAATGTAACTTAGACATATATTTATACCTAAAACTTGTGAACATAAGTCATGTAAGATTTAAAATTCTATAAACACATAACGCAAAGAGTGAGAATAGTCTGCAATACCACATCATGCAAACAGTGAGAATAGTCTGCAATACCACAGGCTGTCCACAGTTTTTAAATGTATCCTTTCAAAATTTTCCATATGAATATTAATATTTATGAGTTTATTTTACCCTCAAATAGGGTCGTACATAAGTGCTGGTTTGTAACTTGCTTTCTTCACTTAATATTTGGTTATCCTGGGTACTTTACAATACTATTGCAAACATCTTAATTCACTTATTCATTCATTCATTCAACAAATGTTAGGTTTTCAACTGGGTACCAGACAATATGCTAATTGTTCAAAAAACGAAAGTGAAGGCCAGGCACAGTGGCTCACTCCTGTAATCCTAGCACTTTGGGAGGCCGAGGTGGATGTATCACCTGGGGCCAGGAGTTCGAGATCAGCCTGGCCAACATGGTGAAACCCCGTCTCTACTAAAAATACAAATTTTAGCCATCATCATGGCACACACCTGTAATCTCAGCTACTCGGGAGGCTGAGGCAGGAGAATCGCTTGAACTCGAGAGGCAAAGGTTGCAGTGAGCTGAGATGGTGATACTACACCCTAGCCTAGGCAACAGAGCAAGACTCCATCTCAAACAAACAAACAAACAAAAACCAAAAACAAACAAACAAAAAAGTGAAAAAGACATATGATGTTTCTTATTTTTTAGTACTTAATTATATATTATATTAAAATATAACTATTAAATGGAAATGTAAAGACAGCATAATCCAAAACTCACAGAAATTAGAACATTGAGGTTCAAAATTCTTAAAGATTAATTTAGTATGAGGACTCAGACCTCTTGTTTCTCTAGTATACAGCTTTTCTACCATAACATACTTTCTCAGTAAATTTGGCAATATCATTAACCCTCTGTCTTAAGATACAAGGAAAACAGCCAGGAGATAATGTTGTGTCTCAAGTAGTATTATAATAGTCATAATAAAACCACCTATCCCTACAAAAGCTGTGGTAACAAGCTTCTAACTTCTGTTCATGGCAGAAATTATGTCATTTGGAGCTGTGATCACCAGGTCAACTAGCTGTAATAGGAGTTAAAAGTAGAAGGAACTACTTAGAAAAACAGTAGAAAGTATCAGAGTTCATCAAGACACAGCCAAGATATGGTTACTGAGAGATGGATGAACACGTGCTTTGAAATATTTTTCTCTATTTAAATCTCTAAAGATTTTCATTAGATATGGTCAGAACTAAGACATTCATCTAATGTCAGCTACAAAAGAGTTGCATCCGCTTAAAATAAGGAGAAAAGGGAGTTAGAGAAAAGAAACAGAAGAGAAAAAAAGAAGAGGAAAGAAAATGTAGAGTAGGAATAAAAAACATTTACAATTCTTAGGCAAAAGTGCCACATTTCTCTCCACAGGTTTCCCTAGTCATGAAGAACCGTCCCTGATTTGTAAGTATCATAAGTGAGTTGTGGCCTTTCTTCAACAGAAATGGAGTATATATATTCACACAATCATTGCATTTTTGAGGATGAGAAATTCGATGTCATCCAGTGTAAACTTCTGTATGGTCATGATCTACTATATATCATTAATAAGTGGATCAACAAACAACTTAAGTGGCATTAAACTGAGTACCTCAGGAAGCAATTTGCTCCACTTTTGGAAAGTTCTCATTGTTTACACAGTTTTTGTAATGAACTGAAATCATCTTTTCTTTCTAATCAGTTTTAGTTCTATTCAAGAGCATATGGAATAAATTCAATTTTTTTTTCTGACTATATATTCTTATTTTATCCATTCCTAATAAATACATACTTAAGATCCTCTTTATTAGGGTCATTCCTACAAAAACTGTTCATAATACAGATTATGTCTGCAACTGTCCTATTTTTACATCTTCGTTATCCTCTCTGTTCTTTTTGGATCACAGTCAACCCTGCTCCTTATAGGTTTAGACAATCTAATATTTTTTGAAGATTTGATTTGGTAGAGTAGAAACATATACAAAATGAAAATTATTGGTATAGTACTTTTAGTGTGAACGTTAATTTTTAAAAACATAAATGTTTAACATCTGATTCTTGGGAAACAAACTTCTACTTGTAATATATCCCAATTTCATGGTCATAAATCATGGTAATTCTCTTGCCATGAACAATTTCAACCTATCAATGCAGCTGAAACTTAACAGTTCTCTGCTATGAGCCAATATAAAGAGTACCAGAACACCATTGCTCTTGGGTTAGTGTGATAGAAAGGAGAAAATAACAATAAAGTAATAAGTAAAAGACCTGATGAAAGGAAGAACGTAGTTTACACTGGAGAATTTGTCATCTTACTTTAAAGAAAACTTGAAAAAGACGTCAAGGGTTTAGGTGTTGCACTGCTTTGGCTTTTACTATTTCACCATTTCTCCCTAATCTGAAAACTGCTGTCAACACCTCACTGATTCACATATCTTGCTCTGACTGCTGCCAAGTCATTCTCTTTGTTTATTGACTCTCAATGGTTCTCCATTAGTCCCAGGGCTTATATTCAAATGAGGAGGCACTATCAAATGCTGATGCATCCCAATTTACATTACTAACTCTAATTATCTTAACTACCACCCTTGTTTCCACTTTATTTTGAATATTTAGATAAGATAGAGAGATAGATAATTACCAAAAGAAATATTACTCTAATTACCTAGGGAGAAACTTCTCCTGACTTCCTCGCCTTAATCCATCTCTACACCTGAGAATAGTTAAGTTTAATTTCACCATATTACTTAAGGCACTATATTGCTATTGTCTGTGTATTTCTCAATATCGCCCACCAGGTTCTTGAAAAATAGAGGTAATGTTTTATTACCAGGGCATAGTACAGTTCCTGGTACCATTTGTTGAATAAATGAAGAAATGAAATATTATAATTCTTTGAACTCTCCCAGTTTAGACCATATAATATTAAAATTAATATATAGTACTTGGCTCATAAAAAAATGGATGTTTGTGAACTTTGGTTGGTTTCTCCCTGCTAAAAAGCCCAAACCTAATTCTCTTCCACTTGTTATGTGCTCAAGATACATATGTTAACTTTAATAGTAGTTTTAGAAAAATAATTTATCTAAATTTAGTGCAAAAGAAGGCCAATTCCAGATGAGTTGGGTATGCTTTATTATTTTGGAATACTTATTCTTCCTTTTCATTGAGATTAACAACTCCAAATTGACAATGAATGTAAAATACTTACCAGTCACATTTTTGGTAATATTTTTTCCTCGATTGGTCAAATTAGCTGTTTGATTCTTTCCATCATTTGTTTCCAACACAGGCAAAGATAGGGAAGCTTTTCTTTCTTTTTGTGGTTTATTTGGAGTTTGGGGCAAGAAAAAGAATGGTATGGAAGAAATAATGGAGAATAGTCCAGACGTAAGGAAATTAAGCCACCAAGCTCCAACCCAACGAGAATCATTAGGAGTTATCCTGACAGTGCCTAGAATAAATAATTAAAGAAGCCAGTCAAAAATCATTTTGAAATACAGTAGGTTCAGGGAAATAATGGTATGAAGAAAGTAAACTAAATTTCCTCAATTCCAAGACACGATTTTTTTTATTTTAATTTTTTGTCATCTCTGAGACTAGGATCAGTCTAACATTTGATGACATAATGCAACTGATACTGTCTAGGAATCAGTCATGATATTGTTGTCATTGCCTGAGCTTGTGTGCACTTGATGGCTTTTCTGATTACATGACTGGACAATTTCTATCACTGGACATTTAAGCTTGCAGACCATTTAATAACTACCTGTGGAAGAACTATGACGTCTCATTGTTGTCTGAAAATGTCTATTGGCACAAGCTAATAAAATCAAGAAAGGGTCAGCAATGAAATGTAAGCAGTTTGCAAGAAATCCACTGAGCCAATACAAGGGCTTCCCACCATGCCTGAAATAAGTATTTTCAACTCTCTTGACAGCACAGAGGATAAGAAAATATGAGTTTAAAAGTAACCCTGAAGAGTTAAGACTCTAAATGTTAAGGATAGTTTAACCATTTTATTTCAATCATATTTTTCCTTAAATCATGAATAAGAGTACTATGTAAATGCTATATCTCAAGTGTAAATGCACTCTTTTAACAGGTATAAAATAAACAATCTAAGTAATAAAAAAGCCTATCTGAGTTATCAGCAAGATAGCATAATAGGAAGGACTGGACCCTTTTTTCTTTCATGAACATACTGATTCAACAATAATATGCAGATCAATTCCATTAGTGAAAAATCCAGAAACTAGTTGACAGGCCATTGTACCCCAGGAATGTGCAATATTAGCTACATTGACACTTTTAAGAAGATTGGAGACACCTTTTTGCTGTTCCTCTCCTCATTATAATACCATGCATTCAAGAAGAACTAGAAATTTGAAAGCATGTGCGAACACTTGCAATAGCTCTTTTCCCTGGCTCAACATAGACTGAATATAAGAAAACCGCATCTCCAGCTTATCCCTGCGGAGAGACAGAGTGGGACTGCACATCCAAAATCGTAACTTTTCAGGTACTATCCTTGCGACTGTCTTCTATACCACCTATCTTGAAGTGTTGACAGGACCCATCACATACCAGACCTTTGGAGGCTACAGAAAACAAAGACAGCAGCTTGAACTAGTATGTAAACATTCCCATCGCTCCTGGCCCATAGCTTAGGGCAGAGGGACTAAGTTAAAAAAATTTAAAAACAAAAACTTAACTCCAGCTTCTCTATGGGGAGGGAAATATTTCGACCACACACCTAACATTTCATCTTTTCTGTGTCCAACTCCAGCAGCTGGTCATTGTCTTGCCTATCTTGGGGCTAGGCATATGCTTGCTTCCAATGGGCTGTAAAGAATGCAAAAATGGTGGCTTAAATTAGCAAATGAGCACTGGCCACAGCTCCTCCCTGCTCCCAGTTCTATGCAGAGTGAGGAGGTAAAAAACAAAAGGAAACAAACAAACAAACAAGCAAATGAACAAAAAATAAAGAAAACACTTCAGTTTTCAAATTCTCCTTGGGAAGGCAAAAAATTGTATAGCATGTGAAATAATCAAAATTTTCTGGGAATTGACCAAGAAACTGGGAGTTAGACAGTGGCTTCTCTGTCCACTGTCTAAAAGTGCTCATGAGACCCTACATACTCTAGATTCTGGAAGTTCCTAAGAAAAAGATAGCAGTTTAAACAAGAATCAAAATTTGAGAGTCCGACAGAAGCTCTGCCTGGGTTGACGATGAAAGTTTTCTCCTATATAATACCAGTTCGTGAAGACTTGGAGGCTGATATGGTTTGGGTATTTTGTCCTATTCAAATCTCACGCTGAAATGTAATATCCAATGTTGGAGGTAGGGCCTGGTGGGAGGTGTTTGGGTCATGGGGGTTGATCCTTCATTGCTTGGTGCTGTCCTTGCAATAGTGAATGAGTTCTCAGAAGATCTGATTGCTTAAAAAGTGTGTGGCACCTTGCCTCCCTCTTGTTCTTTCTCTCAACATGTGATGTGTCTGCTCCTGCTTTAACTTCTGTCAAGAGTAAAAGCTCCTTGGGGTCTCCTCAGAAGCTGAGAGAATGCCAGTGCCATGCTTGTACAGCTTGCAGAATCATGAGCCAGTTAAATCTCTTTACTTGATAAATTACCCAGCCTCACGTATTCTTGTATAAGAATGCCAGAATGGCCTAACACAGAAAATTGTTACCAAGAAGTGGGACATTGCTATAAGGATACCTGAAAATGTGGAATTGACTTTGGAACTAGGTAATGAGCAGAGCTTACAAGAGTTTGGAGAACTCAGAAGAAGATAAGATGAGGGAAAGTTTGAAACTTCTTGGAAACTGGATAAATGATTATGACCAAAATGCAGATCGTGACATGGACAATGAAGTTCACGCTGACAAGGTCTCAAATGGAAATGACCGTTATTGGGAGCTGTAGCAAAAGTCACTCTTGTTATGCCTTAGCAAAGTGCTTGGCTGCATTGTGTTCATACCCTAGGGGATCTGTGGAAGTCTGAACTAAAGAGTGATGACTTAGAATATCTGATGGAAGAAATTTCTAAGCAGTAAAGCATTAAGGATATAAGTTGGTTGCTTCCAACCTGCAATGCTCAGATATGAGAGCAAAGACATGACCTAAAGTAGAAAGTTATATTTAAAGGGGAAGCAGAGCATAAAAGTTTGGAAAATTTGCAACGTAACTATTTGTCAAAGAAAGAAAAAGAGCTTAAGTAAAAAACTGTCTCAAGTTGCAGAAAGACATTATAGAATGATTTTTAAGTGAATTCACCAGGAATATACAACCCAATATATTCACTCAATCTCAAAAACCCAAAAGCTATAAAGCAAACATGGATAGAACTGAAAAGAGAAATACAGAGAAATACAATACAATCAACTCTTGGTATCTGTGAGCAATGGTTCTAGGACTCCCTATGGATACCAAAATTCAAGGATGCTCAAGTCTCTTATATAAAATAGTGTATTACAGTGACCCCTCCATAGTAGGCTGATGTCATAATATCTCACTTTCAATTATAAATAGAATAACCAGAGAGAATATCAATGAGGAAACAGAGGACTTCAGCAACATTATAGACCAATTGAACATAACAGACACATAGAGAATACTTCACTCAATAAAAACAGAATGTATACTCTTTTCAAACAGAAATGGAACATTTTCTAAGATAGACCACATGTTACATCATGCAACAGGTCTTGATAAATTTAAAATTAAAATCATACCAATTATCTTTCTAACTACAGTGGAATAAAACCAGAAATTAGTATCAAAAAGAAAAGTAGAAAATTGTAAAAATATGGATATTAACAAACTTTTCAATAATTAAATTGTCAAAGAAATCAAAAGGGAAATTAGAAAATATTTAGATACAAAGAGAGTAAAAAACAAAACATTCTAAAATATGAGATGCAGCAAGAACAGTAGTAAGAGGGAAGTGTTTAGTAATAAATATCTACATTTATAGGGTAAATTTTATTTCCATATTCAAAAAACAGAGGTTATTTCTCTAATTTATGGTCACTAGCAGCATCTGGCATTGTTTGCCCTTAATACACACTGATAAATATTACATAATTATGCTAGTAAAAAGTAAAGAATTATCTCAAATGAACAATCTATTTTATACCTCACAAAATTATAAAAAGAAAAACAAACTAAGGCCAAAGTTAGCAGCAGAAGAAAAAAGATTAGAGAAGAAATAAATAAAGAATAGGGAAAAAAATTATATCAACACAACTAAATGTTGATCTTTTTGAAAGATAAGCAAAATTGACAAACTTTAGACTAAGCGAAAGAGAGCTTAGTCTAAACAAAATAAGAGCTGAATGTGGAGACATTCAATTGATGCTAGAAAAATAAAACAATCATAAGAGACTACTATGAGAAATTATACATCAAAAATTAGATAAGAAAGAAAAAATAAATTTCTGGAGACATAAAACACAAAAAATATAGAAAATATAAAGAGATTTACAACTAATAAAAATATTGAATTAATAATCAAATACCTCTCAACAAAAAAACTTAGGACCAGATGGCTTTACTGGTGTGTGTTACTAAATAGCTAAAGAAAATATTAATGGCAATCCATTCTACTCTCTTGCCAAAAATTGAAGAGAAGAGAACATCTTCAAACTAATTTTATGAGGCCAGCATTATTCGCATACCAAAGCCAGACAAAGACACCAAAAGAAAACTACAAACCAATATCTCTGATGAAGACAGAGGAAAAAATCCTAAAACAATACTAGTAAACCAAATTTAATAGCATATAAAAAGGACACTACACTATATTCAAGGGGGATTTATACCTGAAATGCTAAGTTTAACAAATATCACCAACTGTAATGTAACACATTAACAAAATAAAGGACAAAATCTACATGATCATATATGCAGACGTTAAATAGCATTTGATAAAATCTAACAATGTTTTATGATAAAAACTTTTAACAAGCTAGGAATAGATAAAAATTGCCTCAACAAAATGAAGTGCATATTTTAAAAGCCCACGGCTAGCATTAAATTCAAGAGTGAAAAACTGAAAGCTTTCAGGAACGAAGGAAAATGGCCATTCTCATCACTTCTATTCAACATGGTCCTGCCATTTTATGCCAGAGCAATTAAGCAAGAAAAAGAAATAAAAGGCATTCAAACTTGGAAGAAAGAAGTAAAATTGCCTCTACTTGCAGATGGCATGATTTTGTATACAGAAAACCCTAAAGATCACACACACACACACACACACACACCTGTTAGAATTGAATAAACACATTCTGTAAAGTTGCAGGATACAAAATCATTATATTACTTATATTTCTACGCATTAACCAAGTACTATTTAAAAAGACATTAGGAAAGCAATTCCATTTACACTAAAATCATAAAGAATAAAACACAAAAATAAATTTAAGAAGGTGAAAGACTTGTGCATGAAATACTTCAAGACACTGAGGAAAGAAATTAAAGTCATAAATAATTGGGGAGACATTCTGCATTAATTAATTGAAGGACTTATTAATATTAAATGTCCATACTACCTAAATATATGTAAAGGTTCAATACAATACCTATCAAAAGCCCAACCATATTTTTACAAAAATATAACAAACAATTCTAAAATACATATGGAACCAAGAAGGACATGAAATAGCCAAAAAAGCATTGAGAAAGAATAAAGCTGCCTCACATTTCCTAATTACAAAATGTATTTTAAAACTATAGGAATTAATACAATATGTTACCAGCATAAAAACAGAAATATAGACCAATGGAACAGAACAGACACAATAAATGGGGTAAAAAAGAAACATGCAGAATAAAATAAAATATTATAAATCATATATATATGAAAAGGGGTTAATTTATAAAGCATATGAGGAAACCCTACAACTCAATAGCAAAAATATAATAACTTGATTAAAAATTTTGCAGCAACTTGGATGGAACTGGAGGACATTATTCTAAGTGAAGTAACTCAGGAATGGAAAATCAAATACTGTATGTTCTCACTTATCATTGAGAGCTAAGCCATGAGGATACAAAGATATACAGATTGATGTGGCAGATTTAGGAGGCTCAGAAGGGGAAAGATGGGAGGGGACTGAGGGATAAAAAGCTACATATTGGATACAATGTACATTACTCAGGTATGGGTGCACTAACATATCAAAATTCATCATTATAGAATTCACCCTTGTAATTAAAAACATCTACCCTAAAAGCTATTGAAATAAAAATTAATTAATTATTAGTGAGTAGAATGGTGGCTACCAGAAGCCAGGTGGTTGGGAGAAGAGTGGAGTTGAGGATGTCAGGTCTGTCCTGCAGACCCTGGCCTACCAATGGATGAAAGGAGTACTCAGACACAGGTATGCAGTGAAAGAGTGGCTAGGGGACTGCGGAAGAGTGAGCAGCAGTCCCAATAAGCTGGTGCTGCTCGCTTTTATTTAGTATAGACATAATGCCCGAAAACCTGGAGCCAATACTGTTAATCTGTGGGCAATTAACGTTATTGTTCCCCCTTACAGGGAATCTCTCTCTCTCTCTCTCTCTCTCTCTCTCTCTCTCTCTCTCTCTCTCTCTCTCGGTCAAAGGTCAGTTTCTGGACAACATGGGTAAACAAGCCTATTTAGATAAATTCATCTATACTTCCTTGTACCTACTTCTCGCCCTCTGCCTCAGGGTAAGAGGACAGCTGCCATCAGCTTATTCTCTCATGAAGCTTTGCAGAGCTTTCTGACCTTTCAAAAGGCCTGCTCTTTTCCTATAGCTTCTTCCACCACTCTGACAGATCTCCCACATGAGGAGATATTGGTCAAAGCATATATAATTACAATTAGATAGGAAGAATACATTACAGAGGTTTATTGTGCAGCAGCATGACTATTCTTAACCACAATATGTTGTATTTTTGAAATATGCTGAGAGAGTAGATGTTAAGTGTTTCCACTACAAAAATAACTATGCAAGATAATGCATTTGTTAATTAGCTAAATTTATTCCACGTATATATTTAGTTCAAAACATTGGAGTGTACATGATAAAAATACAATTTTATATATGTCACTCGGTGGCTGATGCCTGTAATCCCAGCACTTTGGGAGGCCAAGACAAATTGGATCACCTGAGGTCAGGAGTCTGAGACCAGCCTGGCCAACATGGTGAAACCCCATCTCTACTGAAAATACAAAAATTAGCCAGGTGTGGTGGAGGCACCCGTAATCCCAGATACTCTGGAAGCTGAGGCTGGAGAATCACTGGAACCCAGGAGGCAGAGATTGCAGTGAGACAAGATCACACGACTGCACTCCAGCCTGGGTGACAGAGCGAGACTCTGACTGAAAAAAAAAAAAAGTAAATTTGAAAACACAATTAGGCTACATACCTGAATAGAAATTTCTCCAAAGAAGACATACAAATGAATAGCAGCTCAATACAAAGATTTTCAACATCACTTATCAGGGAAATGCAAATTAAAAGCACAAATCCACACTTCTCCTACACCTTACACCTGTAGAATGACTACCATTTAAGAAAGAAAGGAAAGTGTTTGCAAGAATGTGGAGATATTTGAACACTGTACACTGCTGGTAGAATACAAAAAGGTACAGCCAGTATAAAAGGTATTATAAACATTCCTCAAAAATTAAATACAGAGCTCTCATATGACCCAGCAATCCCACTTCTGGGTACATATATAAAAGAATTGAAATCATTATCTTGAAGAGACGTTTGCATTTGCATGTTTATTTCAGCACTATTCATAATAGCTAGCTGTAAAAACAACCTCATGTCTGCTGATGGATAAATGGATAAAGAAAATATTGTATAGACATACAATGGAATATTATTCAGTTTTTAAAAAGAAGGGTATTCTGCAATATGTGATAACTCGGATGAACTTTGAGGACATTAGGCAAAATGAACCAGTTACAGAAGGACCTATACTGCATGATTACATTCATTTGAGAAACATAAAACAGTAACGCTCACAGAAGCAAAGAGTAGAATGGTGATTGTCAGTGATTAAGGGGAAGGGGAAGCAGGGAGTTGTCAATGGGTATAAAGTTTCAGTCACGGAGTTCTGCAGTCTCTACAGGAAGATGAGAGCAGGGAGTTGCTACACACTTTTGAGCAAATAAATCTCATGAGAATTCACTCGGTATCATGAGATCAACATCAAGGGGGATGGTGTTAAACTATTCATGAAAAGCCACCTTTATCACCCAATCACCTCCCACCAGGTCCCACCTCCATCACTGGGGATTACAATTCTACATCATGTTGGCAGGAACACAGATCTAAATCATATCAGCTATTGTGGATCAGAATCCTTACATAAACAGTTGATTAACAGATGTTTTGTATGTTATACGTATTGTACATAGTATTCTTACCATAAAGTAAGCTAGAGAAAAAAATATTATTAAGAAAATCACAGGGAAATAAAACATATTTACTATTCATTAAGTTGAGGTGGAACATGATAAGATCTTTCTCATCTCTTCACATTGAGTAGGCTGAGGAGGAGAAGGAATGGGAGGCACTGGTCTTGCTTTCACTAGGTTAGCAGAGGTGGAAAAGGTGGAAGAGGTGGAGGAGGTAGAAGGGAAAGCAAAAGAGGCAAGTACATTCAGTAACTATTTCAGAAATACATCATAATTTCTATTTGACTTTGTGGTTTTGTCATTTCTCTAAAAATTTTTCTAAATGGAACTAATCCTTCTTCCAACATACGCTTTAGTTTCAGTGCCCACAATAGAGAAGAGTCCCGGTTGTAAAAGAAGCCAAAAACAATCTTGAATTGTCAGAATCCTTCTGCTAGATAGCCTAATAACAATTTGTTTCTGGCACTGCTTCTTCTGTGTCTCCATCTCCATCATTTGACGCTAGTTCTCAGGCACTCATCTCCATCAAGTCATCTTCTGTTAATTTCTCTGATGAAGTACGAATTAGCTCTTGAATTTCTCCAATACTTATATCTTGAAATTTTTACTCCTCACCTTTTATTCCATATCCATAATCTCTTTCATAATTTTCTTGATTGGCCATGTTGTTAATCCTACGAATTTATGCGCAACATCTGAACAAAATTTTCTCTGGTAGAAATGTATTATTTTGCACTTAATGACTTTCACTTTTTTTTTTTTTTCCTATAACAACAATAGCATCTTAAGTGGTGCAATTCTTTGAGTCTTTTATGATGTTCTGCCTATCAGGATTTTCTTTCTTTTTTTTTTTTTTTTTTTTTTTATTATACTTTAAGTTCTAGGGTACATGTGCATAACATGGCAGGATTTTCTTTGATAGCACTGACAATCCTTTCCGTAGAGTATCACCTGTAATGATCCTTTGCAGTTTCTTATGACTCCATGATCTAGAGATTGAATTAGAGATATTGTGGTGGAAGAAATAGATCACTATAATGCCCTTGGTGTTGAACTTATGGGGTTCTAGGTGACCAGAGGCATTGACTAATATGAAAAGAACTGTGAAGGCAGTCCCTTACTGTCAAGCTACTTCCTGTCTTCCAGAACAAGGCATTGATGGAAGCAATATGGAAAAAGAGTTCTAATTGTTCAGGCCTTCTTTTTGTACGACTAGAAGACTAGCAGTTGATTTTTATTTTTTCCCTTCAAGGTTTGGGAGTTACCAACTTTGTAGATAAGAACAGTTTTGATAATAAGCCTGACCTCATTTGCACAGAATAGTAGACTTAGTCTATCCCTTTCTGCCTTAAATCCTGGTGCTCATTCTCTTCTTTATTAATAAATGTCCTTTGTGGCTTTTTTTCCCCCACTTTCATCTGCATTAAAACCCTGCTCATGCAGATATCCTTTCTCAATGATTTTCTTAGTGGAGTCTGAAAATCTCTTCACTTTCTCTCATTTGGCAGAAGCTGCTTCTTCTGTTATTTTGAAAATTTTTAAACCCAATTCTTTTTCTAAAATTATCAAATCATCCTTTGCCTGCATTAGTTTCTCCGGCTTTAGATCCCTCACCTTCCTTTGCTTTAAATGGTCATGTAATAACTTCATTTTTTCTCAAGTCACATTAAAGTCTATGGTTATGCCTTTCTTATAAAAGTTTGCAGTCACATAACAATGTCATTTTCAATATGAGATACAATGGTATATTACTAAAAGTGCAAGATTTTGTGCCTGCTGGCATAGCCTCAGCAATGCCATCATGAATTTCTTTTTTTTCTTTTTTCTTTTTTTTGTTTTTTTACAATGATCCTTATGCTGGATTCATTTGTATTGAAACAATGGGCAGCTGAAGACCTCAATCTGCATATATATTAAGCAATTCAACTTTTCTTGTAATGTCGTGACTTTCTCAGTTTCTTAGGAGCAGTTTCAGCATCACTAGTGACAATTCATATGGCTCCAATGGTGTTATTCCAACTTTACAGTATTGCACTAAACAGTATAAAAATACATAAAAATCACAAGCAATCAGATTTTGCTGCAGTCCACAATTTACTGGAGAGAGGAACTGTTCATGTGGAGATAATTAGTGTCACAGGGTGTTTTAAGCAGGTGCTTTCAACACAGCCTTATTATTACAATTACAGGAGGTGCTACGAAATTATTACAGCAGTAAAGTATGTACTACAGTCAATTTTATAGTTATGCCTTAATAGTACATCTTCACATTTGTTTTCACTTCTCTTGAGTGCAGATGACATAATATGAGGTATATATGTGTTTCTGTCCTTAAATTTAAAGTTTAACTTTTAAAAAAATGAACTTTTATGTTAGAATAAAATAAAATTAGAATTAGTAGAATTTGGTTGAGAATCCATCTGGTCCAGGGCTTTTTTTGGTCAGTAGGTTTTTTATTACTAATTCAATTTGATAACTTGATATCGGTCTGTTCAGGTTTTCACTTTTTTCTGATTTAATCTTTGGAGGTTGTTTCCAAGAATGACTCTATTTCCTCTAGATTTTCTAATCTGTGTGCACAGAGGCATTCATAATGCATTTCTATGGGAGTTGTAATGTGATCTCTGTCATTTCTGACTGTGCTTAATTAGATCTCCTTTTTTTATTTGTTAATCTAGTTAACAGTCTATTAATCTTTTTATATTCTTTTGAATAACAAACTCTTGGTTTTATTTATCTTTTCTCTACATTTTGCATCACAGTTTCATTCAGTTCTTCTCCGATTTTAGTTATTTATTTTCAGTTTGCGTTGGGGATGTCCTTTTTTTTTCTGGTTAGTGTAAGTGTAAGATTAAATTGTTAATTTGAAATCTCTCCGCCTTCTTGATGAAGGCCTTTAGCATGGTAAACTTCCTCTTAACACTACTTTAGATAGATTCCAAAGATTTTAGTGAGGTATGTCTCTCTTTCATTTAATTTCAAAAATTTCTTTTAATTTCATTCTTAAATCAAGAATTATTCAGGAAAAGTTGTTGAATTACCATGTTTTGGGTGGTTTTGAGAACTATTTTTGGTATTGATTTCTATTTTTATTGCACTTTTGTTTAAGAATGTGCTCAAAAAACTTTTAAGTTTTTGAATGTATTGAGACTTCCTTTATGACTGAGCATGTGATTGATCTTAGAATACAATCTATATGCAGATCAGAAGAAAGTATATTCTGTTAGTGTTGGGTGGAGTATTCTGTAGGATGTTTTTGGATCCAATTGGTTGAGAATCGAGTTTAAGTCCAAAATTTACATTTTAATTTTCTGCTTAGATACCTAACACTGTCGGTGAGTTGCTGAAATCTTCCACTATTATGGTACGGCTGTCTGTTTTTAGTTTCCTTAGGTCTCTAAGAAATTTTTTTGTCAATCTGGATCCTCCACTTTTGACTCCATATATATTTAGAATAGTTAAGTCTTCTCGTTAAATTGAACACTTTATCCTTATATAATACCCTTCTTTATCCTTCTTAACTGTTTTTGGTTTAATGTCTGTTTTATCTGATGTAAGAATAGTGATTACTGCCCTGTTTTGTTTCCTGTTTGCATGGATAGATTTCTTTCCGTCCCTTTACTTTGATCCTGTGGGTATTATACATGTAAAATGTGTCTTTTAAAAGATAACAGACGGCTAAGTTTTGTCTTCTTATGAAGTTTGTCACTCAGTGTCTTTTAATTGGGGCAGTTAGCCTGTTTACATTCAGGGTTATTATTTATATGTGAGATTTTGATCACGGCATCATGTTGTTAGCTGGTTTTTTCATACACTTGGTTGTGTAGTTGCTTTATGTGTCTGGGCTATGTATTTGAGTGTATTTTTGTCGTGGCAGGTATTAATCTTTTGTTTCCATGTTTAGCACTCTTCTAGAGACCTGTTATAAGGCTGGCCTAGTGATAAGAAATTTCCTCAATATTTGCTTGTCTGAGAAGGATTTTAGTTCTCTTTCACTTATAAAATTAATTTGGTGGGATATGAAATCATTGGTTGAAATTTCTTTTCTTTAAGGGTGCTGAAAATAGGCCCCCAATCTCTTCTGGCTTGTATGGTTTTTGCTCAAAGGCATTCTGCAAGACTGATGGGGTTCCCCTTGACAGTGACTTGATCCATCTCTCTAGTTGCCCCTCAAAAAATCTTAAAATATTTGTTTCTTTCATATGGACCTTGGTGGATCTAATGAGTAGATGCCTTGGGGATTGCCATCTTCATAGCATCTCAAAGGGGTTCTCTGTAATTTATGAATTTGCATGTCAATCTCTCTAGTAAGATTGAGAATATTTTCATGGACTATATCTGCAAATATGTTTTACAAGTTACTTACTCTCTCTTTTTCTCTCTCAGGAATTCCAATGAATCATAAGTTTGGTTTCTTTACTGAAAGAAACCAAATCCTAGAAGTTTTCTTCATTTTTAAGGGTTCTTTTTCTTTATTTTTGTCTGATGGAGTTGATTATAAAAACTGGTTTTCAAGCTCTGAGATTCTTTTCTCTCTTTGGTATGTTCTTCTGCTGCTAAAGGTCTGAATGTATTATAAAATTCATGTAGTATTTTTTTTTTTTTGATTCCAGAAGTAGTATTTGTTTAATGGCTATTTTGTCTTTCAGCTTTTGGATCATTCTACTGGAATTATTGAATTTCTTAAATTGTGTTTCAACACTTTCCTGAATCTCAATGGCTTTCTTCCTATCCAGATTCCAAATTGTCTGTCTGTCATTTTAGTCATTTCAGTGTGGTTAAGAACCATCGCTGGAGAGCTCAAATGCACCCATTTTAAGTTTAAGGTACATTCTTACCTTTTGAATTGCCAGATTTCTTGTTGATTCCTTTTAATCTTGAATGGCTGGTGTTCGTTTAACTGTGGTACAAGTTCAGTATGGTCAGTTGGGTTAATTTCTGGGATAAGACTCTGTACAATATTTTTATTTGTAGCTAGATTCTTGCTCTCAGTTTCATACACAATGTATACTGGCAAACTATGTTTGAAGCCAGGCACAGTGACCCAAGCCTGTAATTCCGGCACTTTGTGAGGCTAAGGTGGGAGGATCACTTGAGGCCAGAAGTTTGAGATCAGCCTGGGCAACATGGAAAACCCTGTCTCTACAGAAAATAACAAATAATAGCTAAGTGTAGTGGTGTGTGCCTGTAGTCCCAGCTACTTGGAAGGCTGTGGGAGAATGACTTGAGCCAAGGAGCTTGAGGCTACAGTGAGCTATGATTACTTCTCTACACTCCAGCCTGGGTAACAGAGTAAGATGCAGTCTCAAATTATATATATATATATGTATACACACACACATACACACACACATATGTGTGTATATATATATAAACACACATATATACGTGTGTATATATATTTATATAGATGTTTATGTTATCTACGTTATCTATGTTTATCTATATAAATATAGATGTTTTAAATTGAGCTGTAATCCAGTAATGGTGCTTAAGAGTAATGGCTGCCAGATAAACTGTTACTCAGGGGCATAGCTCTTTTGTTTTTCAGCGTGTTTACAACAGTGCTTGTGGCAGCAGGGAAGACAGATGACCCCCATAACAGGCCTACTCCTGGGCCTTGGGGGATGCCCTCTCTGGTCACTGGTACCACACTTGTGTTTCCTTTGTTAGGAAACTGTTCTGAGCCATGGAGCTCCCTCAGGCAGAGGCAGGAGCTAGCAGACAGGACACAGCCTTCCTGGACTGGGCCTATGAAAAGAGGCATGTCTCATTCTGCACTGGCCCGTGACCCCATGCATCTCACCCCTCTCCGTGTTCTGAGATTGGGGGCTCCTCCTCTGCTTGAGTGCTTGGCACCAATCTCAGCTCACACTCCCAAGCTATGCACTGCAGCCCTGAGGTTTTGGGACTAGCCTGTGGCTCCATTGTCTGGTCCTTCTCGTTCAGGCAGTAGCTACACTGGGGGATCTGAAGTGCTCCAAGGACACTGAGGAAGTACCCAGGTGGGAGTACTGGAAAAAACCCTCAGGCTGAGCAGTGGAGGCTGTGCTGTACACATGTTCTTGCAGGTGTGGCCAGGCAGGAGTACTGGGAGGAACTGGCGGGCAGAAGGGCCTACAGTACAGATGTGTCCCGGCTCACAGGCAAGTTGGCCCCACTCTCTCTTGGCTCAGCAGTCAGGTGAGTTGAGAGCTACTTGGTGGAAGAAAGGGAGCATTGGATGTTGGACACCTACAGCTGCGTTCTGCTGCAGCTACCCAATATGCAAACCTCCCTGGGTTCAATGCTGCCTGTAGTTCTATTTCTGTCCACTCTCTGGGCAGGTGCCTCTGCCTGTTCCACTGTCTCTGGGGATTGTGGGTTCTCTTGTAGGTAGGATCCCAGATGTCATCAGCAAGAATAGGTTGTTCCACTGCCACTTTACTCACCCCTTAGCTGGCAACTATCTCTGGTGTTCAACAACCTTGCACTGGGTTTCCAGTTTTCTCTCTCTTCAGCCTCAGTGTCTGTGTCACCTCTCTATTGACTTTCAGTGTTTTCTCTCAAAAGATATGCTGGAAGTATGTTAGTTTATTCAATAATTTGGGCTTCCTCAGTGGAAGTGGTGCTTCCTGAGTGTGTCCAGTTGGCCATGTTGTCCCCTCTAATAAGTTTAACTTCTTATAATAGATTTGTGTATATTTTATGGTAGTAAATGATAAAACAGTTTAGAATCTAAACATATTTTATGCATTCATGACATGCCTTTTTCTTAGGGTTTTCTATATTTCTACACTATGTAATTCATCTATAAATTTTTTCAAATTTTCACAAATCTCCTCAAAGTTTTTCAATATATTTCTTGAAAAAATCTGTGCATAAGTGGACAAGCATAATTTAAACCTACTTTTCATGGGTACACTGTATGTTTCAAAATCTGTTAAGAAGGTAGATTTCATTTTAATTGTTCTTACCACAATAAAAGAAACATAATAAGAAATAAAAAAGCATATGCATACAGAAACACACACACCATAGAAGTTTGTGGCACAATTAAGTGGTGCCATTACTCTGATCTATAAGAAAACTCATTAATATGAGATAACATTGACTTGATTACAAACTATCTAGAAATAATTTATTTTCAAGTATGCACAGATTTAAACTTGATCTATGTGATCATATTGTGTCATAATCAACAACTCAGACTTCAGGAAATGATTGGTTAAATCAGTGACTGCATCTACATGCAAAGTATTTATTCATCACCTGTGACAAATGTAATTTTGATGACTTTTTTTTCTGTTCTTTCACTGTTCTACACATACTAACTAAGGGTCATAATCTCGCTAGATAGGACCTGAGAAATAGTTTTTCTTGGCTTACTCACAGTCTTAAAAATTGAAAAATTCTACATAAAAATTTTGGATTTTGGATTTTCTTGGAAACAAATCAGAAGTCCTTGTCAATGCAGGGCCTAAATTTGTGCATTAAAAGAATAAGCCAGAGCTGAGGAACACATGTGCTTTTGGACCTGTGGGGAGAGCAGTTCACAACCAAAAAAATTCTCCTATTCTAACCATCACACCCTAAATTCCTGTTCCTGGCACTTTTTACTCATTTATTTTACCTCTTCAGCTCCGTTAGGCATTGGAGTTTGCCAAAGTATACTTTATAAGTGAAGCTCATACTCATCACTGAATAAGAGAAGATATAATAATACCTGAACATTCAATGTTAGAAATTGTATCGTGATAAATTATAAAATAATGTAATGGTTTCTTAATAGAGAGCTTATAAAATAATTTACCTAAGGACATTTACCACTTATTTCTGTACTCTTCGTGATAAAGCAATGATGAAACTGGAGTTGAATGAGTAGAAATAATGAACGTAACATGTAGCTACTCTAAGTTATATGTCTAACACTGAACATGTAAAACATTTTATCAAGTATTTTCTTTATAGTTTTAGATTAGCAAACATTTTCAAGCTTTTGGCTGTTGCTGGCCCACTGTGATGTCTATCTCATCGTGGAAATGGATCCTTTGATCTCTTTGGAATGATCTATTGAAGTCCTAGTGAGATAGAAAATCGTATTTATTTATTCACAAACATAACTAATTATTATTTGCTAAGAACATGTCATTCTGTCATGTGGTAGAGAGATGGCAAGTAAGCACACAAATATTAATAGCTCATTGTGAGAAGGGTTACAATAAAGGCATGCTCTTGGCTATTCATTTGGGACTAATAGAAAGTGGTGAAGTAAGGCTTCTCTAAGAGGATCCATATTTTGGAAGAGACTTCAAGATCTATGCAAATGAAAAAAGGGAAAAGTTTTACCAAGTGTAAATGCAGAGAAATGTGAGATTACAGGGCACAGTAACTCAGTCAATACTTGAATAAGGTATGGATATTAATCAAGAGAAGGAATAGAGGGAATAAAGTGGGTTTGGAGGTAAGATGATGAGATCAGATTTTGACATATTGCGCTTTAGGGGCTAATAGGATATCTAAGAAGGGAAAACATGAAGAGGAACTGGAAATATCAATTAACACAAATGATAGAAATATACCTGTTTACAGATCTGTAGTAAAGTAGATAGAAATCGATTGTGTTTCACTAACAACAGAAGCAGATTATACTGAATTGAGAAGTGGATGGGAGGTGAGAAGGTGAGATATCTTAGCTAATTTAGTTGATATTTTCCTAGGTGCTTGGCTCTGAAGAGGAATAAAAAAAAGATTCAGCTAGAAAGTTGTGTGGGGGTGTAAAAAACTGTAGCTATGTATAAAGATGGGAAATACTTGAGTGTGTTTGCTGAATCAAGGAGAAGATGGAGATAAAAAAACAGGAAGGGAGAATCTAAGCTCCAGCTAGATCTATCAGCATTGGATACAGATGGATATGTTTTCCATTGAGTTGGGAAAGAGAAAAAGAAGATAAAGACAGATATGGTGCAAGAATATTTTTAGGGAAAAGGGCCTGAAGTTGAGACAGTTTTTATAACATGGCATCACTTTCACCTATGAGATAAGAAGGAAAGTATGCTCTGAGAATGAAGAAGAAAATCATAGATTTTATTTATGTATCCTCTGCTTTATTACTTTGTTCAACAAGTACTTACTGAATGTTGCCATATGCCAAGCCCTCTGCTAGGACCAGGGAAAATGACCATAAATTACACAGTGAAGTCTCTCAAATAAACCAAGTCTCCAGCCATAAACCAATGCAGCAGCCACAAGAAGACTTTAGCAAAGCAAACTTTAAGTTCTACACATCAACATCCAAGCCACCATCAACTGAAAAATAAAATTTACTTGACCGGGCCATCAGTTTGGGAGGGAGACTTTTTACATTTGGTTATTTTGGCCCAAGCTCATGAAAATAAATTTGTTTACATTCTCTCATTTTACACTTAGCTGTAAAAGATAGTATAAATGGGAGCTAGATTTTATATTTATTCTGATTAGTAATGCATTTATTTCCTACTTGTAACTTTCTAATTATATTAAGCAAAGGACTATTGAAAGAGTGAATTCAGTTATTTGGAAAAATGTTTTCTGTGTGTGTGCTTAGAAAGACATTATCATGGTACCTTGTTCTGGTTGCACTTACTTAGATCTACAGATCCAATATCCACGTATATTTTAGAAAACAGAGATCCCAGGGTAAAGCCAATGACTGGACCAATCATTGCGATTGCATTCAATATACCTGAAAATATTATAAAGCAATTTTACTAGATGCCAAGAATGCATGGCTCTTATTCACCATGTTTTTAAAAGAAACATAATACAATACATATACCCAAATATATGTTCTAATAGGTGAAATAATAAGTTTAGTAACTCTACTATTTCAAAAGTAGACAAAGGGAAAGTGATCATATAATTTAATATTTTGTGTACATTACCTAAATACAAAGAAGAATGTCCTTCTTTAGCAAAATCATCCATGTAAGAAAGCCCCAGTGGTACTATGGGAGTCTCCCCTATTCCACGAAGCATATTGCCCATGAACACATACATCCACATGTATGACCCAGATTCCTTCACACAACCTATGTAGATAAGAGAGTGTTTCATCGTAAACACTAATTTTAGCATTTCTATTACAAATTCAACTACTTGTAAACTCTTACTCTACTCTTTTTTTTTACATTTACAAGTACAAGTAATTTATATTCACTTTGCAAACTTTGAAAATATGGTGTATTAGTCCATTCTTATGCAGCTAATAAATACATACCTGAGACTGGGTAATTTATAAAGGAAAAAGGTTTAACAGACTCACAGTTCCTCGTGGCTGGGGGGCCTCACAATCATGGTGGAAGGTGAAGGAAGAGCAAAGACATGTCTCACATGGTGACAGGCAAGAGAACGTGTGCATGGTAACTCTCATTTATCAAATCATCAGATCTTGTGAGACTTATTCATCACCATGAGAACAGTATGGGGGAAACCGCCCGCATGATTCAATTATCTCCACTTGTCCCCACTCTTGGCATGTGGAGATTATTACAATCAAGGTGCTATTTGAGTGAGGACACAGTCAAGCCATATCATATAGAAAAGCATAAACAAGTAAAAATTACCTGTAATCACACTGCACACAGAAGATCACCTCAAGTGTTTTTATATATCTTCCAGATTTGCATAAAATATATGCATTATACTCATTATGTCCATTATATATTTAAAAATCCAGTTCATATTATGAAATGGTATACACAGTTAACACTATATTATAACAATAGTTTCATGTTGTTAAGATTTTTTAAATATCAAAACTTTAATGACTGGACAGTAATGTGTTGAATAAGTTTCAAAATGTGTTTATTCAATATCTTATTTTTTATTTTCTTTTTTATTGTTTTATTCTGTTAGGTTTATCACGACTATAACTGTAAATAAGTCCTTTTGCAGTTTCCTGGTTATTTCCTCAAGATTAATCAATAATAGCAGAATTTCAGACTAAGTAGGTAAGTATATTTTTGTTCTTAATATATATTGATAATGAATCTCCAGAAAGATTTACAAATGTATACACTTTCAGCAATATATACAATGTGAAATCCTGTTTTGCCTCCACTTCGTTTCTATATATTTTTAGTCTTTTTCTATTTAATAGGTTTAAAAAAATCCTTAGCGGTACAATTTGCAATTATAATTTATAATTTGGGTTACAATAGGCAAAAAATCTTTAAATGATATAATAGTTTGCCTTTTGCATTGAAAGCAAAGTTATATGATTTACATATTTATACTATTTCCTCCTGTTTTACTTTAATACATATATTCTTTGTCAATTTCCTACTGAAAATATTCTCTTTTCTGATCTACTTCTAAACGCTTTTACATATAATATAGTCATCCCTTGTTATATTAAGGAATTTGTTACAGGGCTGCCTGTGTGTTCTCAAATTCATGCACACTTAAGTTCTGCAGTTGGCCCTGTGCAATCCAAATATAGAAAATGTCAGATATTCTTATTGGCAGGTTTATCACGCAGTTTGGATGGACAACATTTGCATAGAAGTGAGATCACATAGTTCAAACCTGTGTTGTTAAAGGGTCAACTGTGTACATAAACACTATAATTATGTCTGTAAGAGTCAAGTGTTTTTCCTAATCATTCGTAATTAAATTTTGCTAATGAATGTCACAACAATTTTTAGAGATGTAATTAAATTTATACATTTTGGAAGACTTTTTACTGTCAATGTTAATTCTTACCTTTCCCCACTATCTCAGGTGATGTTCTATTGAGTGATACAATTTGATTAATTAAACAGGTGGATAAGGTCGATGTTGAATTTTCTGATGAATCAATATTAATTTCTTTAGAATACCTGTAACTGTAAGAACATCACTGAATTGAACATTTTGCTTATCTACTGAATAGTTTCACTTTTCCTAGAAATATAGAGAAATATTCCCCTTTATTTGCACCATTATCTTCCCCAAATTACCAGAATCCTTTCTGTCAATTTCCCAGCATGTGTTTTAAGAGATGTGATGGGTAAAAGTGAAACGGAAGTGTCCAGCAAGAAAGATGATTTGGTACACCCCAGGCTAGGTGGGTTATCACTTTCCTGTTATCCTAGGAGTGGTTATATCTTGGTCAATATATGAAATACCCTGGTTTCACCTTTTTAAAAAGTAATTATTAATTGCATGTAACCATTCATCCTTTTGAATTATCTTCAAAGATGATCAGTCTGTCAGATTTTCTTTCATGGACACATATTCACACACACGCTCTAATGTATGACTCTTCAAAACGTAGTAAAAATAAAATCTAGTCCATTTCAACTAGATGAGAAAAAACTTGATAGGAATAACAGAGATGTTAATATCCATAAATAATTAGGTACCATGTGAGCTCTAAAGGCAGCCTACTGTATTCCAGGCATTATGCTCAGCTTCAAAGAACTAGAAATAAAATGCACAGTTTTTTGTACTTAAGGAATTTCACACTAATATAAACATATATGATAAAATGTATAAGTTTAATATACAAGGTCCTGAGTTGTCACAGAGACAAAGGATATGATCAGCTTTGCTTGGAGGTTGTGGGAAGAGATCAGAGAAGACACCAAAATAAGAATGATAGGTAAAACAAACCTTGAAGATGAATAGAAGGGTAGACAAAGAAACAAAGGTATTCAAGGCTGTAGAAATAATAGGTGCAAAGGTGTCACAAATTATGTCATATTTAGAGAAATGCTGATCTAGACTGTGGTCCTTAATTTTAGGGTGGAAAGAAAGATGAAGCTGTGACAGTTGCCTTTGAGGTTTATTTTCCATACAAATCATGACAAATAATAAATAAAGATTAAAAAGGGAATTAGGGGACTCTGACGGTATGGTGCCAAAAGCAGAGGGGAAAAAAATGGACATGATGAAGAAGACACAAAGATAGAAAATGAATCAAGAGAGTGCAGTATGATGAAAACAAGCTAGAGCAGTACCACTAAGAAGAAACTTCTTAGAGGGGCCAAATATGGCAGGGAGATGGAATTAATATGGTAAGCAAATGACATCACTGCTGGATTTGGCAATGAGAAAGTAATTGGTGTCTCTAACAGACACTGCTCCTTGTCTCTCAATATCCTTTCTTCTTTCCTTCCATAGTAATCATAGTTGGGATTTTTAACTGGGAACATGGTATCTTGGAATAATGTCTTTTTTTTCCAGTATTTATATATTTATGTGTGAAATGTAGCCAATATATGGTAAATGTAAAGTCAGTGGAGATACTTTGCTCCTAAAAATGCTTCTTAAGCCTCAGCCTGTGTGGACTGTTTGTTTCTTCTTCTTCTTCTCTTCTTCTGTCTTGTTGCCTGGAAATACATTGCCATAATTTGGATCATGAGGCCAAGGCCATGCAAGGCATAGCACTACGATGGAAAGAGGTAGAATCATATCATCCTTGAACTGGCTACATTAACTTTAATGTGAAAAATAAGTTTCTCCCTCATGTGTCATTTAAACTTTTCTCTGAGGACCATCTGACTGTAATTATAACTACACAGTGACCTTAGGAATAACAGCTTCAGCGAAATGATGGGAACACCTATACCCCAGTGTGTAGAGGTATAAGTGTTGAAGTGTTATAAAAAATAATCAAAATCTTATAGGCAAAGACATACAGTATATATGTTATACTAAAAACTCATAAAAAGCCTATGTATTTCATTTGAAACTCTACAATTTAGTCTTTTTGTTACTTCAAAGTCTATGAAAGCTATGATAAATAAAGTGATTATGTAGACAAATAGACACTATTTCTGTACACACTTAGTGGGTATACTTCTCAAAAGGTAACTGCCTATTTAAAGGGATAATAATAAAATTCTACTCCTAATTTACAATGTACTGATAGTTACTGGCACAGAGGCCTTTTTCTTTTTTTTAAACACTTACTGTCCCATGAAGAAATGTGGTAAAGCAGTCAAAACACCTCCAATTCCCATAATGAAACAACCGATTCCAATTAACTTTGGTCTGTGTAGTTTGGATCCAAAGTAACTCACAAATACAATCACAAGCAAATTTCCTAGGAAGAGAACAAAAGTATGTTGATACAACTTAGTTCAATTTTGCCTCTAGAATTGAAAACCCCAGAATGGATGCAAATAGAATCCAGACATAGTGCCTTCCCTCAAAGATGATGTAATTTAATTGAGAAGGTGAATTCACCTACATTAGACCACTCACTGAAAAGTTGTTTTAAATACACAAAAAAAGCACTTGAATTACTTGGCAATATTAGTGAAGCAAAATTCTACTGAAAAATTTGGAGTTGACTGGATTATATTGGAATGAAGAAAAATGGAGATGAATCTTCCTGATCTGAGGGTAAGGTGCTCCTTCATGCATTTCTTTTTTATTCTTAATATTAGTTAAATTTCTAAATGTACCTGACATGAAGCTCACAGCCAGAAATAAGAAAGTTACTTGAAAAAGAATAAACTATGGCATCTGTCTTCAAGAAGTTTCATACTGACGACAAAAACAGAGGGACAGAACTGCCATCAAACCACAGAAAGGGGGAACTTAATTAAGAGCTTCCGGAGGCCGGGCGCAGTGGCTCACGCCTGTAATCCCAGCACTTTGGGAGGCCGAGGTGGGCGGATCACGAGGTCAGGAAATCGAGACCATCCTGGCTAACACGGTGAAATCCCGTCTCTACTAAAAATATAAAAAAATTAGCCGGGCGAGGTGGCGGGCGCCTGTAATCCCAGCTACTCGGGAGGCCGAGGCAGGAGAATGGCGTGAACCCGGGAGGCGGAGCTTGCAGTGAGCAGATATTGCGCCACTGCACTCCAGCCTGGGCGACAGAGCGAGACTCCCTCTCAAAAAAGAAAAAAAAAAAAAAAAAAAAAAAAACAGAGCTTCCAGAAAGGTTCCTGGAGGACAAACCACTTGAGATTTAATGTCGTGCATAAGTCATTTAAATTAAATAATATACATAGAGCATATCAAATGGAAAGAGTCATGACCACTTCTAATCCATCTGGAGCCTCATGCACAACAATGAAGAAATAGCAGTTAAGGATTCCTGAACATTTATGAAAAAAAATAGCATAAAAATAGTTTGGAAGAAAAGCACCAAAATGAATGGGTAAATTTTTTACTTTATAAAAAATTTAGTGTCTTTAGGAGTACAAGGGCACATTGCATCCGTAAAATCAGAACTGGCAGCCTAAAAATAATAAGTGTTGTTGTAAATGTAAAATATAGATATATATACCAATTAGAACTTGATATGGTAAGATGACTGATGGCATCAGCAAAGATTAATGAAACATAAAGAAAAACTATAGAAATTTAGGAGAAAAAAATTTAAAGAGAAAAATTCACAGAAAATTTAATATTCATCTCATAAATGCTCTAGAAGAAAATAACTAAATAGGGAAAGACACAAATATGAACCAGAAAATGTTTTCCCTGAGCTATTATTGGAGAAATCCAAATTAAAATGAAGACAACAAAATATCTTAAATATTTCAAAGGAAAGATTTTGGTGTGTTCAGTGAAACAATAGAAGTCTAATGTAGGTTGCTCCGAAAAGATTCCTTTCTCCTTAAGAATAACAGTCCTCTCCCAAACTTTCTTCATCTTGAGAGAGGGGAGGTAAAGTAGGACATGGTGTTAGTTTGCAAAAATTGAATTTGTGTAGAATCAGGGTTTCTGAACATCCTCACTATCAACATTTTCGGCTCTATCATTCTTTGCACATTATAGAATATTCAGCAGTACCCCTGACCTCTACTTTAGATACCAGTAGTACCTCCCTTGCCCCCCAGTCCCTGTCCAGTTATGACAACCAAAAATGTTTTTGGTCATTGCCAAATTGCCTGTGAGAGATAAATTTACCCCAGTTGATAACCAGTGGTGTAAAGCATATATTTTTTTAACTTTGCAAGTTTGGTTATTAAAATAGAAAAAAAAAATGTTACCAATTTCAAAGCTTCCATCAATAAAACCAACAAGAGAAGAGGATATCTCAAATCTCCTTTCTATATGAATGATGTTACTTTTCATAACAACTGCACCTAGTGCCTTAGCAATAAAGCTGAGTGCCAGAGCTGCCAAGAACATCTAAAATCAGAAGGAAAGGGGAAAAATGGTTAATCAAAGGACTATATAATGTCAATAGGCACAAGGAATTATAATAGCTTTTCTTCTTTACTTAAAAACATTATTTGTAACTTAAAAACATTATTTGTATCTTAAAAACCATACTTAGTTTTCCCTCTTACCAGTTACTACTAATCAGGTACTAACATTTAAATGTTATTATCACTACACTGATAAAGCATCATTTCTAATTTGGTTATAATATCAAAATATGACAGCATTGCAGTTAAGATTGTTAATTTAAAATTAATCTCATTAACTGATTTATAGAAAGCTACTTCACGTTCTCAGATGGCCATGATGATGAGCTATTCTTTATTTCCACGTGAATAGCATTGGCTAACTGGGAGGGGAGTGGTAGTACATTCTCAAAGGTAGCATTTCCAGGAAGCCAGCTGAAAAATAGAACTTTTCAGAGGCAAAGAAAAATTCTATGACCAACACAAGTGACTGGCATCCAGCGTAAGATGCAGTGGTTATAGATGTTTTATTTGTCAATTTCATGTCAATAAAATGTATCGATTAATCAGTTCTCTTACAGCTCACATTTATATCCATAAATAAATTTCTTTGTGCTCTCTACTATTAACATTTACCTTGTTATATATTACATGTTTATATCCCCTGCCTCAAATTTATATGTTGAAACTCTAATTTCCAATGTGTTGATATTTGGTGATAGGGTCTTTTTGAGGCAATTAGGTCATGAGAATGGAGCGCTCTTGATAAGATTAGTGCCCTTACAAAACAATAAATTAGAGATTCTATTTCTCTCTCTCTCTCTCTCTCTCTCTCTCTCTTTCTCCCTCCCCGCCAAGTGATGATATAACAAGGATACGGCCTTCTGGAAACCAGGAATAGGGCCCTTTATGAGAACTCAATCATGCCAGAACCCTGATATCAGAATTCTCAGCCTCTGGAAATGTGAGAGATAAATATCTGTTGTTTAAGACACCAAGTCTGTGCTATTCTGTCAGTCTGAACTGACTAAACGACCCCTTCTAATTACCTCCTATATTTCCCAATGGTTTCCACCACCATGCCTAGCTTCAATTATCGCAAGAGCCCCCTAAGCCCATGTGTCTACTTCTGCGCACATCTGCCTAACAGTCTCTTCTCAACAAAGTAGCTAAAGAAGTCCTTTATAAATCAGAAATAGACCATGCTGCCCCTCTGTCTTCCCATATGGCTTATAGTAATATCGAGTTTTTTCCGATAACCTATGAGACCATAAACAACCTGTCCTCTTTTGGACACCCACCTCCCCACAAATATTCCTCTTATCTTTCTAATCTTATACTTTGTTATTCTTGTCCTTGGTCATTCCTTTCCAGCTACATTAGACCTTCTTGTTGTATATTGAGCATTCCAGATTCATTATATTGCTCCAGGCTTTTTGTTCTTTTCACTTGACATGAAAGGCTCTTCCCCGTAGTCGTATTTCTATCATTCATTCCTTCACACCCTTAAGAGTTTTGCTCAATGGAACTTTCACAGTGAGGTTTTCCTCAACCACTCTCTTTAAAATTGCACCCCTTTCTGCTCACAATGCATTTATTCCTTTATGTGTTTATTTTATATTGCCACAGCAGAATATTAGCCCCGTCAAGTCATAGGTTTTTGTCTGTTTTTTTCATTGCTCCATCCCCAGTGATTAGGACAGTGCCTGTCACAAAGATGCTTAAGAAATAATGATTTCTTTTATATAACCAAAACCTACTCTGTGTCTTGCCCTAGGCCATGTTTGGGGGATAGAGATAAAAGCCCCCCCCCCCAAAAAAAACTCTTTGATAGCTGATAAAATGTGGGTGTGTTCCTTTCTGCATAAGAAACTGTCAAATGATACATGGTATCAATGAAGATAAAAGGAATTGAAAAAATTTATTAAATGATACAACTTATAGAGATAACTAAAAGTTTTAAAATAAAATATAAAAAATTATCTACAAAACAGCATAAAAGGTAGAAGAGTATCAATACTAGTTGTACTAAGTTGATGATGGGAAGAACAAGACAGGAGAAAGGGGCAACGGAGTTAGGCAAAATTTATGAAGATTTTCTTCAAAGGTAGTCAATTCTAACATCTTGTAAAAATGTATACAGTCTTTGTGCCATAGAATAGGGATGAAAATTGTTCAGGTCCTAATCATTAAAAAATCATTTTATTAAAAAGGACTAAAAAATGTGTAAGATAGTGACATCAGCAAGACAGCAGAACCGCCCTGGAACCTCAACAGCAAGGCACAATTTTAACACTATATGTACTAAATGCCTCAGTAGGAATTTCAGACACCAATTACAAGGTTTCTGTACCTCCAGGCTATCGTGAAAACAACCTGGCAAGAAAAATCATGATTGTTTCCAGTCTCTCTCACTAGAGTCTTTCTCACTCCACACTGTGCAATGCAGTTGGAAGGAAACATTTAGTCCCCTATGTTCAATATTTTGATTTTTTTTTTCTTTTTTGAGACGGAGGCTTGCTCTGTCGCCCAGGCTGGGGTGTAGTGGCCCGATCTCAGCTCACTGCAAGCTCCGCCCCCCGGGTTCCCGCCATTCTCCTGCCTCAGCCTCCCGAGTAGCTGGGACTACAGGCGCCCGCCACTACACCTGGCTAATTTTTCTTTTGTATTTTTAGTAGAGACGGGGTTTCACCGTGTTAGCCAGGATGGTCTCAATCTCCTGACCTCGTGATCCGCCCGTCTCGGCCTCCCAAAGTGCTGGGATTACAGGCTTGAGCCACCGCGCCCGGCCAATATTTTGATTTTTAAGGAGGTTGTCCAAGGGCTGGCTTCTGACTTGCCTATATTCAAGTACTAATAAAAATGGGGTCTTTCAAAGCAAAGGCAACCAAAGGTGCACCAAAACTGCAGTTCCAGACATAGACACGAGGTGGAGCACCAGTACAACAATTTAATGCAGCCCCAGCAAGGCCACTCTCAAGCAACGGGGGAGGGTCTTCTATAGAAATCAGCAAACCTTTTCAAACAGATTTCACACACAAGCCTAAAGGAGAAAGAATGGAATGTATACTAGAAAAATAGCATGAGTAGGCCACGGAATCTCTATCCAGAATTAGTGAGGAGAGTTCTCCTCGTAGAAAATCATCTCACAAAATCTGGGAGAGTTGGCTGATTTTTTAAATGTTAAAATCTCAACAACAAAAGAATACAAAGTATAAAAAGAAAGAAAGGATTCTCACACATTAAAAGGAAAAAAATTACATCTCCAGAAACTGACCGAAAACAAATGAAGATACAGGAATTGCCAGACATAGGACTTGAAATTAGTCAAGTATGTGCAATGAATTAAAAGAGAACATGAACAGACAACTAAATGAAATGAAGAACATAACAAATAAACAAAATAGGAATATTAACAGAGTAGAAACTATGAAGAACCAAATCGAAATTCTGGAGTTGAAGTATAAAATAACTGAATCGAAAAATTCATTAGATATACTGCTAAATTAAGCATAAGTCCACTGAACACCTTGGTACTGCTATGTGCAGGAAGGTGACTAAATTGTCATTCCAGACATCGAGGTGCTTATCAGCAATATGACCAATATGACCATTTGTGTACCAATTAAGTGGAACTCCTTAGAAACAAAATGCTTGCCCTCCTTCCTATTTTTTTTTTAGCCATTTTATTGGGAAAAGACTAGCTGTGAGAAAACTGGGTGAGCCAATTGGCTCCTGGAATCTCATGTTCTACTTTTGTAAGGTCAAAATAACATTTCTGTCATAGGCTTCTTGTGGGAACTATGTGCAATGAAGTATGTAGAGGTACTACAAATGCTATCAAAATGGCAGAAATTTAAGCAACTAGTATTATTTATGAAGAATCTATCTTCACTTTTAGAGGTGTTGATATTTTTAACCTTGTTTTACAAAGCCCCCTGAGATATACTGAAGTGCATATTTTTACCAAACTCCTTAAGTTTATAGGTAATATCATTGAAAAAAAATGTTTTTCTTTTATTTTAAACTGACAAAAATAAATTTTCTATTTTTAAATGCAAAAAAAAAAAAAAAGAAAAATTCATTAGAAAGACTCAAAAGGTAACTTGGCTAAGCAGAAGAAAAAAATCAGCAAAATCAGAGACAGAACTTGTAAAATTAGAGTCACAGGCACAAAAAGAAAAGAAGAACAATGAAGAGCCTAAAGAAATTATGGGACACCATCCAGCAGGGCAACATATGCATTATGGGTATAACAGAAGAGAAGTAAATGAGAAAGTTCTGAAAACTTGTAAATTAATGCCCCCAATTTTTTAAATCTTAGGAGATAAAGGAACCCAAACATTTAAGAAGCTCAAATAATTGCAAATAAGATAAATCTAAAAAACTCTATACCAAGACACAGTATAATCAAACTGTCAAAAATTACACACAAACAGAGAATCTTAAAAGCAGCAGCAAAAAAAAAACCATTCATTTAGTACAAGGAAGCTGACAGCTCTTCAAGTGGTATTTGGAAAACTGGATACCTACATGCAAAGAAATGAAGTTGGGCCTTTACCCTATAGTATATGCAAAAATCAACTCAAAATGAACCCAATACCTAAATGTAAGACCTTAAACTCATAGAAAAAAAAATAGAAGAAAAGCTTCAGGACATTGAATTTGGCAAATTTTTAAATGTGATACAAAAAGCACAGGCAACAAAATTAAAAATACGCAAATCAGACTATATCAAACTTAAATCTTCTGCACATAAAGGAAAACAACAGGGTGAAAAGATAACCTATGGAATGGCACAGAATAAATGCAAATAATATAAGTGGTGAGGAGTTAATATCTAGAATATATAACCTTTTCCAAGGAAACAACCCAATTAAAAAATGGGCCAAGGACTTACACAGACATTTCTGCAAAGAAGATATACAAAGATCCAATAAGCACATTAAAAGATGCTCAACTTTCTAATTATCAGGCAAATGCAAATTAAAACCACAATGAGATATCACCCCACAGCCATCAGAAAAGTCACTATTTCAGGAATAGAGAATAATGAGTGTTGATGAGAATATAGAGGAGTTAGGAACTTCATGTTTGTTGATGGAAACATAAAATGGTTCAGCCCTCATGAAAAAGAGTTTAGAGGTTCCACAAATACCAAAAAATGGAATCACCATATGAGCCATTAATTCTTCTTCTGGGTATATATTCAAAAATAAATCAAGACAGGATCTAGCAGAGATATTTGCACATGCATATTCATTGCAGCACTATTAACAACAGCCAAGAGGTAGAAGCAACCCAAATGTCTATTGACGAATGAATAAAGCAAATGTGGTATACATATACAATGGAATATTATACACACCTAAAAAATAAGTAAATTACATCACATGCTACAATATGGATGAAACTCAAGGACATTACGCTAAGCTAAATAAGCCAGTCACAAAAAGAGAGATACTGTATAATTCTACTCATATGAAATATTTAAAGTAGGCCGGGCGTAGTGGCTCACACCTTTAATCCCAGCACTTTTGGAGGCCAAGGTGGGCAGATCACGAGGTTAGGAGTTTGAGACCAGCTTAGTCAACATAGTGAAACCCTATCTCTACTAAAAATACAAAAAAAATTTACCTGGGCATGGTGGCAGTCGCCTGTAATACCAGTTACTTGGGGGGCTGAGGCAGGAGAATCGCTTGAACCCAGGAGGCAGAGGTTGCAGTGAGAAGGGATCGCCCCACTGCTGCACTCCAGTCTGGGTGACAGTGCAAGACTCCATTTCAAAAAAAAAAAGAAAGAAATATTTAAAGTAGTCGAAAAAATAGAAACAGAAAGTGGAAAGGTATTTACTAAGAACTGAGGAGAAGATAGTTTAGTGGATACAAAGTTTTGTCATTGGAAAATGAAAAAGTTCAAGAGATCTGTTGTTCATCAATGTGAGTGTACTTTACACTTTTTAATTGTACACTTAAAAAGTGGTTGAAAAGGTACATTTAATGTTATGGGTTTTTTACCAGCATGACAAAACAATGCATTATTTTATAGGGAGAAAAAGTAATGTGAGTCGTCTCCTGCTGAGAGAATTAACCTCTCCTACTGGATATGTTTAAAGTGCCAGAGTGGCTGCAGATACTAATAGGAGTTCTACGACATTTTCATTTGCTTTACAATTGCTCTTTACCATACTGTTATCCACTAATTTATGAAGTTCTGTACTGATATAGAACTTCTTGATAAACATCCCCTTCCCCATTCCTCTCTCACCCTCTACTAATTTAGGTTCTTTTATAATGAGCTATATTTTCATTGTCACATTTTATTAGATTTTATTAATTTGTAATTAAAATGTCATATCCTTGTATGTAAACTGTCAAGATTTCTTATGATAAAATATTTATCAAGAGGATTATTATAAAAAACTATAAAGATGATTTCCACCACATTTTTTGGTGGCATTTAAATATTTTTAGAAATAACTTTTGTTTTAAAGCATTTTTGAAATAAAATTTGTCATGCAGTTGGAATCATATAGTAGGTAACACTTTAATATTGACTTCTTTTACTTATAAATATGCTTTTAGTGTTTTATGTCTTTTCATTTGTTATGTCTCATTTCTTGTTAATCACCCAAAATATTCTTATTCTATTGCATGAATGTACCATAGTCGCTTTACCCATTCACATATTGAAGGACACCTTGGTTGCTTCTAGCTTATGGCAGTTATCAATAAGGCTGCTATAAACACCTGTTTGCAGGTTGTTGTGTAGACATGCTTCCCACTTGGTATTTATTTCAGTAAATACCAAGGACTACAAATGTTTGATTGTATGGTAAGCCTATCTTTACATTTGTCAGAAACCATTAGAATATTTTCCAAAGTGGCTGTACTATTTTGCATTCTCACTGGCAATAAATAAGAGTTCCTTTTGCTCCACATTCTTGCCAGTATTTGGTATTTTTTGTGTTTGGAATTTTAGTCCTTTAAGCAAGTATATAGTGATATGGCTCATTGTTTAATTTACAATCCCCTAATGATGTGATGTGGAGCATTTTTCCACATACTCATTTGTCATCTCTGTATCTTCTTCAGTGAGGCATCTGTTCAGATTTCATCCTCATTTTATCATTGGGTTATTTTTCTAATTATTGAGATTTAGGTGGTCTTTGCATACTTTTGAATATCAGTTCTTTATTGGATATATCATTCCAATGTCTTCTGGTCTCTGATGAGAAATCAGTTGTTAATCTTATTAAGGAACTCTTACCCATGATTATTTCCTACTCTTGTTGCTGTCAAGATTCTGTAATTATTTATTTTTTGGACTTTGATAGTTTGATCAAAATGTGCCTCAAAGTGGATCTCTGAGTTAATTTTATTTGGATTTTATGCTTCTACAATGTTTAGATCATATATTTTATCAAATTTGGGATGTTCTCAGCCATTTTTTTTTCAAATATTATTTCTTCCCTTTTGTCTCTCTCCTCTCCTTCTGGAACTACCATGATTTTTATGCTGGTTCACCTGATAGTGTCCCACAGTTCCTTAGGGTTTGTTAATCTTTCTTCAGTTTTTTTTTCTTTCTGCTTCTCAGACTAAACATTTCAATTGTCTTATCTTCAAGTTTGCTGATTCTGTGTTCTAACTACTAAAATTTACTGTTGAACCTTTGTCTAAGTCAGTTCAGACTGCTATCACAAATTATGATGGACTGTATGGCTTAAACAACAGACATTTATTTCTCACAGTTGTGAAGAGTGAGAAGTCTGAGATAAGGGGCGCCAGCATGGTCAATTTCGGGTGAGGGCCCTCTCATAGGCTGTAAACAGCTAACTTCTCTTTGTGTTCTCACACGGAGGAAAAAAATCTAGTGAGCTCTTCAGCATTTTCTTGTAAGGCACTACTCGCATTATAAGAGCAAATTTCTCATAATCTCTTTAGCTCCCAAAGACCTCCAAATACTATCACGCTGGATTTTGAAATTCAATATACAGTTCTGGCGACAGGGGAACAAATATTTAGTCCATAACACCTTCTTGTAAATTTTCATTTTGTTTATTGTATTTTTTATTTCCTTTGACCTTTCACTTGCCTTTTTCTAAGCTTGAGGATTAGCATTAGATAAAAGGATACAATCTTCTCAGACGTTTTATGAGCATATGTCTTGCCTTGGACATATGTGTGGCTCCCTAAATACCTCTGTGTACATGCCATGCTAGCTACATAATAAACTTGATAATAATAACTTAATTTCATCATCAGCGTGAGCTACCATCTCTAGCTATATGCTCTAAACTTCTTCAAACAAAAACCAGAGATATAAATGTGCACAATCATAAAACAAAATGTGCATTGGCAGAAAGAGACAATTGACATTGAGATAAGAAATAAAGTCTGTATTTACCTGCAATCATGGCAGATCGGTCATTAATTTATTATGGCTATAGTTCTAAACTTAAAGTCAGAAGACAGTTCCAAGCTTCTCATTTGTCAAATGCACAACTTCGATTAGCTTTGGAACTCAACTGATTTACTCAAGAAACACTCATCGAGCAACTGCAATATAGCAGTTACTCTGCTAAGCTATGTAGTTGAGGCAGGTATAGAGGAACAAGAACAATGACAGTAAAAACAAATAAGACATAATCAATGCACTAAAAATTATAATCTTCAGTGACAGTAAACCAATAATGACAGTATAATATGTGTTGAGTTCTATAATTGCCATAAATTTTATAATGTTATGAGTAGATAGGAAAAAGGGACCATTCTGACCTTACAGGTTAAAGTTCTTATAGATGTGTTGACATTGGAGCTAAGCCTTCAGTTGGTCATAGAAGCTTAGATATTGAGGACACAAAATATTTAAAACAAAATAGGAAGCACATAAAAAGCCCCTAAGAAGTGAAATAACATGGATTATTTGAAAACCAGAAATAATATTTGTGTAGGTGAAGTGTAAAGACAGAAATATGTCCAACATTGAGGGGTCAGTATGCATTTAAAAATATTATATAACAAAATTAAATTTTACAGGGTTAATTCAGGCAGCCAGGAAGAAGAAGAACTTACAAAAAAGAGATCTGTTAGAAAGCTGACTTCAGAAAAAAAAATGAGTAGTGATGAAAAGTAGTTAACAAGCTTACAGACACACAAGGAATAGTTTAAGAGAAGAACCAACAGGAGGTAGGGAAAAGAGAAAATGTAAAGTCTGAATTTGTAGAACATATGAACAAACAAATAACATACTTTGAAATAATATAAGAGTGTTCAAATCACCCACTTATGAAGATCATGAAAAATGACAATCAACCAATACTAATTCATAGACGGCACACACGTCGTAGTCTTTTAATGAAGTATTTTAAAATAACTATTCTAACTACTCCCTAGTTAGAATAGTTAGTTCTCTTCATAACTATTGACATAAAGAAAACAATGTCATAGTGAATGAAAATATAGGAAATGTCACTAAAAGGAAAAAGGTATAAAAATAAGAAAAATTTGCAATATTTGAAGTAAATAAGTATAATCAAAATGTTAACTTATACCACAGCTTCTGGACAGGTATTGTGTATATACTCTTTTTGTAATATATACCTTTCTGTGATGTATGTTGTAGCCCTTCTTCAAATTTTCTTAATTAATTTATTCACAAAAGCATTAATGGGAAATATAGCTTTCGAGAAATATTTGATAACATCGATAAAGGAGAAGGATTACATCAGATATCCCACAAAAATAACTTCACAACACTTTCCTGCACTTCACATATTTCTTTCCAAATAATACAGAAAGAGCATAAGCATAAATCATGTCATTATGTGGAATCTACTATTTTTCAGAAACTGTTCCAGCTATTTTGTGTATATTATTTCTAGTGTCTGCAAAATCTTTGCCTGGCATATGTTGCTGTCTTCATTATACAAATAAGAATAATAAAGTTTAGAGATGCAAAGTTATTTAACTAGAGAAACAAAACTGAAGTGGAGCATAACTGGAATTGGAACAAAAGTATTATACATGAAAAAGAAAAGTAGTTCATGAACACAATATAACCCCCTTTTTCTTCGTCTCCTTTTTATCTTGAGTTAAACCCTTATTACATCTCACTTCGTTTATCCGTGGTACACTGCTGCTTCTCTCCATTTGAAACAATGGGAATTCGACATGAATTTTAATGCCCAGCTTAATGCCACCTCCTTAGTGAAGCTTTATTTCTTCTAGTATGAATTTGTTTTGTATCTCTTATACAACAAATGTATCATGTGGAATGGAAATTTTCTAGAGCAAAATACATGATAAAAATAACAAAGTTAAAAAAATTTTGAAATGTTTATCCATGAATATCTTTGTAATACAGCTCTATTTACATTTTTCTCTATTTAAACTATTTAAAATACGTGCTAAAATTGTTTTTCAAATTAAAAAAAGTAGCCCATTAAATTGAATAAAATATTTTTAAGTGTTCTTTTTATTGCTTACTTTAATATTAAAAAATAATGGATATAATTATTCTTGTTGGATATATGTTTATTTTCATGTACATCAATAAGAACACATGTATATTCATGTATTGTATACATTTCTTAAGAGTATCTGTATTATCATGTGATTTATTTTTCTGATTTTAAAAAATTGTTCCTAGAAATTTTAGTTTATTTATAATATTATTTAAAATCTTATTTATTTATTTACATATTTATTGATTTATGTATTGAGGCAGAATCTCACTCTGTCACCCAGGCTGAAGTGCACTGTTGTGATCTTGGCTCACTGCCACCTCTGCCCACCAGGTTCCAGCGATTTTCCTGCCTCAGCCTCCTGAATAGCCAGGACTACAGGCATATGCCATCACACCTGGCTAATTTTTATATTTTCAGTAGCGACAGGGTTTCACCGTGTTGGCCAGGCTGATCTCGAACCCCTGACCTCAAGTGATTCGCCCACCTCGGCATCCCAAAGTGCTATGATTACAGATGTGAGTCACTGTGTCCGGTCTAAAATCTTTTTTTTTAAATTTGACATTTATGATTACTAGATTTAAAGTTGTTAATATTTTCTCTCTAACTTTTCTTTTAAGTTCAGAGGTACATGTGAAGGTTTGTTATACAGGTAAACGTGTGTCATGGGGGTTTGAGGTACAGATTATTTCATCATCCAGGTATTAAGCCTAGTACTCAATAGTTATTTTTTCTGCTTCTCTCTCTCCTCCCACCCTCCACACTCAGCTAGACCCCAGTGTTTGTCAACCCCTTTTTTGTGTTCATGAGTTCTCATCATTCAGCTCCCACTTGTAAGTGAGAACATGAAGTATTTGGTTTTCTCTTCCTGCGTTAGTTTGCTAAAGATGATAGCTTCCAGCTCCATCCATATTTCCACAAAAGACATGATCTTGTTATTTTTATGGCTGCACAGTATTCCATAGAATGTACCGCATTTCCTTTATCCAATCTGTCATTGATGGGCATATAGGTTAATTCCATGTCTTTCTTTGCTATTGTGAATAATGTTGCAATGAACATTCACATGCATGTGTCTTTATAGTATAATGATTTATATTCTTCTGGATGTATATACACAGTGATGAGGTTGCTGGGTTGAATGGTAGTTCTGGGTTTAGCTCTTTGACGTATTGCTGCACTGCTTTGCACATGGTTGAACTAATTTACACTCCCACCAACAGTGTATAACTGTTCACTTTCTCTACAACCTTCCCAGGCATCTGTTAGTTTTTTTGTTTTTTAATAATAGTGATTCTGACTAGTGTGAGATAGTCTCATTGTGGTTTTGATTTGAATTTCTCTAATGATCAGTAATATTGGCCTTTTTGTTCATGTGCTTGTTGGCCATGTGTATGTCTTCTTTTGAAAAGTGTCTGTTCCAGACTGGATTAAGAAAATGTGGCACATATACACCATGGAATACTATGCAGCCATAAAAAAGGATGAGTTTGCGTCCTTTGTAGGGACATGGATGCAGCTGGAAACCATCATTCTTAGCAAACTATCACAAGAAGAGAAAACCAAACACCGCATGTTCTCACTCATAGGTGGGAACTGAACAATGAGATCACTTGGACTCGGGAAGGGGAACATCACGCACTGGGGCCTATCATGGGGAGGGGGGAGGGGGGAGGAGGGAGGGATTGCATTGGGGAGTTATACATGATATAAATGATGAATTGATGGGTGCTGACGAGTTGATGGGTGCAGCACACCAACATGGCATAAGTATACATATGTAACAAACCTGCACGTTATGCACATGTACCCTAGAACTTAAAGTATAATAAATAAATAAATAAATAAATAAATAAATAAATAAATAAAAATAATGAATCAAAAAAAAAAAAAAAAAGAAAAGTGTCTGTTCATACCCTTTGCCTACTACTTTTTAATAAGGCCATTTGTTTTTCTCTTGTAAATTTAAGTTTCTTATAGATGCTGGATATTAGACCTTTGTTAGATGCATAGTTTGTAAATATTTTCTCTCATTCTGTAGGATATCTGTTTATGCTGTTGACAGTTTCTTTTTCTGTGCAGAAGCTCTTGAGTTTAGTTATTTCTCATTTGTCAATATTTGCTTTTGTTTTGATTGATTTTGGTGTCATTTGTCATGAAATCTTTGTCATTCGTATGTCCAGGATGATATTGCCTAGGTTATCTTCCACAGTTTTTGTAGTCGGAGATTTTAGATTTAAGTCTTTAATCTGTCTGGAGTTGATTTTTATGTATGGTGTAAGGAAGGGGTCCAGTTTCAATTTTCTGTGTATGATCAGCTAGTTATCCCAGAACCACTTACTGAACAGGGTTCCCCCCCCCACCAATGCTTGTTTTTGTCAGCTTTGTCGAAGATCAAATGGTCATAGGCAGGCAGCCTAATTTCTGGGCTCTCTATTTTGTTCCATTGGTTTATGTGTCTGTTTTTCTACTAGTACCATGTTGTTTTGGTTACTATAGTTCTGTAGTATAATTTGAAATCAGATGGCATGATGTCTCTAGCTTTGTTCTTTTTGCTTAGGATTGTCTTCGCTATTTGGGCTATTTTGGTTCTGTATGACTTTCAAAATTCTTTTTGTTTTTTTAGTTCTGTGAAGAATATTGTTGGTAGTTTAATAGGAATAGCATTGAACCTGTAAGTTGCTTTGGGCAGTATGACCATCTTAATGATATTGATTCTTCCTATCTATGAGTATATTTTTCTCTTTGTTTGTGTCTTCTCTAATTTCTTTGAGCAGTGTTTCATAATTCTCAATGTAGAGATTTTTCACCTCCCTAGTTAGCCATACTTTTAAGTATTTTATTCTTTTTGAGTCAATTGTGAATGGGATTGCCTTCCCAATTTGGCTCTCAGTCTGACTGTTATTGGTGTATAGGAATTCTAGTGATTTTTGTACATTGATTTTGTGTCCTGTAACTTTGTTGAAGTTGTTTATCAGCTGAAGGAGCTTTTGGGGTTTTCTAGATATAGAATCACGTCATCTGCAAACAGGGATAGTTTGACTTACTTTTTGACCATAGACCATTGTTTTTAAAATGGCGAAAAACATTATCTTGGTAAACTCACAGCAAATAATGCTAAATAGGAATTTTCTCTATTTATTTTTATCTACATTGAACTATGTAAACGTTTCACTTTAAATAAACTATCACATTTTCTCTCTTCAGTTTCCCCTTTTCACAAATATTTATGTAAGAAAAAGTTGAATAAGTTGTATTTATTATTTTTTTCATTTGCCATTTTTTATTGCTGCAAAGTCATAGGTATTTTAAATTGCTTTTTATTCAGGTATAGAATATAAGTTTACCTAATTCAAATAAGACCTGTATTAAAATAATTTTTCTACCTGTCAAGATTTTCTAAAATACAATTTTAGAATTTCAAAATTATTATTTTATGCAATTTAAACTCTAATAAACTAATTTGGCCAGCTCTTTTTCTTATATCTATCTGCAAGTTTTGTTTCTAATAGCGAAAATATGCTAAACTGTTCAAAACCAGTTTTGATTCTCTATTGATTACTGTGACTACAGAACTTCAATGCATTTTGAGAAAATGCAATAAAACCTTATAGAATTAATTTATGCATATGTTTACTATCACAGAGGAACTTTTGTAATTCAGATCAGCATCTTCTCAGAACTTTTATAGTTCGATTATTCATATATATGTAAATGTCAGCAAGCACTGCTTCAATTCAATTAGTAGAATATCAAATATTAGACAGAATTATGGATTATAGGTAAATTGTTGTAAAATATAAAAATGCTTTGCTCTATTAATTTTTTTCTTTGAAAAAGAAGAACATTATTTTCTCATATTAAGGTATGATTGACAAATAAAATTCCATGTATTTAAGATATACATTATATTTTTTCATTTTAGTAAATTGTTTTTTACTGCAACACCCAATATCCAGTAAAATGTGTATTTTGTATGATCAAAAAAAAAAGAAAGGAATTTATTATAAATCTTGAATTTATGCTAGCTATTGTAATGTTATTTACAATAATGTGAGAATTTTTTTTTTTCTTGAGACAGACTCTTACTTTATCTCCAAGGATGGAGTGCAATGGCATGGTCTTGGCTCACTGCAACTTCTGCCTCCTGGGTTCAAGTGATTCTCTCACCTCAAGTAGTCCCACCTGAGTAGTGGGACTAAAGGCATGTGCCACCACACTTGGCTAATTTTTGTAGTTCTCTCACCTCAGCCTCCTGAGCAGCTGGGACGAAAGGCACGTGCCACCACACTTGGCTAATTTGTGTAGTTTCAGTAGAGACAGGGTTTCACTATGTTGGCCAGGCTCCTCTCGATCTCCTGACCTCGTGATCTGCCCGCCTCGGCCTCCCAAAGTTCTGGGATTGATTACAGGCATGAGCCACGCACCTGGCCTAATGTGAGAAATTTTTACCTTTGAAAAATACAGTTTGAAAAACTATGTTTTTATTCTATGAATTTAGTTTCAAAAATTTATTGAATTAATTATTTTTTGAATTTTGAACATCTAATAACATGGATATACAACTGTCACCACTTAATCATTTGCAAAGTTATTTTTCTGCTAATGACATCAACATATTAATAGCTATTACTTTACTTAGTATACTTAGGAATAAGAAGTTGGATAAAACTGGAACATAGGATGGGTATACACTTGTTAAATGTTTGTTGAAATTTAAATGATCTTTGATTATTTTCACATATTAAAGAATTTAGTTTTTTATTTTATTTTATTTTATTTTTTATTTTATTTTTTTTTTTTTTTGAGACGGAGTCTCGCTCTGTCGCCCAGGCTGGAGTGCAGTGGCCGGATCTCAGCTCACTGCAAGCTCCGCCTCCCGGGTTCACGCCATTCTCCTGTCTCAGCCTCCCGAGTAGCTGGGACTACAGGCGCCCGCCTCGTCGCCCGGCTAGTTTTTTGTATTCTTTAGTAGAGACGGGGTTTCACCGTATTAGCCAGGGTGGTCTCGATCTCCTGACCTTGTGATCCGCCCGTCTCGGCCTCCCAAAGTGCTGGGATTACAGGCTTGAGCCACCGCGCCCGGCCTTATTTTATTTTTTTAAGGAGGAGTCTGACTGTCGCTCAGGCTTTAGTGCAGTGGCACGAACTCGGCTCACTGCAAGCTCCGCTTCCCAGGTTCACGCCATTCTGCTGTCTCAGCCTCCTGAGTAGCTGGGATTACAGGTGCCTGCCACCACACCTGGCTAATTTTTCTATTTTTAGTAGAGACAGGGTTTCACCGTGTTAGCCAGGATGGTCTGGATCTCCTGACCTTGTGATCCGCCCGCCTTAGCTTCCCAAAGTGCTGGGATTACAGGCGTGAGCCACCCCACCTGACCAGTTTTTAAAATTATTTTAGTCTTCACTTCAATTTAATGACAAAGGGCATTCCTTAGCTTGTTTTACTGAAATTCAAAACTATTTCAACTGAATAACACCAAAAATTTGACCTCTCTTTATCTTCCAATTCATCTTGAAAAATTACTACTGTATTTTCCCTGCCCTTCAGGAACAAATTATACAGTCTTGGCTGGGCGCGGTGGCTCACATCTGTAATCCCAGCACTTTGGGAGGCTGAGGCGGGCGGATCCCGAGGTCAGGAGATTGAGACCATCCTGGCTAACACGATGAAACCCCATCTCTACTAAAAATACAAAAAATTAGCCAGGCGTGGTGGTGGGTGCCTGTAGTCCCAGCTACTTCGGAGGCTGAGGCAGCAGAATGCCTTAAACCCGGGAGGCGGAGCTTGCAGTGAGCCGAGATTGCACCACTGCACTCCAGCCTGGGCGACAGAACGAGACCCCGTATAAAAAAAAAAAAAAAAAAAAAAAAAAAAAAAAAAAAAAAAAAATTACAGTCTTAATCTTAAATTTCTGAACATTTGTAGTTATTCCTTCTTATCTGAATTGTAGAATTGCTTAGAAGATTTTCTGGTTAGAATGCTGTGTATATCATTTTATTATTAGCCATCAGTTTCCATAGTTTTAGTTTAATTTTGAATTGAATGTATGAATATAAACTCAATATACAAGATTCGAGTACGTTTTACTGGTACATTTCAGAAAGAGTAGGCTGTCTTTATTTCATGTGGGCTTCTAAACCTAATATTTTCCTTCTTTTTTCTTCTACTTTACACTCACTTTACTGTATTCTTGGCTAAATCAGGAACCCATCTGTGGACTTAGATCGTATGTTATACAATAAAAGAGAACGCACTTTAAAGTCAGATCTGGGCCAAGTTTTTGTTTTCTGTTTATTTTGCTGTTTTTTATTTGTTTGTTTTAGCTTGCTTACCTTACAAAGATGAAAAAGTTACACAATTCACAGAAATGTAGTTTCCTCATAAATAGTAGTATAATGTAGAATATTCAACTTACTTATTTTAGAAGCTCATGGTAAGATTCAAAAGAAATTATGTTCATGTGTTCATGAACATGTTCGTGAATATCAATGCATTGTACATGTACCATATTTGGAAGACTACTGATTTATCCTTCTTTCTCTCTATTAATATAAATTTTATTTCTGAAACTTAAATTCATTCACAGTTCATTTACACAAATTATGTTAGCACTAGGAGAAGAGTAGGAAGAGAGTTGAGCATCAAGTTGCTTGTTATTACCTCTGTAAAATACTTTTGAGATGAGTTTAAAATATGAATTACAGAGTGAAAAATTATAAAACACTTTTCTCGTGCATAAATTGGATGATGTACCCCAGCTCAAGATATGAATTTGTATTAAGCATCAGTATTATGCTCTTTAAAGGTTCTTGTTTATAAACCTACATTGCTTTGCTTTAACTTTATATAATTTTGATAGATTAAGATAGCACTTTTTAAAATTTCAGATTTTTTTTCTGTTATTAACTAACGTTAGGCAATTCTATCTTTAACAGTAGTCACTTTAGCCAAATAAACTTCTTATGATTAATTCCTCTTACATTTTACAATGTTTGTCATCTGTGCATTTCTGTGCTGATTTGATTAATTTCAGGCAAATTTTATAAATTCACTATTACAATCTCATTCTTTTGTGATATCCTAGCAGTTGCCTATGTCATTAGAATAAGTTGCTTAGAGATTTTAAAGTTCTTTTACTTAAAAGATGAACATTTGTCATAAATTCTTTGTTTAGTATCATTATTTTAATATAATATTTTCAAACATGGTAGAGTTTCAAAATCATAGACTTTGACATAATTTTTTAATCATTTACCTAATGTTGTTCTTTACAAAGGGAGGGTGTAGCTCCTAGCATTCAAAGGTCTCTGTTATGAAATCACAAACCTATCTTCAAATTTACCTTTGTCTCTCAGTCACAAGACTTCTTGTATTGATTTTGGTTTTTCTTTTCAATTACTATATACTTTCCCTATTAAAATACATGGCTATTTTATTATTTTTTTGTTGCCTTCAATACAGTTGCATGATTCAGATCAGCCTCTAGTAATCAGTGCTTTCTACCTCAATGCAGGGATTGAGTACGACTGTTCAGATGTTGGTTGCAGTTGTCCTCCAGAGTAAAATCAGAGTAGCTCTGAAGTCCTGCTCAACAGAGCAGCTGAGCAAAGGACGAAAGACTAACTAGCCTGGAGCATTCCTTTCTACAGGTAATCCCCTCAGTATTTCTGCAGTACTGGTTAGCAATCTCCTCAAAGCAATTTCGCATTCAGGGGTCTAAGGGAGCCATGGGTAAAGAAATGTTTGTCAAAGTGCGGAGTGACATGTGGTTTATTGGTTACTGGTCTTCGCCTTCGGGCTCATCTCTCTCCCCTTTTTCTGACCTTTGGGGGTTCACAATGACAGAGTTCTATCCTTTAGCTCTTCCCCTGTGCAATTACTATAAAAAAGAAACCATCATAGCTAGGTAAGTGTGACTTCAGGGCCAAATAGTGATGTTTTTGAGAAAACACTTCAAAAGAGAAAGAAAAAAGCAAACTGGTTTGAAGACACCATAAGAAGTAATTGTTTTAGAAAACACTTACCAGGAGTTTAAAGTAAGCATTACAAATACACAAAATATATAAGAAAAAAAATTAGCCAAATAGCATAAAAGCAAAATAAGATAACAAAAAAGAAGTAGAAAATATGGAGTGCAAGATGTATAATAGTTTCAAATAATATATGGGTTTAAAACAAGAAAGGAATTGGAAAATAAAATTGGTTATTTCATTTAAAATATTGAAAACATATATAGGTAAAAGGTTAAGATATACATAGTTTTTAACTAAAATTGAGAATGATTTAATTATTAATGCCTTAAAATTAGAAAAAAAATAAGTTGAAGAGGAGAAATATTTAAAGAAATAATAAATGAAAATTTTCCAATAATTTACTAAGATTAAAAACAAACAAAAAAATGCAGGCTGAGAGTGCCCATTGAATGCTCAACACAAGAGATAAGTAAGAACACAGACATATTTGGAAGAAGTACATTAAAATTTATGAACATCAAAGACAAGAAAAAAATTTGAAGTCTTTCAGGAAAGTACATCCCTTTTAACAGCAAAAGTGGGTATACAAAAGACAAAGAAACATATTTTTTAAGTATTGAAGTAAAAGAGCATTGAACCCATAATTTTATATTAAGCTAAACAGTCACTCAACTATAAAGATATATATGCTCAAGCATATAAGACCTCAAAAATACTGTAACCAAACACTCACACTGGAAACAATTTTGGAAGAATTGCTTAAATGAAAGAAGAATCAAATTCTGAAGATGTTGCATGAGATTTGTAAAGCAAAGTGAATAAAATACTTGATACATTTTCTCAATGTCTTAAAAAGATAAAACTAAAAACAGGAAAGGAGGTAAAATAGTCATAAGTATCTAAAATTTAAAATTTTAGATTGAAAATCCAGATAGCATCATACTGTATAGACGGTAAGGAGGCATATCAAAGAGTATGTGAACATATGTCTCAGTCTGTTTGGAGTGCTATAAGAAAGTATAGCAAAATACAGCACATAAGAAAACTGTGTACTTTATAAACAATAGAAATTTACTTTTTGCAACTCTTGAGCCTGGGAAATCTGAGATCAAGACATCAACAGATTTGGTATTTGGTAAGAACCATCATCTCACTGCAACCTCACATGTTAGAAGGGGCAAGGAAGCTCTTTGGGTCTCTTTTATAAGGACATTAATTTTGTTCAAGAGGACTCTACTTTCATGAGCTAATGACTTTTCAAAGTCCCCCCGTTCTAATAGAATCACCTTGATGATTATGACTCAACATACAAATTTAGCGGGAAACAAACATTCAGACCATAGAATCATGCTAGAGTGTTTGTCTTGTTATGAGAGAGATAGGCATATAAATTCAAAAAGTATAAGAAAGAATTTTAAGGGAGTATAATAAAGGGGAAAATCAGCATAATAATCTAAGATAGTAAAAACAAGTCTAACTATATCAACAGATACAATAAACATAAGTGGAAAAAATTGCTAGTTTACAGATAAGTAATTTTTAGTTTGCATTTTTCTTCAAAATTTACCTCTGTGCTTTTTATAAGAGATATTACTAAATCATTATCTTTCTTTCAATTAGCAAGGACATACAAGATCTGAATAACACAATTAACAAGACTGACTTCTCAGGCACATATAAAATTATACATCCAACAATTCAAAGAATATGCATTTTTATTAAGTACAGCAGGGAGACTTACAAACATTGATGATGTACTAGGACATAGAGAAGTCTCCACTAATTTCAAAAATTAGTTGTCATAGCTTCCACAATGCAATTATGACAAATATTAGTGGCAAAAAATTTATTGAGAAAGATCTCCAAATATTTGAAGAAAATGTTATTTTTAAACAACTTGTGTATTAATCAAGAAATCACAATGAAATCTTAAGTAAAATGTATAACTGTAAGACAAGAGATAAGAAAATGCAATAAAAAATATATGCTCGTATTTCTGGTTTCTAGCTCTGGAAAACTTCAAGAAGCTGGAGGTTGCCGTTTTATAGTAACAACAAAAAAAACACTGAACCAATTTAAAATGCAACAACTCTTCCTGGGTCTGTAAAAGAGGTGAGGACCAATGGCAAACGACTGCCTTCAAGATTGGAGAGGCAAATCGGTGATTACAAAGAGTCACAGCTTACAGCAGTAGAGACTCACGAACAGAAACCACACAGGAACTAGTGTGAAGGTAGAAATACTTTCACTATACTTGATAAACTGCTAGAGTCTCATTCAGTATGGTTAAGTCAGCACTAAACACTCCAAGGGAACCCAGTCAGTGACCTCCACATTTTGAGTTTTCCCTCCAGGAGCTGTACCAGGTTCTTAGAGTAAATGTTGGAGAAAAATTGTCTTGTTCTTTCAGTAGCATTCGGGGACAAGACGCATTTTGAAATAGACCAGAGCCCTCTGTTTTTAATAGGACTCGTAGTGCTTGCCCTCAGGCAGAACTAGTTTATCAGAGCCTCATAAGATGGTATATTATTAGAACTTAACTGACCCAAGGGAAAGGAAATACCCAACTCCAGCCAATTCTAGTCTTCCATGTGACAGATGGAAAATACAAAAATCCATCTCTCGCTACCAAACCCATTCTGACTAAGAAGGAAAAAAAATACTACAAAACACTTGTGAAGGTTACAGTAGTCCAGAGGCAAAAAAAAAAAAAAAAAAAAAGCCTCTTCTCTCCCACACCTTAGCAACAATTATTAAAGGCCTATGTATAGCATGTTTTACAAAACTCAGTGCATTATGTCTGGATAACCAGAATATATTACAAGTCATCTAAAAGAAAAAATATATAATTTTGAAGAGACAGAGCAAGAATCAGAAACAAACTCAGGTATAGAAAGGATGTTGGATTTATTGGACTGAGAATTTAAAACAACTGTAATGAATATGATAAGCATTCTAGTGGTAAAATAAAGAAGCAGGCAAGAACAGAACAATGAAAGCAGAAAGATAAAAATTTCATTAAAAAACAATATTATAATGTCAAAACACTGTAGCAGAAATGAAGAATGCCTTTGGTAAACATCAGTATACTGCACATGACTGATAAAAGGATATCTGAGATTCAGGATATATGAATTAAAATCTGCAAAACTAAAAAGCAAATAAAAATAGCAAAGACAAAAAATAGAACAAAGTATCAAAAAACTGTGGGCCAGCTACAAAAGGTATAGCCTATACATAATGGAATCACTAAAAGGAGAAATAGAAAGAGACAGAAGAAATATTTGAAACAGTAACAACTGAGAATTTCCCCAAATTAATAGCGGGCAAAAACAAACCACAGATCCTGGAAGTTCATAGAATAAACAGTTGTATAAATGCCCAAAAAGGTACACCTAGTCATGTCATTTTAAAACTATAGAAAATCACAGACAAAGGAAAAAAATACCAAAATAATACAGAGGAAAAAATACCTTCCCCATACCTTGTGTATTTATCCATGTAACATGAAGGAGAAATAAAACTTCCTCTGAGAAATGAAAATGAAAGAACTGTTTTGCTTTAGACCACCCTTGCAAGATGTTAAAAGGAGTTCTTTACAGAAAGATAAAACAGTATAAATCAGAAACTCAGATCTACTTAAAGCGAGGAAATTATTGGAGGAGAAATAAGTGAGCATAAAATATAAATTATTACTTTTCTTATTCTTAATCTATGACATAACTGTTTTTAAAATAGTATCTATAATGTATTTGGTTATGTATGCTGACAAAAAATTGAAATGAATGACAATAATCATACAAGAAATGGAAGGAAAGTATTGGAAATAATTTACTATTATCAGGTACTCACACTACCCATGAAGCGGTATGATGTCATGTGAAAGTGGACTTGCATTATTTGTAAATGTATCTTGCAAACTCCGAGGCAACCACTATGGTAGATATTAATCTAACTACAGTCACACACATCATAATGACATTTAAGTCAATGTTGGATAGCATATACAATGATGGTCCCATAAGATTATAATACCATATTTTTACTTTATCTTTTCTATGCTCAGATATGTTTAGATACACCAATATCACTGTGTTGTAATTCTTACAGTCTTTAGTAAACCACAATAATGTACAGGTTTTGGTAGCCTCAAAGAAATAGCCTATACCATAAGCTTAGGTGTGTAGTAGGCTACAATATCTAGGTTTGTGTATGTACACACTAAGATGTTTGCACAATGACAAAATTATCTAACAATGTATTTCTCATAATGCATTCCTGTTGTTAAATGACACATGACTATATACCAGCAATCACTTTTAACACAAATGATCTAAACGTATTAATTAAAAGACTGAAATTGACACAGTAGATCAAATAACAAGAACCATATGTTCTTGTCCATAGACAACATATGGACTTGAACCATATGTTCAAGTCCATATGTTGTCTACATGAAACCCACTTTAAATATATAAACACATAGAGATTAAAAGTAAACATGATCTTTTGAAGGAGACTAGGCATTCTGGTTTTTGGAATTTTCAGCCTTTTTGCGCTGGTATTTTCTTGTCTTCGTGGATTTATCTACCTTTGGTCTTGGTGTTGGCAACTTTCAGATGGGGTTTTTGTGTGGGCATCCTTTCCGTTGATGTTGATACTATTCCTTTCTGTTTGTTAGTTTTCCTTCTAACAGTCAGGACCCTCAGCTGCAGGTCTGCTGGAGTTTGCTGGAGGTCCACTCCAGACCTCGTTTGCCTAGGTATCACCAGCGGAGGTTGCAGAACAGCAAAGATTGCTGCCTGTTCCTTCCTCTGGAAGCTTCATTCCAGAGGCGCACCCACCAGATGCCAGCGAGAGCTCCCCTGCATGAGGTGTCTGTTGACCCCTGCTGTGAGGTGTCTCCCAGTCAGGAGGCACAGGGGTCAGGGACCCACTTAAGGAGGCAGTCTGTCCCTTAGCAGAGCTTGAGAATGGTGCTAGGAGATCCACTGCTCTCTTCAGAGCCAGCAGGCAGGATAGTTTAAGTCAGCAGAAGCTGCACCCACAGCCGCCTCTTCTCCCAGGTGCTCTGTCCCAGATAGAGGGAATTTTATATATAAGCCCGCGACTGGGGCTGCTGCCTTTCTTTAAGACATGCCCTGCCCACAGAGGAGGAATCTAGAAAGGCAGTCTGGCTACAGGGGCTTTGTGGAGCAGTGGACTCCAAACCAGTTCAAACTTCCTAGTGGCTTTGTTTACACTGTGAGGGAAAAGTACCTACTCAAGCCTCAGTAATGGCAGACACCCCTCCCCCTACCAAGCTCGAGCATCCCAGGTCAACTTCAGACTGCTGTGCTGGCAAGGAGAATTTCAAGCCAGTGGATCTCAGCTTGCTGGGTTCTATGGGGGTGGGATCTGTTGAGCTACACCAAGTGGCTCCCTGGCTTCAGCCCCTTTTCCAGGGGAGTGAATGGTTCTGTATTGCTGGTGTCCCATGCACCACTTGGGTTTAAAAAGAAAATCATGCAGCTATCTCAGTGTCTGCACAAATGGCCACCCAGTTTTGTGCTTGCAACCCAGGGCCCTGGTGGTGTAGGCACCCGAGGGAATCTTCTGGTCTGCAAGTGGTGAAGACTGTGGGAAAAGCATAGTATCCAGACCAGAATGCACCATTTCTCATAGCACAGTCCCTCATGGCTTTCCTTGGCTAGGGAAGGAAGTTTCCCTACCACTTGCACTTCCCAGGTGACGTGATAACCCACCCTGTTTCAGCTTGCCTTCTGTCAGCTGCACCCACTGTCTAACAAGTCCCAATGAGATGAGCTGGGTACCTCAGTTGGAAATGCAGAAATCACCCACCTTCTGCATTGATCTTTTTGGGAGCTGCACACTGCAGCTGTTATAAAATCTCTCAATAAACTAGATATTGATGAAACATATCTCAAAATAATAAGAGCTATTTATGACAAACCCACAGTCAATATCATACTGAATGGGTGAAAGCTGGAAGCATTCCCCTTGATTTGTTTTTTTTTGTTTTTTTTTTTTTTTGTTTTGTTTTGTTTTTTTTTTTGAGACGAAGTCTCACTCTGTCACCCAGGCTGGAGTGCAGTGGCCGGATCTCGGCTCACTGCAAGCTCCGCCTCCCAGGTTTATGCCATTCTCCTGACTCAGCCTCCCAAATAGCTGGGACTACAGGCACCCGCCACCTTGCCCGGCTAGTTTTTTTGTATTTTTTAGTAGAGACGGGGTTTCACCATGTTAGCTGGGATGGTCTCAATCTCCTGACCTCATGATCCACCCATCTCGGCCTCCCAAAGTGCTGGGATTACAGGCTTGAGCCACCGCACCTGGCCAGCATTCCCTTTGAAAACTGGCACAAGACAAGGATGTCTTCTCTCACCACTCTTATTCAACATAGTATTGGAAGTTCTGGCCAGGGCAATCAGGCAAGAGAAAGAAATAAAAAAATATTCAAATAAGAAGAGAGGAAATCAAATTGTCTTTGTTTGCAGATGATATGATTGTATATTTAGAAAACCCCATTGTATCAGTCCAAAATCTCCTTAAACTGATAAGAAACTTCAGCAAAGTCTCAGGATACAAAATCAATATGTAAAAATCACAAGCATTCCTATACACCAATAATAGACAGAGAGCCAAATCATGAGTGAACTCCCATTCACAACTACTACAAAGAGAATAAAATAACTAGGAATACAACTTACAAGGGATGTGAAGGAACTCTTCAAGGAGAACTACAAACCACTGCTCAAGGAAATAAGAGAGGACACAACCAAATGGAAAAACATTTCATGCTCGTGGATATGAAGAATCAATATCATGAAAATGACCATACTGCCCAAAGTAATTTATAGATTCAATGCTATCCCCATCAAGCTACTGCTGACTTTCTTCACAGAATTAGAAAAAACTACTTTAAATTTCATATGGAACCAATAAAAAGCCTGTATAGCCAAGACAATTCTAAGCAAAAAGAACAAAGCAGGAGGCATCACACTTCCTGACTTCAAACAATACAAGCCTCCAGTAACCAAAACAGCATGGTACTTTTACCAAAACAGATATATAGACCAATGGAACAGAACAGAGGCCTCAGAAATAATGCCATGTATCTGCAACCATCTGATCTTTGACATATCTGATCCAAAAAAGCAATGGAAAAAGGATTCCCTATTTAATATATGGTGTTGGGAAAACTGGCTAGCCATATACAGAAAATGAAAACTGGACCCCTTTCTTATGCCTTATTCAAAAATTAACTCAAGATGGATTAAAGACTTACACATAAGACCTAACACCATAAAAACCCTAGAAGAAAACCTAGGCAATACCATTCAGGACATAGGCGTGGACAAATACTTCGTGACTAAAACACAAAAAGCAATGACAACAAAAGCCCAAATTGACAAATGAGATCTAATTAAACTAAAAAGCTTCTGCACAGCAAAAGAAACTATCATCAGAGTGAACAGGTAACCTACAGAATGGGAGAAAATTTTTACAATCTATCCATCTGACAAAGAGCTAATATCCAGAATCTACAAAGAACTTAAACAAATGTACAAGAAAAACAAACAAACAAACAATGCTATCAAAAAGTGGGTGAAGGATATGAACAGACACTTCTCAAAATAAGACATTTATGTGGCCAACAAACCTATAAAAAAAGCTCATCATCCATCACTGGTTATTAGAGAATGCAAATCAAAACCACAATGAGATACCATCTCATGCCAGTTAGAATGGAGATCATTAAAAAGTCAGGGAACAACAGATGTTAGAGAGGATGTGGAGAAATAGGAATGCTTTTACCCTGTTGGTGGGAGTGTAAATTAATTCAAGCATTGTGGAAGACAGCGTGGCAATTCCTCAGGGATCTAGAACCAGAAATACCATTTGACCCAGTAAACCCATACTGGGTATATACCCATAGGATTATAAATCATTCTACTATAGAGACACATGCACATGTATGTTTATTGCAGTACTATTCCCAATAGCAAAGACTTGGAACCAACCCAAATGCTCATCAATAATTGACTGGATAAGTAAAATGTGCTACATATACACCATGGAATACTATGCAGCTGAGAGGTGACAATGTGCTAGCAGCCCTCACTTGCTCTCAACCCCTCCTCTGCCTCAGTGTCCACTCTGGCCACACTTGAGGAGCCCTTCAGCCCACCGCTGCACTGTGGGAGCCCCTCTCTGGGCTGGCTGAGCTGACTCCCTCTGCTTGTGGGGAGGTATGGAGGGAGACGCATGGGCAGGAACTGGGGCTGCATGTGGTGCTCGTGGGCCAGTGTGAGTTCCGGATGGGCGCGGACTCAGTAGACCCCGCACTCTGAGCAGCCAGTTGGTGCCACTGGCCCCAGGCAGTGAGGGGCTTAGCACCTGGGTCAGCAGCTGTGGAGGGTGCACTGGGTCCCCTAGCACTGCTGGCCTGTCCATGCGGCACTTGAATTATCACGGGGCCCCAGCTGCCTCCCTGCAGGGCAGGGCTCATGACCTGCAGCCCACCATGCCCAAGTCCTACCCTCCCCCCACCGCCAGTGAGCTCCTGCATGGCTTGAGCTTCCCGGGTGGGTGCCCCCCCGGCTCTGCAGCGCCAGGTCCCATCGACTGCTCAAGGGCTGAGGAGTGTGGGCACACGGCGCGGGACTGGCGGGCAGCTCTGCCCATAGTCCCAGTGCAGGATCCACTAGGTAAAGCCAGCTGGGCTCCTGAGTTAGGTGGGGACTTGGAGAACTTTTATGTCTAGCTGGTGGATTGTGTATGCATGAATCAGCACTATGTGTCTAGCTCAAGGTTTGTAAACACACCAATCAGCACCCTGTCTCTAGCTCAAGGTTTGTAAATGCACCCATCAATGCTCTGTGTCTCAGTAATCTAGTGGGGACTTGGAGAACTTTTGTGTCTAGCTAGAAGATTGTAAATGCACCAATCAGCACTTTGTGTCTAGCTAAAGGATTGTAAATGCACCAATCAGCACTCTGTGTCTAGTTAAAGGTTTGTAAATGCACCAATCAGTGCTCTGTGTGTAGCTAATCTAGTGGGGACTTGGAGAACTTTTGTGTCTAGCTAAAGGATTGTAAATGCACCAATCAGCACTTTGTGTCTAGCTCAAGGTTTGTAAACACACCAATCAGCACCCTGTCAAAATGAACCAATCAGCTTTCTGTAAAATGGGCCAATAAGCTCTCTGTAAAATGGACCAATCAGCAGGATGTGGGTGGAGTTGCATAAGGGAATAAAAGCAGGCTGCCTGAGCCAGCAGTGGCAACCCGCTCTGGTCCTGTTCCATGGTGTAGAAACTTTGTTCTTTCACTCTTTGCAATAAATCTTGCTGCTGTGCACTCTCTGGGTCTGTGCCACCTTTATGAGTTGTAACACTCACTGCAAAAGTCTGCAGCTTCACTCCTGAAGCTAGTGAGACCCTGAACCCACTGGGAGGGACGAACAACTCCAGACAGGAGGAACGAACAACTCCAGACGCACCACCTTTAAGAGCTGTAACACTCACCATGAGGGTCTGCAGCTTCACTCCTGAAGTCAGTGAGACCACGAACCCACCAGAAGGAAGAAACTCCAGACACATCTGAACATCTGAAGGAACAAACTCCAGACGCACCATCTTTAAGAACTGTAACACTCACTGCGAGGGTCCGTGGCTTCATTCTTGAAGTCAGCAAGACCAAGAACCCACCAATTCTGTACACACAGCCACAGGAAAGAATGAGTTTATGTCCTTTGCAGGGACATAGATGAAGCTGGAAACCATCATTCTCAGTAAACTAACATAGGAGCAGAAATCCAAACACCACATGTTCTCACTCATAAGTGGGAGTTAAACAATGAGAACACATGGACACAGGGAGGGGAACATTACACACCAGCACCTGTTGGGGGTTGGGGGGCTAGGGGAAGAGTAGCATTAGGATAAATACCTAATGTAGATGATGGGTTGATGGGTGCAGCAAACCACCATGGCATGTGTTTACCTGTGTAACAAACGTGCACGTTCTGCACATGTATCCCAGAACTTGAAGTATAATTTTTTAAAAAAGTAAAGAAGTGGAGAAAAACATTCCGTGGCAATAATAACCAAAACAAAGCAAGACAATCTAAATTAATTTTGGACACAGCAGACTCTAAAGCAAGGAAATTAACAGCGGTAAAAAAGGGGCATTACAAAATGATAAAGGAGTCAATTCTTAAAAAGACATAACACTTCTGCTCTTTCCCATCTTGCAAGATGGCGGGTGAAAAAGTTGAGAAGCCAGATACTAAAGAGAAGAAACCCGAAGTCAAGAAGGCTGATGCTGGTGGCAAGGTGAAAAAGGGTAACCTCAAGGCTAAGAAGCCCAAGAAGGGGAAGCCCCATTGCAGCTGCAACCCTGTCCTTGGCAGAGGAATTGGCAGGTATTCCTGATCTGCCATGTATTCCAGAAAGGCCATGTACAAGAGGAAGTACTTAGCCGCTAAATCCAAGGTTGAAAAGAAAAAAAAGGAGAAGGTTCTTGCAACTCTTACAAAACCAGTTGGTGGTGACAAGAACGGCGGTACCCGGGTGGTTAAACTTCGCAAAATGCCTAGATATTATCCTACTGAAGATGTGCCTCGAAAGCTGTTGAGCCACGGCCAAAAACCCTTCAGTCAGCACGTGAGAAAACTGAGAGCCAGCATTACCCCCGGGACCATTCTGATCATCCTCACTGGACGCCACAGGGGCAGGAGGGTGGTTTTCTTGAAGCAGCTGGCTAGTGGCTTGTTACTTGTGACTGGACCTCTGGTCCTCAATCGAGTTCCTCTACGAAGAACACACCAGAAATTTGTCATTGCCACCTCAACCAAAATCGATATCAGCAATGTCAAAATCCCAAAACATCTTACTGATGCTTACTTCAAGAAGAAGAAGTTGTGGAAGCCCACACACCAGGAAGGTGAGATCTTCGACACAGAGAAAGAGAAATACGAGATTACAGAGCAGCGCAAGATTGATCAGAAAGCTGTGGACTCACAAATTCTACCAAAAATCAAAGCTGTTCCTCAGCTCCAGGGCTACCTGTGATCTGTTTTTGCCCTGACGAATGGAATTTATCCTCACAAATTGGTGTTCTAAATGTCTTAAGAACCTCATTAAATAGCTAACTACCAAAAAAAAAAAAAAAAAAAAAAAAAAAAAAAAAAAAAAAGACATAACACTTCTTAACATAGAGGCACCAAACAACAGAGCAGTAAACTACCTGAAGTAAAAGCTAGTGGAAATACAAGGAGAAATAAATGAATACACTATGGTACTTGGAGACTCTACACCTCTCTAGAAATGGAAAGATACAGCAGGTAAAAACAGGAAGAACATGATTGACCTTAACAATATTATCAATTAACTGGACATGATAAACATCTACATGTTATTTCATCCAACAACAGCAGAATACACATTCTTCGTAAGCTTACATGGAACAGTCACCAAGATATATCACAGCCTAAGCCATAAAACACACCTTAACACATTTAAACTAATAGAGGTTGTAGTGACAACAATGAAATTAAGCTAGAATATAACAGAAAGATAACTGGAAACATATCAAAATATGTGGAGATTAACTACCACACTTTTAAGTAACATATGAGTCAAAAGAAATCTGAAGAAAAATTTTAAAACATTTTGAAAAAAATAAGATTAAACATACAAATGATCAAAATTTGTGAAAGGTAGCAAAATCAAGGCTTAGAGATTTATTACACTGAATGTATATATTAGAAAATAAGAAAACTCTACAATCAATATCTAAGTTTCCACCTTGGGAAAATCAAAAAGAAAAGCAAATTAAATTTTAACTAAGCACAAGAAAAAATAGAATAAAAATTAGATTAAATTACAAGCAGGAAATCAATACAGAAAATTGACACAACCACAGGTTAATTCTTTAGAAAGATTAATAAAATTGACCCAGCCAGGTTACCTAAGAAAATAAGGGAAGACACAAATTACTAATAACAGAAATAAAGAAGGGTACATAACTACAGATCCTATATACATGAAAAGGATAATAAAGAAATACTATAAGCAATACTCTGCCTACAACTATAATAACCTATATAAAATAGACCAATATATTGAAAGACACAATCTACCAAAATTTGTACAAGAATAAATAGACAATATTAAAAAGACTATTTCTGTTTAAGAAATTGAACTGCTTTTAATAACTTTCCAAAACAGAAAGAAACACGCCTACATGGTTTCACTGATGAATTCTACCAAATACTTAAAAATTAATTTATATCAATTCTCTATAATTTTTTTCAGAGTTTAGAAGCAGAAAAATACTTCCTATCTCATTTATTGAGGCCAACATTACCCTAATACCAAGACCAGACAAAGATATTACAAATAAGTCCTTAAACTGATAAAATATATTTCAAAAATAAATGTACTAAAACTTGGAAATAGGCAAATGTAACCAGCCCCACTTGCATTCAGCAATGGATTTCATGATAATATAATATTTATAAGAATCAAGGAACACAAACAAATACCAAAATAAAATACCATTTTATGCCTACTTAAATTGCAAAAATCTAGAAGTCACATAATTCCAAATGTTGGAGCGAATGTATACTCCAATTTTCATTTACATATTACTTGTGATCAAATAAATTAATGTAGTCACTTTAAAAAGAAACAGCTTCCAGCTGTAATGACTCATACCTGTAATTCCAGCACTTTGGGAGGCCAAGGCGGGCAGATTACTTGAGCCTAATTACTCAAGACCAGCCTGGCAACAAGGTAAAACCTCATCTCTACTAAAAATACAAAAAAAAAAAAAAAAAAAAAAAAAAAGCTATGTGAAGTGGCATGTGCCTGTAGTTCCAGCTACTCAGGAGGTGGGAGAATCACTTGAGCCTAGGAGGTGGAGTTTGCGGTGAGCCAAGATTATGCCACTGCACTTCAGCCTGAGTGACAGAGGCCCTGTCTCAAAAAAAGGGCAGCAACTATAATTCTATTATGTTGGAACTTTCCAGTTTATTGAGTTTCTATGTAACACTGTGCTAAGCACCTTATAAATATCCTGACAACTCTGAGATAAATATTATTTCAATTTATTAATTTTCTAGCTTATGGATGTCATGACCTGTGAGTTGGGTCTCTTGACGACAACGAAATGGTTGGGTCTTGCTTCTTTATCCAACTTGCTATTCTATGCCTTTTAAGTGTGGGCATTTAACCCATTTACATTCAAGATTAATATTGATACATGAAGATTTGATTCTGTCATAGTGTTATTAGCTGGTTATTATGTTGACTTGATTGCATAATTGCTTTATAATGTCAGTGGGCTCTGTAGTTAAGTCCATTTTTGTGATGACAGGTATCACTCTTTCATTTCCATGTTTAGGACTCCCTTAAGCATCTCTTGTAAGACAGGTCTAATGGTAACAAATTTTGTTAGCATTTGCTCGACTGAAAAGAATATTTTTTCTTTACTTATGAAGCTTAGTTTGGCAGAATATAAAATTCTTAGCTGAAATTTCTTTTCTTTTTTTTTTTTTTTTTTTTTGAGACGGAGTCTTGCTCTGTCGCCCAGGCTGGAGTGCAGTGGCCGGATCTCAGCTCACTGCAAGCTCCGCCTCCCAGGTTCACACCATTCTCCTGCCTCAGCCTCCCGAGTAGCTGGGACTATCCCCAATCTCTTCTAGCTTGTAGAAAGATCTATTGTTAGACTGATGGGGCTCCTTTTGTAAGTGACCTGCCCCTCCTCTCTAGCTGCCTTTAAGATTTTTTTCTTTCATGTTTACCTTGGAGAATCTGATGATTATGTGTCTTGTGGATGGCCATCTTGTATAGTATCTTGAAGGGATTCTTTGAATTTTTTGAATTTGCATATTGACCTCTCTAGCAAGATTGGGATATTTTTCACGGACTATGTCCTCAAATACGTTTTCCAAGTTGCTTACTCTTTCTCCTTCTCTTGTAGGAATGCCAATGAGTCACAGGTTTAGTCTCTTTACATAATTCCATATTTCTCAGAGATTTTGTTCATTAATATTTTTCTTTTAATCTTGTCTGCTTGTGTTGATTCAAATGGGTAATCTCAAACTCTGAGATTCTTTGTTAAGCTTGGTCTATTTTGTTGTTAATTACTATAATTGTATTATGAAATTCCTGTAGTAAAATATTTAATTTCAGAAGTCAATTTTGATTCTTTCTTAAAATGACTATGTCATTTTTAAACCTTGAATTGTTTTCCTGTTTTCTTTGGATTGTGTTTAAATCTTCTCCTGTATCTTGTTGAGTTTAAATTTGAAGAGAAGAAATGACGAGCGTAATGATGAAGCGTATACTAGCAGGTTCTATGTAGTGTAGTTAGTTCAGTACAAAAATTGAGGAGAAGGGGCAGAAAAGAATCCAAGTATTTGATTTCTGAAAGTATTGTTTTTATTTACATGGATACATTATCAATTTGCACTTATACATTGCCGCCTGCTGAGTCTGTATATGTAAGTAAGTAACAACATGTATATTTGGGTGTGTGCATGCATGTTAGCAAGTGTTAGAATCCATGGTTGCTTGACACTCAATAATTTAATCTTAAGATACTTTTTTAGAAGTAGGGGGAAGTTATTAAAGAGAGCACTTATAAAACCCTGCTTGCCATAACATCTTGAGGGTACTAATATTACAAAAATCCACATTTATTTTAGCGATATGGGATAGAGTTGAGAGCATAGGATTTGGAATCAGATTGCCTGAGTTCAGACCTTCAGTGTACACAATTACCAACTTTGAGGCCTAGGAGAAGGCCACTTCTATGTCTAGGTTTTTTCACCTGAAAAGGGGAGATGATAGCATCCAGTTGATAGAATTGTGGTAAGAAAAAAATCTGTTAGCAAAAGTAAAACACTAAACCAATGTCTGGCATATATAGTAAATGCTCGATAAATGTTACCTACTATTATTAAGGTTTCTCTCATCTTTTTTTATGCTCCTGAATTGCATTTGTTTTACCATTATGTTTTCATTATCTTTCTATCTATTGAAATATCTCTAATTCATAATATTTCAAATACAGAAAATTAAGAAATCAGATGATAAAATGTAATTTAATGAAAGTAAAAGTCAATATATTTTCAGCATCTTTTGTTAATACTTTGAAGTCCTAAACTTCATAAAAAATTAAAATACCTTTCATTTAAAAAATTTTGTGGCATTATGTTTTCATTCCTCATGAATAAAAAGTAAGCTCAGAAATGCAACAGACTTCAACTACAGGCACACAAGTCTTTACAGAATTATTGTAAAATGATTGTTGAGTTTAATATTCTTTCTCAACAACATATCAATGTTAACAATTTAAGTTAGTGAAAATATTATTTTAAATATCACTTGTAGACATGATTAACCAATTTAGCAATGTTTCTGAAATACCAGCATTAGTGATGTCAGTCTTATCCCAGTATCTTCCTCTAGCTCTGGTCATCTTCACTGGGCTGCAGTTAAGGTCCTTTCCATACAATGCTAATTCCCTAACTCCCAGCTTCTCCAGATATGCTATAAGGGATCACTCTGGAAATGTTATTACTCCAGGCAATTTGCTGCTATTTTGCTGTTTCATATGTAAGTGAAATCACTGTAACACTCAGTATTTCAAAATAAAAACAATTCAACACATTATGTTACCCTTAGAATATAGAACATAATTCACTTGCATTAACCAGTACTTTTTCCTTATGTCTGCCATTCTGCCTAAATAATACTCAAATATTTCATCAGAGAAGACTTTATCAGTGATCTCAGAAAACAAATTTTATGTTCCCTGGACGAAGTTAAAAGGAACCTTTTATAACATTATTGCAATCGACTCCAATCTTGGTGGTCTTTATTCAGCTGTATAAGACTACAAATTTGACTAAATAAAAAATGTAAAACATTTGCTAAAAGGTGACCCTTATTTATTTCTTGATTTCCTCAAGACTTCCGTATGGGGATTTAAAGGCTTTGACTTGGGTTCCAGGGTTTTCAATTCACAATGTAGATGACTTCAGGTAAGTTTCTTAACTTTTCTGAGTCTTGGCTTCCCATTTAGCATTGTGCTTAGGAGTACTCCTTCCTGTTTATAAAAATGCCAGCATCACTTAACACCTCACCTGTATCATTTAATACAGTTTGTGTCAAAAGCAAAAGGCAGAATTATTACTTTTATCAGCTCGCAAATGAAAAAATTAAATATCTTTTCTAAATCATCAAACAGGTCTTTGGGCCAGGTTTTTGACTGTCATAGACTTCTGTTCCATGAGCCTAAATTCTGATAATTAAAAAAATTATCAGAATTTTTTTAAATGCTGTTTTTTTTTAAAAAGAATTTTTAAATAAGACAGTATCACAAAGTGAGTCCCAAGACATTAATATGCTAAGTTATCATAGATAACATTAATTAGATCATTAATGTTAATTCCAAGAATTTTTAACATATTATTCATTGTGCATTTTTTATTTTAATCACATTCATAAATATCTCGTGATCAATCCAAAACCAAAGAGAAGCTATCAAAATATTTCTACATTTTCTACATTGATAAACTTTTAAGTATCAAAAATTTCACCAAAGAAATACTTGATCAGATTAAAAGATTGGTTGAAATGAAGGTATGAATCATTATGTTAATATTTCAATGTATGCTTCAATTGAAAATCATAATTTGAAATATAATATTCTTTTTAACAACTTGCTTTCTATACTTTAAATTTCCCTGTTTACTTATTTTAGCTCAAAAACATAAAACTTATTCTACCTTCAATCCATTGCAGTATCTTGTTTTCTTATTCTCTGAAGATTGTGCCTCTGCTGTTTTATCCAAATGTTGATTTTGGTCCATGATTGAAATATAGATATCATATGAATATTTTCAGTTGTTGTTGATGCTTCGTTTGAAACAATCACCTATTAAGGAAGAAAAAATATAGTTTATTTTATTTTTTACAATATATAATTTAGAAATAAGAAAAGTCACAAGGCCATCATCAGTCAATCAACCATTCACTAACATTCACTCAGGGTCTACTATGTCTTGACCACTCTGCTAGATCAATGCTGGACACAAAAGTAGGAAAGACAAAGACAATAACAAATTCTAGCCTAAGGATATTATGACTTAACAGAAAAATAAATTTGTGGAGAGAAATTTGAAACAAATAAGTAATATAGAATCACACATCAGATTACATGAACATTTTAAATTATAGAAACTTAAATTATCTTTTCTACACATCTATATTGTAAAATTTATAAAAGCAAATATATGTTTTCTTTATCCTTATAGTTTTAAAATGTGCCAATTAGTCTCTTGCACAGAGTAGATATTCAAAATGGATACAAAAACAATATAAACAATTAAATCAGAATGGCCTCAGAGAGTTTAATAAAGGAGACACCACTGGAATCAGGCTCAAAAAGCAGACAGAATTTGGATTTGTTAAAAAGAGCAAAGTGTACTCCTAGTACTTCTCAGGGCAACTCTGGTATTGCTTGACTTTACCACCATCATGATGTTACTTTATTTTGATTTTGTTCATTTATGTTCCAAGAGAAAATGCATATAGTTGAAAACGCAAATTAAAAAAAAAAAACAAAGATTCTTCCTCTAACTCTTGTCCCCTTATCCAGAAATATAATATGCATTTTTCAGTAAGTACATAATATTTTCCTTTTCAACACAAGTGCTAGCATACCTTAAACATTATTATCTACCTTTTTATCTTTTCTATATACTTAACTTTTGTATTAATAAAAGTCTTTCTCATTTTTCTTATGGTAGCAGGGTATTAAGTTGTCCATAATATATGTAACTGGTTCTATATTAATCAGCATTTAGGTTGTACCTAATCATTTCATATTAAAGATGTTCTTAATATATCATATGCCATTTTGGTTTTATGTGGCCATATGTGCAGAATAAGTTCAACAACTAGAGTTTTGGAGTCAATGTATAAGGGAAATTGTTATTTTGAAAGCCATTAAGGTCCTATTTTAAAGACTAGTAAAATGACTTAACTTTTTACTTCAGCTGACTCTTTTATATAGAATATAATATGTTCTTCATGGAGTTTTAGAAATACATTCTTGTTCATATGTGTGTAAACAATACATATTTATGTATCTAAGATATCTATATAAGCAGACACAGCATAGATACATGATTTTTAATAGGGCACTAATTATACAATATGTCTAATATATGTTATATGTACAGTTGATACTTGTTACACTAGTTATGTTTAATAAAGTTGCTGGGAGCACTGAATCAGCAAATATTGAACCATTGTTCCTTGGAGAGATGTCAGGGTAGTTACGTGCCTGTGTGCCTCTGGTCACAATATTTTTGTAAAATGTTCAATAGAGAACTGTGTTTTATGTATGTTTTGTTTAAAGACACTTTATTTAATACACACTCTTGATTCATTAACATTGAATTAGTTGTCAATAACACTGTAGTTCAGGCTTAGAGGAAGCTTATACAGCATATGTGTCTTTTCCCTGGGTTACTCTCATGCACCGGACAGCACTTCAGCACCATCTTTGGGGCCCATTTGAAACATTAAACTCAGAAACACAAAACACAAAAGTGCCAAAAATGTGGCAACAAAAACACTGTGAAAAGGATATTTGTTTATCATATGTGAGCTGAAACAAGAAGACAGAGCTTTGCTTTGTTCAACCTCAGTTAGGAACATGGCAGCTCAAATTTTTCACCACTTTGCACATGCATGTGAACGCCCATGAAAATCCAGCAGTATTGATTTTGATGTCACAAAGGAATTTTAGTGAGTAGACAAATTTTCTTACATAGAATTTGTGAATAATGAGGCTCGACTCCATATTTCATTCACTAATTTATTCAACAAGGGCTTATTGATTCTGAATAATGTAAATATTATAATACATATTTAAGGGATAGTTCATAAATGTGGAAGTAATAAATAGGATTTTATCACTTATGTATATGTGAGTATATATAAACATATGGTTGAATACAGAAACCCATATATGTGCACCTCTAAGTGAACTCCAATTATTACATTTTGTGTACGTGTGTGTTTTATGCATGGCTGTACCTAAATATGTCAGGTTTCTGGGTTCAGTGAGGTGAGGAAAAAGTCAATGGCTGGGTAGTCTCAAGGTAATAAACTGTCCTTTGATAAATTTCACCCCACTTTTTCCATGAATATCTGTTTCTATTTCTTTCTTCATAATTTAAATATTAGGAAATCCCTCTTTTTAAAAAAAATTATGTAATAGCAAATATCTTTGTATGACTTGCAAGGTGGATACTCTTCCCTTAGTTTTAGGCTTTTATTTTCTCTCTACTAACAAATATTCTTGAAGTCTTGAAGGCTATTGTCCCACCACTCCAAACCACCTGGTTTATTTCAATTGATTAACTTCTGTTTGTCCTGTCTCCCACCTTTCTTTCTATCCTATGTATTTATTCTAAGAACCTTTCAAAGATCCCTTTAACCACACAAAATAAAATTCATAGTTTCTATTTGAGGGTCTTCACAACCTAAACCAAGCCTGTGATTTTAGAACCATTCTCAAAATACCCATAGCACCTGCAGACACATCGAACTACAGTTCCAAGAACAAAGTTTTCTGCCCTCCTGTATGTTTCTTTCAATCCTGAATGTCGTTTTCCATCTCTTGGTTGTAATGCTGATCCAAATTGTACCTCTTCAATATTTTCATACTTACCTCCTGTTGATATTATCTCTCACCCTGCTGTGCCAGTGGAGAATATACCCAAAGTCATTACTTTTCTTTGTATTTCCCCTACTTCCCCAGACAACTATTCCACATCTCTCTCCTAGATCTTCAGATAAAATATGGAGAAAAAAAAGGTGGACACTTTGTTCCTCACGTCACCAAAATGTTAAATAAGTAACTACAAAGTAACTAGAAAGTTGGAATATTAATTTAGGCTTGACTAAATGCCACACTTTCTAATTCATCTTGACATTTAACATATTTTTCTCTGAACATATTTTTTTGTCTTAAAATTCAAATGATTTACATAAATGAATTTTGAGGACACCGTTTGTTTATAAGATAGATAGAGCCATAGGCATTTGGATTTAGTATTGCATCTCTTCCCTGAATAATTCAGTTCTTCCAAATCTGATAGGAGTGGGGTGCAGGGCAGAATCTTATCAGCCTCTACTTATCTGTGTCAAGCTTTTAATACTTAATGGGTTACAGAAAACTGGTTTAGGCAAAGTGACCCAATTTCTACCATGTACCTATGCAACTGAGGAGAAAAAGGAAAAACAGCATTTGCTAACTTCTTAGACCTTTTATAGGGGAGACATCCCCCATCTCCACCTTACTTTCACAATAAAAACAATTGTCTTACCAAGGCAGACACTTTTCTGAATTGGAGAAGGGAATTAATACTTATCGAGGCCTTAGTTCATGCCAAAAACTGTGCTGAGAACACTTTTTGCTTATTTAATTGGAGATAAATTATCTAGAAAATATATTTCCCTTCACCCTGTATCAAACTTGAGTTGAAACAAGGAAGTTGAGGTGGTTGTGTGACTTTGAGACACCTATTTTTTTGTTTGCCAATTAACTCTTCCCTCTACTCCCACCCTTGGCCGCCTTCATCCAGTTAAGAAGACATCAAAGAAATAAGGAGTCTCGTGTGATCAGTCAATGTAGTTGATAAAAATAATTATCCTGTAGCATATTTTAAGAAGGTAACTAGAGCTTCATTTTTGTGACTTGATTTTTATTTGTTTAGAAATTAATAAGACCAAGATTTGAAACTTTATATTTAAATATATAAAGGTATTATTTTCTCTACTTTATTTTTAACAGTCAAAAAATCTGAGGCTCTTCTACTCCCGGAAGGAATATTTACCATGTTTTGAGAACTCAGAATGTAAGCATGTGGAAGACACAGAGCATAAAATTTGTAATATTTATCAAGACCATCAAAATCTTTTTCCATGAAATTAGTGAAAATTTCTTACATAAAATATATGTTAAAATTAGAGAATCTCAATGGTTCTTACCTGGACTTAGAATCCTACAGCAACTGCAACAAGTCCACCCTTTATTCCTCTTAAAATAGTTGGCTTTTTGAAGACAAGTCCAGTGATGATTAACCATCTTATTATGTCATTGCTCTAGTCAAACAGATGAAACCTAGTTAGTTTTAAGAGTTCACTCCAGCTGCCAATATTTAAAGATTATATTTCTCAGAATTCTCACATTATATTATGTTAATCTTAACAAGTCAACCTTACTTTTGGGAATGGCTTTTACTTGTTTATTCAATTAAGTTGGTGGCATAAGATTTTTTTCTTTAAAAATATGAATACAATAAATTATTCAAGGTACTCAAAACTTCCAAATAGGAAATAATTTAAGACACATAAAAATATTCTTACAGGTTACACTGGCATTTACAAATTAAAATATACCCTCTTTGCTTGGTACATAGGTATGGTTTTAATATAGTATATATGGAGACTGGATATACCATCTGGAATAGGAAAGTCCAAATTAACTGCAAGACCATTTTTCTGAATAACGAAAATTAAGACTGCTTTGCACGATAGATTATTTACATCAAAACCTGAAATTATTAATACCACAGTTTCCTTTTATTGACTTGACTTTTGGAGAAAGGAAGCGCTTAACTCAGTTAAAGTTTTCTTGAGTAGAGATGAAGTTTAATTAATTCAATAACTCAAACATTTTAGACTCCCAGTTATACTTCAGACATTAAGCTCTCTTCTGAAATAAAGTACAGACCCTTCTCTCACATAAATATATATACTTCAGAAAAGTGTGAAGATATGTGTGTGTATATACACACAAACATACATGTATACATATATACACACACTTACATTTAGACACATATACACACACATATATATATATGTGGTAGTGTGAGGATGCATATATGAGAATATGGTTACCCCTTATCATTCATGGGACATTTATTGATATGGTTGCAGCAAAATGTATTTGATATCTGTGTCACAGTCATCTGATTGATTAGTTCTATTCTTGGTTAATTATTGAGAGTATTGGAATCATGAGACAAACTAAAGAGTGTAGAGGGGAAGAATGATTGTGCAAAGCTGAGAAATGTAGACCCAAGGCCAAAACACTAGAGTAAGGCTTCCAAATACTCTGCCGAGTAAGAATCTACTGGCGAGTTGTCAAAATAGCAATCCAGTCCCATACCCAGCAGATTCTGGCTCAGGAAACCAAAGATTATGCCTTTTAAATAAGCACTTTGAAAAATTTTCACGTACTGCCAGATTTGGATATCACAGCAGGAATGCAGAACATTTTCCATCATTTTTATGGACTTCCTTTTATTCACAATGGGAATACAGTTTGGGTTTTCTCAGGGTAATGATTTTCTCCTCAGACATCTATTTCATTGAAAACACATCAACATGTTTGGAGACTAATATATATATTATATACAATGAAGATAAAACAGTACAAACTAACTAACAACCTTTTTAATCCTAAGCTAAAGGTGCCAGTTGTAAAATTCTTCAATATTTTCAGAGGTCAAAGAGCATTCTCTGTGCCCCTTTTCTCTTCCTAATTGTGTAAATAATTAGACTGCTCATTTTGTGGGATCATGGAAAAACAAGAGTACACCAGGGGAAAGATGTTGTGAAACATCTTTCAAGATCAATATTATGCTAACAGTTATGCATCAATTAGATGACAAAAATAGATTGAAAGAATCAGCTGATATTTTTTGCAGGAACAACTATCACAGCTCTGATGAAATATCATGGCCTTTGAAGTCTGAAAGACTTAAATGCCAATATGTCTCTGGTACATGTCAGCAGTGTAAACATCAGTAGGTTATTTACCATTTCTGAGCATCAGTGCGCTCATCTATAAAGTAGGAAGTCAATATTTGGAATAAAGATTTAGTGTATGTAAAGTGCCTTACATAATGCCTGGCACATTATAGATTCAATACTTAATTAGACTAATTGTATGAGATTTGCATATCATATATTTTTAAAGCAGTTAATTTATATTAAATGAGTACAAATAAAATCTCTGACATCTGTATCCTGTAGATATGTCCAATAGGTTTTAGCCCCAGAGTTCTCATGTGTGTACCACAGGCACACCTCAAGAGGGAACCATCAGGCTCAGAGCAGATCCGCCAATACCTGAACGTTTCAGTTCCGTTGGTGCTGATTAAGAGACAGCTCCAGAAAGCTACACTCTTCTGGAAAGAACCCCTATTCTACATATTATTCTCCAAACATGTTTCTATATCCACCAATACTCAAAGCTCTGGCATCATCAAGACCAATATTACCATGGCAATTATCTCTCTTATGTTAGTGACCACTAAAAGAAGGTAAGGATTCCCTGATGACTCATCACCACTTCTCTAATCCGCATAAGGCTCTGCACATTCCTATTTTTGCCCTCATCTTCTCTCTCGCTCCCAATCCTGGACTGAAATTCTTCTCTTGAGTTTTCTGGAACTCATCACTAATCATGACTGAAACTCCCCTTACCTTTACCTCTTCTCCAAGTTATTCTGCTTCACTTCTGGCTTGAACTTAAAAATTGGTCTTCCCTGAAACACTCCCTCTCCCGCAGCAGTGATACACAGGGGTTGCCTTATCCCCCCTATTGCTGCAAACCAGATGGACTGGTTTCCAATGTGCCTCACTTTGCTAGTTCCTTTACATTGCCCCACCCTTTACACTCATAATCCACAGTTTTGGATCTCATATTAAAAGACTCTATCACTTATTCTTCTTGTTGAAATCATCTATCAATCCTCAGTCACTCCCACTCATTTCATGACAATTTGAGTTCTCGATTCAAAGCCATTCTCTCAAAATGCTACTACTATTTTAATTATTCATGATTGTGATGACCATGAAGAGAATCTTTTTAATTCTCTTTTTTTTTTTTTTAATTTTTTAGCCTTCTACTCAATGATCTTGGCTTCTACCTACTACTATGGGCATATCCTAGACTTCACACCACTGTAATCTCTCCACAATATCAAAGATTGGAGCACCACTCTTTATCATTCCTAGCTCACACTCAGAAACACCCTAGATCCACATGCTTCCACTGACCAGGATATATAATTTACAATTTGATTTTGCCGGAGATTTCAGTGTTCCTTACCTATATATCTGGGTTAATTTAATGGTCATGGTAATCACTCTCTTCTATATAATTTCATGTAATTTTGACTATTTTGCATTATTTTAATTGCATGTCAAAGCCACAATCTTGATAAAATTTAACTCTCAAATAACTGCACATTTCCCTCATGAAGCTAAATGTAACTGAGGAAAATCTCTCAACCATGCTGACTTTAAACATATGATTAGGAAGCCCAAATGGACCTTTTATTTTGCCAAGAAGTCGTTTACATCATTTTGCATTCTGAGTATTTTGTGCCTTCATCTTATTTTTTTAAAAATTCTAATACATCTCTTCCCCACCTTCAGCTGATGACCTATTTGACTGAAAAAAATAAAGAAAGAAAGAAAGAAGAAACTTCAAAAGCTCCCTTGACCATACTTATCTATGTAAAGCCCCAGTATCACATGGTCTACCTTCACGAACTACCCAAGTTTAAGCTAAGGCCAATCTCCACTTGCATATGACATTAACTCTTCCCCTTGTGTTTTTAAGGATATCACTATCCTCTTTTTAAAGAAATGTTTCCATCAGCATGTAAGCATGCCGTCAGTTTTTCATCTTCCAAAAATCTCTCTTTCGATCCCATTTTTTCCTAATATTGCCCTATTTCTGTGTTATTTTTACAGAGAAATAGCTTGCCTAATTATTGCTTTCAATCTCTCACTTTCCATTCTCTCTTGAGCACACTCTTATCAGGTTTTTGCCCCCCAAATTTCCACTGAAACTACTTTCCCTAAGTCATAAATTACCTAAATGCTACATCTAATAGTCCTCATCTGACTTGAGCTATTAGCAGCAATTTTCAGAACTGAGAATTCCCTCTGTAAGCAAAACTTTGCAGGACACTACCCTTTGTAGTTTGCCTTCTAACTCACTGACTTACCTATTTACACCTCATTTACTCTAAATTCTTTATCTTTGTCTTCCAAATTGAAGCATGTCAGAAAATAACCTTATTGTGTGTTTGTGACCTCATCTATTCTCATATCTTTAAATCCTATCCATATGTTGATAATTCCAAAATTCTTTCTCTAGCCAAGTTACTCATGAACTCTAGATATATCCATTGACTTCTCACCATCTTCCTATATATCTCTAATAGGCATCTTACACTTAATATTTTCTAACCTGGTATCTTTGTCTTCCCTTCCCAAACCTCTCCTCTTATAATAATCCCCATTTCCAGGGATTATTGTCCAGGGAAGACAATAATCCCCATACATTGTAATTCTATCATTCCTGTTGCACACATGCAGGCACATGCACACACACACAATATTAGAATCATTCTTCTCTATTTCTCACACTCATATTAGGCTCTAATTTCAAAATATGCCCAGAATCTGATGATTTCTTACCTCCTCCACAACTTTCAGGCTGGTCCTAAATTATTGCAATACCCTCATACTTGCATCTTGGCTTTTCTCCTGACCACTCACAGCCCCTCTTCCCCAACCTCACTCCCCTGTGTAAATCCTAACACATCAGTGAGGGTCATACCATGTCACAGCTTTGCTCAAATCCCCCATTGGCTTCACAGAGCAACTCAAAAATCAAAAGAACAGCTTTAAGGCCTTATGAGTTATACATCCTCTACTGAGGATCTTTGTTCCTATTTTTCTTTCTGTCTGGAATGTTCTTTCCCTATAGCTGCATAGCTTACTCCTTCACCATATTCTGGTACCCACACAAATGACACTTTCCCAGCGAGGTCTTCTCTAACTAATTTTTTAATATTACTCCCTTTGGCACTCAATTATTATTCTCTCATCATCATACTATAAATTTTACTCACATGTTTTGTTTACTGCCAGCCTTCCTTCGCCCCAACAACCATTAAGTTATGCTGCAGAGGAATCTCCAGACGAACAAAGATAGGTTTTTGTTTTCTTTGTTCACTGCTGTATACTCAGTTCCAAGAATAGTATCTCATACCTAGAAGATAATCAATAAATATTTTTTAAATAAATAAATGAAGTATCTATTTTAAAAATGCATACCAACAAACTGATGTTAAAAACAAAGACTTAATCTGCAATAGTATTTTTAAATGGTAAGAAAGATGACTGTAATTGTATGTGAAGCAGTTATTCAATCATCAGTATATGTGATACAAATAGGAAGCAGTCAACATTTATTTTGTTTAAAGAGTCAAACTTGACCATGAAGCAAGCTACATGATTCTTCCTTTTACTTGAAATGTTTGATCTACAGACGTCCACTTTTTGTTTCAATTGTTTTTCTGCTCAATTATTACTGCTTTGCAGATGCTCGCCCTGACCTGCTTAAAAATGTAACATTTGTAAATTTCTACCTTCTGGCCCTAACCCCTCCATCTCTTAAAATTACATGATTTTATGAAATATGTTTGTATATTGTCTTTTCTCCCGTAAATATGATCAGCAAAAGATCAGGAACTTCATCTTTTTTTGATCAGTCATCAGATTCTAGTATAGTGCTTGGCATATTACCTACAAAGAATAAATCATTATACATAGGAAATAAATTATTATTATAATAACTTAATATCAAAATAAATTAAGATATTTAATGTATTATAGGAACTTAACCTTCGTTAATATTAAGTTATTATAATAAATTTAGCTTTATTATGATAAAGTTCATTGTAACTTAATATTACAATAAATTATTATTATAGAAAATAAATACATTGAATAAATGAATCAACTATGCCTTCAAAAATCTCTCCATTATCAACTTCATGAATTCTGAACATGTCTGGCACAAAGAAAGATCTAGTATCTCTTCTTCTATCTTAGCTATTAATCCTCTATCCCAGTGGCCTTCAATGTGAGATATTCACTTAGAAATATGAGAAGGCTTTCAGAAGGATGGGAAAGCACAGATAAAGGTTTTTGAAAAACTCAATTTTGTTTATCTTTTCAAAGAACCAGGTTTTTGTTTCATTTATCTTTTGTATATTTTTTGTTTCAATTTCATTTAGTTCTGCTCTGATCTTTGTTATTTCTTTTCTTCCACTAGGCTTGAGTTTGGTTTGTCCTTGTTTCTCTAGTTCCTTGAGGTGTGATGTTATATTGTCTATTCGTGCTCTTTCAGACTTTTTGATGTAGGCATTTAATGCTATGTGCTTTCCTGTTAACACCACTTTTGCTGTATTCCAGAGGTTTTGTTAGTTTGCATCACTATTATTATTCAGTTCAAAGAATTTTTAAATTTCCATCTTAATCTCATTGTTGACCCAAAGATTATTCAGGAGCAGATTATTTGATTTCCATGTATGTGCATGGCTTTGAGAGTTCATTTTGGAGATGATTTAGAATTGTATTCCACTGTGAACTGAGAGAGTACGTGATATAATTTTGATTTTTCTAAATTCATTGAGACTTTCTTTGTGTCCTATCATATTGTCTATTTTGGTGAATGTTCCATGTGCTGATGAATAAAACGTATATTCTGCAGTTGTTGGGTAGAATGTTCTCTAAATATCTGTTAAGTCTGTTTGTTCTAGGGTATAGTTTAAGTCCATTGTTTCTTTGTTGATTTTCTGTCTTGATGACCTGTCTAGTGCTGTCAGTGAAGTATTGAAGTTTCCCAATATTATTGTATTGCTATCCACCTCATTTCTTAGGTCTAGTAGTAATTCTTTTATAATTTTGGAAGTTCCAGTGTTAGGTGAATGCATACTTTTTTGATTGTAATATTTTCCTGTTGGTTTTATCATTATATAATGTCTTTGTCTTTTTTAACTGCAGCTGCTTTAAAGTCTATTTTGTCTGATATAAGAAGAAGTACCTCTGCTCACTTTTGGTGTCCATTTGCATGGAACATCCCTTTTCATCCTTTTACCTGAAGTTTATGTGAGTCTTTATATGTTAGGTGAGTCTCTTGAAGACAGCAGATGCTTGGTTGGTGAATTCTTATCCATCCTGCCATTCTGCATCTTTTAAGTAGAGCATTTGGGCCATTTACATTCAACATTAGTATTAAGATGTGAGGTACTATTCTATTCATCATGCTAGTTGCTGCTTGAATACCTTATTTTTTCGTTATTATTGTTTTATAGACCCTGTGAGATTTATGCTTTACATAGGTTCTACTTTGTTGTATTTTGAAGTTTTGTTTCAAGGTTTAAAACATCTTATTGGCATTTCTTGTAGAAATGGCTTGGTAGTAGCAGATTCTTTCAGCATTTGTTTGGATAAGACTTTAACTTTTCTTTATTTATAGAGCTTAGTTTTGCTGGATACAAAATTCTAGGCTGATAATTATTTTGTTTAAAGAAGCTAAAGATAGAATCCCAATCCCTTCTAGCTTATAGGGTTGCTGCTGAGAAATCTGCTGTTAATCTGATAGGTCTTCCATTATGGGTTACCTGATGCTTTTACCTCACAGTTCTTGAGATTCTTTCCTTCGTCTTCACTTTATGTAACCTGATGACTATGTGCCTAGGTGATGATGTTTTTGTGATAAATTTCCAAGGTTTTCTTTGAGCTTTTTGTATTTGGATGTCTGGATCTCTATCAAGGCCAGGGAAGTTTTCCACAATTATTTCCTCAAATAAATTTTCAGTACATTTATATTTTCCTTCTTCCTCAAGAACACTTATTATTTTTAGGTTTGGTCATTTAACATAATCCCAAACTTCTTGAGGGCTGTTCATTTTTTAATCTTTTTTATTTGTCTTTATCAGATTGGGTTAATTCAAAAGTCTTATTTTCAAGCTCTAAATTTACTTCTTTTACTTGTTTAGTTCTATTTTTGAGACATTTCTACGTATTTTGCATTTCTCTAAGTGTGTCTTTAATTTTCAGAAGTGGAGATTGTTTTTTATGTATGTTATCTATTTCTCTAGAGAGTTTTTTAAGCTGATTTACATCTTTCTCTGGTGCCTCCTTGAGTAGCTTAATAATCAACCTTCTGAATTCTTTTTCTGGCAATTCACATTTGCTTGCTTTGGATGCTGGTTAGCCTAGTATGATCTTTTGGGATGTTATAGAAACTTGTTTTTTATATTTAATGTGTTGTAAAAATTATTAGGCAGCTATAGATATCCAGTGTCTCAAGAGGATCTCAGAAGGCTTACAGTCGACAGAACGGGGAACACATTTTTAGAGGTCTAAGGCAGATGAGCAAGATGATCCAAGCAGGTCACAGCTGGAATTTCGGGAGACACTTAATTAGCAGGAGTTGAGGACAGGAGAATGCTGTTGCTGCAAAGAAAATCTGAGGTATTGTGGTTGGTTTTTGTTATATCATGTGAGAATATACGACTTCAGAATTCTATGAGAAAGTTGAAATTTTCAGAAAACCTCTTTATCTTGTTTTCTACATTATTGATCATATATCAGAAAACTGAGCACTAATTAGGATTTCTATGACAGTAAACCAAAGCCACATTGGTGCTATCCAAGAGGACACATATTTTTTAGCCATTGAGTATAAAAAGTATTATTCTAGACTTGAGCCCAAGAGAACCAGAAAGAGTTGAGAAAAGTTTCTATCATACAAAATATTTTAGAGGACTCCATCATAAATTCCTGTCAAAATAGCATACATGCCATCTACAATCAGATATATAAAAATGAACAAACAGTGAGATACCATTTTGCAATAAATTATTGAATACTGAAAAAACCCTATGTCTGATAAATATGAATAAGCAGGGACAATCTGTATGGAAAAACTATTTTGGTAAAATCTTTTTGAAAAGAAACTTGAAAAGTGAACTTCAAAAAGCTTACACTCCTTGATTCAGTAATTTTGGTTCCAAGATGATATACTGTAGAAAACTACAGATGTATTCAAATAATTATATAAAAAGATGTTTACTACAGTATTGTCTATACTTTGATAAAAACTATTATGATAGACCCAATGCATTGAATGATTATAATGTTTCTGACATTGCGCGTGGTGATTGAGCCTGAGAAGGGGAAATAAAGGGGAGAAAAAAGAGGGGAAAAAGATAATAGAAAGGAAGTAATAGAGCATTGCCTACTCCCTCTGTTTCCTAAAAGCCTGATGATTTGGTACTTCAGGACTTGAAAAAAGCTAGTTTAAAAGTGAAAGAGCCTGGATGAGAGGGCTCACGTCTATAATCCCAGCACTTTGAGAGGCTGAGGTGTGCAGATCACGAGGTCAAGAGTTCGAGACCAGCCTGGCCAATATGGTGAAACCTCGTCTCCACTAAAAATACAAAAATTATCTGTGTGTGGTGGCGACACCTGTAGTCCCAGGTACTCGGGAGGCTGAGGCAGAAGAATCGCTTGAACCCGAAAGTTGGAGGTTGCAGTAAGCCAAGATTATGCCACGGCACTCTAGCCTGGGTGACAGAGTGACACTCCATCTCAAAATAAAAAATAAAAAATAGAACAACCTGATAAATAATTTGATAATTTACATATTGATATATTTTCTACATCAAGTAAGAATAACTGGTACAATATGCTTTTAAAATTCCACAGGGACATATCTATGTTCAAAGACAATATAAACATTGCCCTTGACATCTGGTTTTCCAGAAATTAAACAGAAACATAAAGGAGTAAACAGAACTGAATTCACAGGCTGAATGCACAGGCTCTAAGTCTATAGATGGGCAATGGTTTCTGGGATATCAATTTCCAAAGGGAAAATAATATATCTATACGGAATGAAGAGATTAATCCATTCATGATTTCAATCTAATTAATGAGATAGAACACCTTGTACTGTGTTGAGTCGTGTTCCTCAAAATATTCATATTCATTCAGAAGTTCATGATATTACCTTATTTGAAAACAAGGTCTTTGCAAATGGAATTAGTTAAGTTATAAGTTAAAATGAGGTTATGCTGGATTATAGTATGACTTAATTCTTATCACCAATGTCTTTTCTATATAACAGAAATGATTGATAATAAAATAAAATTTTAAAAATAAAAAGCAGAATTTAACAAATAGACTATGTTCTATAGAGGTAACAAAAAATAAAACACTATGTTTTTGAAAAGGTAAAACATAATAACAATAAAAATAATCTAGAAAGACAAGTAAAGAGAGGAAGCACAAATAAACACTTTTAAGAATAAAAAGGCGGGCCGGGCGCGGTGGCTCAAGCCTGTAATCCCAGCACTTTGGGAGGCCGAGACAGGTGGATCACGAGGTCAGGAGATCAAGACCATCCTGGCGAACACGGTGAAACCCCGTCTCTACTAAAAAATACAAAAAACTAGCCGGGCGAGGTGGTGGGCGCCTGTAGTCCCAACTACTCAGGAGGCTGAGGCAGGAGAATGGCGTAAACCCGGGAGGCAGAGCTTGCAGTGAGCTGAGATCCGGCCACTATACTCCAGCCTGGGCGACAGAGCGAGACTCCGTCTCAAAAAAAAAAAAAAAAAAAAAAAAAAAAAAAAGAATAAAAAGGCAAGGAGGTGCCAAGTTGGCTGAATAGAAACAGCTTCAGTCTGCAGCTCCCAGTGAGATCAGCACAGAAGACAGTGATCCCTGCATTTCCAACCTAGGTACCCAGCTCATCTCACCTTAACTGGTTGGGCAATGGATGCAACTCACGGAGAGCGAGCGGAAGCAAGGTGGGGTGTGGCTTCACTGGGAAGTGCAAAGAGCCGGGAACCTCTCTCTCCCAGCCAAGGAAGTGGTTAGGGACAGTGCTAGCCCACCCTGGATACTACACTTTTCCCACAGATTTTTGCAGTCTGCAGATCAAGACATTCCCTCATGAGCCTACACCACCAGGGCCCTGGGTTTCAAGCACAAAACTGGGTGGCCATTTGGACAGGCACTGAGCTGCGGGAGTTTTTGTACTCCAGTGGCACCTGGAACTCCAGTGAGACAGGAGAACCATCCAGTCTCCTGGAAAGAGAGGTGAAACCAAGGATCCAAGTGGCCTCACACAGTGGGTTCCCCTCCCATGGAACCAACCCAGCAAGCTAAGAACCACTAGCTTGAAATTCTCACTTCCAGCACAGCAGTCTGGAGATACCTGGGATGATAGAGCTTGGTTAGGGGTGGGGCGACTGTCATTACTGTGGGTTTAGTAGACAGTTTTCCCTGACAGTGCTAAGCAAACTGGGAAGTTTGGATTGGGCAGAATTTACCACAGCGTAGCAAAGCAGCTGTGGCCAGACTGCTTCTCTAGCTTCCTCCTCACAGGGCAGGACATCTCTGCAAAAAACGCAGCAGCTGCTGTCAGGTGCTTACAGATAAAATTAATCATTCCAGCCCGCCAGCTCTGATCCTGACAAGGGGAATTCTTCCAGCACGGGCACGAGCTCTGCTAACAGACAGACAGCCTCCTCAGCTGGGTCCCTGACGTCCGTGCCCCCTGAATGGGAGAGACCTACCAACAGGGATTGCCAGACACCTCATACAGGAGAGGTCTGGCTGGCATCAGGCCATTGCCCCTCTAGGATGAAGCTTCTGCAGGAAGCAGCAGGCAACAATCTTTGCCATTCTGCAGCCTCCACTGGTGATACCCAGGTGAACAGGGTCTGGAGTCTACCTCCAGCAAGCTTCAACAGACCTGTAGAAGAGGGGCCTGACTATTAGAAGAAAAACTAAAAAATAGAAAGCAATAACAACAACAACATCTACAAAAAAGACCTGCCCACAAAAACCCCATCCAAAGGTCAACAGACTCAAAGATCAAAGGTTTGCCCACAAAAACCCCATCCAAAGGTCAACGGCCTCAAAGATCAAAGGTAAATAAATCCATGAGGGTGAGGAAAAACCAGTGAAAAAACACTGAAAATTCCAAAAGCCAGACTGCTTCTTGTCCAAAGGATCGCAACACTGCTGCAGCAAGGACACAAATCTGGACGAAGAATGAGATTGATGAATTGGCAGAAGTAGGCCACAGAAGGTGGATAATAAAAAAACTCCTCTGATCTAAAGGAGCATGTTATAATCCCATTCAAGAAAGCTAAGAACCTTAATAAAACGTTACACAAAATTCCAACTAGAATAACCAGTTTAGAGAGGAATGTAAATGACCTGATCTAGCTGAAAAGCACAGCAAGAGAGCTTCTTGAAGCATACGCAAGCATCAATAGCTGAATTGATCAAGCGGAAGAAAGGCTATCTGAGATTGAAGACTGCCTTGCAGAAATTAGACACACAGACAAGATTAAAGAAGAAAGAATGAAAAGGAATGAGCAAAGCCTCCAAGAAATATGAGACTATGTGAAAAGACCAAACCTATGATTAATTGATTACTGAAAGTGATGGGGAGAATGGAACCAAAATGGAAAACACACTTCAGGATATTATCCAGAAGAACTTCCCCAAGCAAGCAAGACAGGCCAACATTCAAATTCAGGAAAGACAGAGAACACCACTAAGATACTCCCCGAGAAGATCAACCCCAAGACATATTATCACAAGATTCTCTAAGGTCAAAATAAAGGAAAAAATGTTGAGGACGGCCAGAGAAAAAGGTCAGGTCACCTACAAAGGGAAGTCCATCAGACTAATAGTGAATGTCTCAGCAGAAACCCTAAGAAGAGAGTGGGGACCAATATTCAACATTCTCAAAGAAAAGAATTTTCTGCCCAGAATTTCAAATAAAGCCAAACTAAGCTTCATAAGCAAAGAAGAAATAAAATCCTTTCCACACAAGCAAAATGCTAAGGAATTTTGTCACCACCTGGCCTGCCTTGCAAGAAGCTCCTGAAAGAAGCACTAAATATGGAAAAGAAACTGGTACCAGCCACTGGAAAAACAACCAAACATAAAGACTAATGACACCATGAATAAATCGCATCAACTAGTGTGCAAAATAACCAGCTAGCATCATGATGACAGGAACAAATTAACACATAACAACATTAACCTTAAGTGTAAATGGGCTAAATGCCCCAATTAAAAGGCACAGACTGGCAAATTGGATAAAGAGTCAAGACCAATCAGTGTGGTGTATTCAGAAGGCCCATCTCACGTGCAAAGACACACGCAGGCTCAAAATAAAGGAATGGAAAAATATTTACCAAGCAAATAAAAAGCAAAAAAAAAAAAAAAAAAAAAAAAAAAAAAAAAGAAGCAGGGGTTACAATCCTACTCAGACTTTAAACCAACAAAGATCAAAAAAGACAAAAAAAGGCATTACAGGATGGTAAAGGGATCAATCACACAGGAAGAGCTAACTCTTCTAAATATATGTGCCCCCAATACAGGATCACCCAGATACACAAATCAAGTTCTTAGAAACCTACAGAGAGACTTAGACAAACACCCAGTAATAGTGAGAGGCTTTAACACCCCACTGTCAATACTAGACAGCTTAACAAAACAGAAAATTTTTTTTTTTTTTTTTTTTTTTTTGAGACGGAGTCTGGTTCTGTCGCCCAGGCTGGTGTGCAGTGGCTGGATCTCAGCTCACTGCAAGCTCCGCCTCCCGGGTTCACGCCATTCTCCTGCCTCAGCCTCCCGAGTAGCTGGGACTACAGGCACCCACCACCTCGCCCAGCTAGTTTGTTTGTATTTTTTAGTAGAGACGGGGTTTCACCGTGTTCGCCAGGATGGTCTCGATCTCCTGACCTCGTGATCCGCCTGTCTCGGCCTCCCAAAGTGCTGGGATTACAGGCTTGAGCCACCGCACCCGGCCAACAAAACAGAAAATTAATAAGAATATCAGGACTTGAACTCAGCTCTGGAGCAAGTGGATCTAACAGAGATCTACAGAACTCTCCAACCCAAATCAACAGAATATACATTCTTCTCAGAGCCATGTGGCACTTATTCTAAAGTCAGCCCCATAATTGGAAGTAAAACACAAATGAAAAAGAACTGAAATCATAACAAACAGTCTCTCAGAACAGAAGGCAATCAAATTAGAACTCAGGAATAAGAAGTTCCCTCAAAACTGCACAACTACATGGAAATTGAACAACCTGCTTCTGAATGACTCCTGGGTAAATTACATAATTAAGGCAGAAATCAAAAAGTTCTTTGAAACCAGTGAGAACAAAGAGACAACAAATCAGAATCTCTGAGACATAGCTAAAGCAATGTTAAGAGGGAAATTTATAACATTGAATGCCCACATCAGAAAGCTGGAAAGATCTCAAATCAACACTCTAACATCACAATTAAAAGAACTAGAGAAGTGAGAATGAGAGCAAACAAATTCAAAAGCTAGCAGAAGACAAGAAATAACTGAGATCACAGTAGAACTGAAGGAAATAGAGGCACAAAAAACCCTTCAAAAAATCATTGAATACAAGGGCTGGTTTTTCGAAAAAATTAACAAAATAGACCTCTAGCCAGTCTGCTAAAGAAGAAAAGGGAGAGGAATCAAACGGGCACAATAAAAAATAATAAAGGGGATATCTCCACTGACCACACAGAAATACAAGCTACCATCAGAGAATACTATAAACACCTCTACCCAAATAAACTAGAAAATCTAGAAGAAATGGATGAATTCCTCAACACATACACTTTTTCAAGACCGTATCAGGAAGAAATTGAATCTCTGAATAGACCAACAAGTTCTGAAATTGAGGCAGTAATTAATAGCCTACCAACCAAAAAAAGTCCAGGACCAGACAGATTCACAGCCAAATTCTACCAGAGGTACAAAGAGGAGCTGGATCCATTCCTTCTGAAACTATTCCAAACAATGGAAAAAGAAGGACTCCTCCCTAACTCATTTTACGAGGCCTTTACCATCCTGATGCCAAAACCTGACAGAGACACAAGAAAAAAAGAAAATGTCAGGCCAGTATCCCTGATGAACAGTGGATGCGAAAATCCCAATAAAATACTGGCAAACGGAATCCAGCAGCACATCAACGTCTTATTAATTTCATCCCTGGGATGCAAATCTGGTTCAACATATGCAAATCAATAAATGTATTCCATCACATAAACAACCAATGTCAAAAACCACATGGTTATCTCAATAGATGCAGAAAAGGCCTTTGATAACATTCAACATCCTTTCATGTTAAAAACTTTCAATAAACTAGGTATTGATGAGATATATCTCAAAATAATAAGAGCTATTTATGACAAACCCATAGCCAATATCATACTGATATTGCTCATGGATACACAGACTCAATATCATGAAAATTGCCATACTGCCCAAAATAGTTTATAGAATCAATGCTATTCCTATCAAACTACCCTTGACTTTCTCCATAAAATTAGAAAAAAACTAATTACACTTTATATGCAAAGAAAAAGAGCCCATATGGTTGAGACAATCTTAAACAAAACATGAACAAAGCTGGAGGCATCATGCTATCTGACTTCATACTGTACTGCAAGGCTACAATAACCACAACAGTATGGTACTGGTACAAAAACAGACATACAGACCAATGGAACAGAATAGAGACCTCAGAAATGACACCACACATTTACAACCATCTGATCTTTGACAAACCTGACAAAAAAAGCAAGCAATGGGGAAAATATTCCCTATTTGATAAATGGTGCTGGGAAAACTGGCTAGCTATATGCAGAAAACTGAAACTGGACCCCTTCCTTACACCTTATACAAAAAATGACTCAAAATGGATTAAAGACTTAAATGTAAAACCCAAAATCCTAGAAAAAAAAAAAAAAACTAGGCCATGCCATTCAGGACATAGGCAGTGGGCAAAGACTTGGTGACCAAAACATCAAAAGCAATTACAACAAAAGCCAAAGTCAACAAATGAGATCTAATTAAACTAAAATGCTTCTGCGCAGAAAAAAAAAAAAATTACTATCATTAGAGTGTACAGGCAACCTACAGAATGGCTTGTATACTTCCTTTTAGGGCCATGAGTTCACTTTGGCCCCAGAGAGGTCCAGAGATATCAGCCAGAAGCAACTGTGATACAAAAGAATGTGTAGAACAGGTTTAAGGGGAAAAATTACGGGTTAAGTTTTAGGTCCATGAAGTTTGAAACTTTATCTCTGAGTGTCTTAAAAATAGCCAAGATTCAAGATGAGGGTAGCCTTGAAACAAGAAGAGGAGCTCAAATCATTGGAAAAGAGGAATGTAACTTTGACGTAGGTATCGTGTTAAGGTCTAAGGACATGAAATGTGAAGCTACTCTTTGTAGGGGGCAAGGAGGGAGCGAGAATAATGTTCTGGAAGCTAAAATGAGAAGCAAGGTCTTGCCCTTTAACCACAGAGTTGTAAGACAAAGTAAACACCCATTGTATGATAAAGTTTCGGAGGAAGCAGATTTCGCTGAGTGTGCAGTGGTGAACAGAATGCTCATTTATGAACTGGAAGCAGGGCGAAAAGGTGGAGCATAGGAGGTATATGGAGGTTAGACTTATGGCAATTATAAAATAATGAAAACTAACTTGCAATTCTGGAGCTTTTCAGGTGACTGACATAAATGGGAGCAAAGGACATAATGAGATTAATTCTTATGAATTCAAGGCAGACAGTATTGGTGAGATGGTGAATGTCAATATTAGGATAAGTATGCCTGGACTACTTGGCAACCCCTTGCCATGGAGACAAACTGGAGGAGTAGTAACTCATTCAAGCACCTGTGGCCCTTTTTTGATCACTATTGATAGGTTTGAGGTGATTGGAGAAAGTTAAGTCTTTTCTCTGTGCACAATTCACTCACTTAAATTCCTCCCTCAATGCAGCAACGTAGGCCCAGAGGGACATGATTGTGGAGTTAGTACCGTGGGCTCACTCTTATTGCCTCATGGGGGAGATGGTATTTTACTGTGAAAGCATAGGTTTCTCTTTTGACACTTCTTGGTGGGGGAAAGCAGGTCAGAGAAAGTGGGTGTTGGAGCACTTTTGGATCCCTTATGATCTCTGTCATTGGCATCCATGAGGTCTGGGAGTTCAGTTCTTATTCTGAGCACTGGTACTACCCTCATGAGGGAGGAGATAATAACAGCAGACAAACGCAGAGGAAAGAAACAAAAGAGTTGGTGAGAAGTTGAGGGTCAGTTTTTTTCTTATTTAATATTGTGAGGAGTCTCAAGTTAATGAAATTAAAAATTGTGATTTAACATATTATTTACATTTCCAAATGCAATCAATATTTACAGGAATTTTGAAAACTACTTCAAAAAAATGAAAATTGGGAAAAATATAAATAGAAGGAGAGGAATAACAATGTCTAATACTTTATGGCATGTTGTTAAAAGATGTTTTAAACTTGATAAATTAAGATTTAATGGTATACATATATGATTTATGGAGTTCACTACCAGTGGACCTAAAAACAAAACTGCTTAAAAGTGTTTGTCTCTGGGGCATTGCACTAGTCATAAGGAGGATCACAGGACAATACATTTGTGTTTCATTTCAATTCCTTTTGTGTCATTTGATTTTTTTTTTTCTAGTACAGAAAAAAAATAATTAAAAAATAACACCTTGGCCAGATATGGTGGCTCATGTGTGTAATCTCAGCACTTTGGGAGGCCAAGGTAGGGAGAATTGCTTGAGCCCAGTTGAGTCCAGGAGTTCAAGACTATTCTGGGCAACATAATGAGGCCTTGTAGTTTCAGCTACTTGGAAGACTGAGGTGAGAGGATTGCTTGAGCCTAGGAGACTGAAACAGCAGTGAGTCGTGATTGTGCCTCTGCACTCCAGCTTGGGCTAAAGAGCAATACTGTGTCTCTAATAATAATAATAATAACAACAATGTTTATAAAGAACCTCATATCAGTAAAAATAATAATAATAATTGAAATGATGCATTTTATCAAAGGGGAAGAAACTGAGTCCCCAAATTATGTTATTGAAGATCCCCAATAGATGTTTAGGGAACAATTGATTTCTCATTTCATTTCATTTCATTTCTTTATTGTAGAGGAGAGGCGTGTTGGTGTGGGTATGGGAGGCAGGTGGTAAGTTACTAAGTTGTAAGGTATAAAATTCAAGTTGATATCTTCTTATTAGGATGAATAAATAAATATACACAGAAAAGAATTACAGAACAACAAGTAAAAGTATTAGTTAATTTCAAATCCTGTGGAAATGTGATAAGTCACTAACTAATCAGAGTTTTTTGCTATGCTTTTAATGCAGGTCTTGGTGAGATATGATGACTGCAGACTGATGAAGAGGAATAACAAAATCCAATCCTTACTGATATAATTAATAATAGAGGCAAATATAAGACTGTCTCCTTTGCTACTGGCTACAATTCAGTGGTTACCCCTCAGGCCAATGAGATATGCGAATTAGGAAGGAATTTCCTTCCAAAATAAAACAACAAACTTTCTGAGAAGACATTTTTCTTCTTCTCTTCTGAACTGGGGATACTAGCCATGGGGAGCAGTAGTCACCTTGCAGTCATGAGGGAACAAGCCTAGGGAAGAAAGACAACACAGGAAGGGTAGCGGAGCTGGGAGGCTGCTGGAGGGTCATTACCCAAGGCAGAACTGAATGTCTGCATCGACAGGGGTAGGGGTAAGTGTTGTGGAATTTTATGCTTCTAGGTCTTTTTTTTTCCTTTTTCTTTTAGAGACAAGTTCTCTCTCCAGCACCGAGGCTAGAGTGCAGTGGTATGATCGTAGTTTATTGTAGCCTTGAACTCCTGTGCTCATAAGATTATAAAATTTAAGAGAAGGCCTTTATAAGGCAATAATTCAAAATTATAAATAAAAATGAGCATATGAAGCAAATATTTACTTAGAATGAGAAAAAAGTTACAACGAATTCCATGTGATATGCTTCGGGATATAATCATGACTTTAAAGAAAGCAAACGAACCCTACGGCAACCGTTATATTAAAATGGGGAATATTAAAAGCTTTCCTGTTGATGTCATGAGTGAGAAGATAATGCCTGCTATCACCATTTCCATTAAACATTATCCTGGATGTTCTAGTCAGAGAAATGGCAAGAAAAAGAATTTAAATTTAAGGCCGGGCGCGGTGGCTCAAGCCTGTAATCCCAGCACTTTGGGAGGCCGAGACGGGCGGCTCACGAGGTCAGGAGATCGAGACCATCCTGGCTAACACGGTGAAACCCCGTCTCTACTAAAAACTACAAAAAACTAGCCGGGCGACGTGGCGGCGCCTGTAGTCCCAGCTACCCGGGAGGCTGAGACAGGAGAATGGCGTGAACCCGGGAGGCGGAGCTTGCAGTGAGCTGAGATCTGGCCACAGCACTCCAGCCTGGGTGACAGAGCGAGACTCCGTCTCAAAAAAAAAAAAAAAAAAAAAGAATTTAAATTTAAGAACAAGAAAAGAAAAAAATAAAATGTCAGTGACATGTGGTATAGGTAGATAATTTAAAGGTTACTACATATAAACTCTCAAAATTAATGCTAATTTTTACAAGTTATCTGGATAGAATAAAATATACACAATCAAATGTAGTGATTTATACATTAGTCGTGTTAGGAAATAATATTAGTAAAGTATACTACTTAGTGCAGTTTTAAAAGAATTGAAACCCGTGGAATAGATTTCATAATGGGTGCCCCAGACCATTACTCCCAAACTACAAAACATTATTTAAAGACATTAAAACCTATATCATATTCATTAGTTGAAAAACAATATTGTAAGACTGTTGGCTCTCCAAAGATACATCTGTAGTTTCAGTGAAATCTCAAACAAAATCCCAGTACTCTTTGAAATGTGGAAATTAATGAGATAATGTTAATCTTTCTTTTAAAATGTAAAAGGCCAAGAATAACGAGAGCAATCTTGAGGAAGAATGAAGGTGGAGGAAGCCAGCTTCGGATATTAATTCCTATAAAGCCAAAGTAACTGAGTCAATGTGGGACTGACAACCCATCTCCTATCTTTTCCCCTGCAGATCTCTTCTTCACCTCAGTTGGGATTCCACACTAGGAACTGAACTACTCTCCTATCTAGCCACTAGTCTAACCTTACTCAGGTTCTAACACTTCATATCAGACCTCTCTCCTGTTCACCCTCCACCACAGTGATATCTTCCTCACCCTATTCAGGTATTGACACCCATGCCAGGATACCCCATATATAGATATTCTCCTTGCTCTCTGTGATGTATGTCTCCACTTGACTGAGACAAGGTACCTAGATTTTTGGTCAAACATCATTCTAGATGTTTCTGTGAATGTGTATTTAGAAGATATTAACATTTAAATCAATAGACTTTGAGTAAAACATATTACCTTTCCTGTTAAAAGTCTTAATAGAAAAAGATTAACCTTTCCCAAAGAAATCCTGCCAGCACACTACCTCTGGACTTGAATTACAGCATCAATTCCTTTCTGGGTCTCTAGTTTGCAGGGTTACTCTCTCTCTCTCTCTGTCTGTATATACATATATACACATCCACCCACACACACATGCGCGTGTGCACGCACACATACACACATATATATATAGCCAGTAGTCTAACCTTATATATATGTGTGTGTGTGTGTGTGTGTGTGTGTGGATATGTGTGTGTCTCTGGGTCTGTGTGTGTACAGCTGACCCTTGCACAACACAGGTTTCAACTTCACAGGTCCACTTATACATGGATTTCCTTCAATAAAAGTTACACCAAGTGTGTCTGCTTCTCCTAAGCCCTCCTTCACTTCTTCTGCCTCTGCCGCTCCTGAGACAGCAAGACCGACCTGTCCTCTTCCTCTTTTTTTCAGCCTACTCAATGTGAAGAAACAGGAATGAAGATCTTGATGATGATCCACTTCCACTTAATGAATAGTAAATATATTTTCTCTTCCCGATGATTTTCTTAATAGCATTTTCTTTTGTCTAACTTTGTGGAATGAATACAGTATATAATACATACAACATAAAAAATGCATGTTAATCAAATGTTAATGGTACTGATTCCAGTCAACAGCAGGCAATTAGTACGTAAGTTGTGGCGAATCAAAAATTAAATGTGGATTTTCGACTGTGAGGTTGGCATTTGTAACACTCATGTAGTTCAAGGGACAACTACAAGTATACACAGATACAAACACACATACACACATGCGTATGTATTAAGACATACATAGAAATGTTCTTTTTCTCTGGAGAAGCCTAATATGCTTTTAGTTAGTTCAGTGGGTTCTGACACACCACTGAACCATCACTCTCCTTGGACACTCTTCTAACACTGCTTGGGTCCTTGGGTTCTTACACCACACTCAGGTGCTTATAGTTTCTCTTAGAGAGCCACCCCTTTCTTACCTGATATACAGTCCCACTTGCTAGGTCCCATCTAATGGGTCAAGTTCAAATTATTCAGAAAGAAAAATGGACAAGAGGAAAAAAGAAAAAGAAAGGGAAGGGAATGGAATGGACAAGAAGAAAAAAACAGAGCATTTAATAAATTTTGAAAGTGAATATTATAATGGACGGCCCATGCCTGGAGAATAGAAACATATGTCTACTTATGTGTCACCCTTAGTTCAATTATGCCCTAAGACTGGGTTAATAAATGCCATTACACAATATCATGGCTTTAAAACTTAAATTGATTACATGTTTTCTCCCACTCTAGGATGAATAGAAAGAAAGGCTTTGTTTTTACTAACGGTGTATCTAAAATGTTTTTCAGTTTGTTCATACGGGCACAGGAAATTTTGGAAATAATATTTAAATGTATGATCGTTATCTAGTTTTAAAAGATATCACTCAAGTAATTTTAGATCCAACAAATAACTGTCTGAGTAGATTATTTTTATGTTTATGAACAATGTAGCTATGTTCCTTTTATTTTTTCATGACTCATACAGGACAGAAATTACAGAAATGATCCAAGTGGTGAGGCAGCTGTTATTTCATATCCCAAATAAAGAGCTCAGAGCTTTGTTAAAAACAATTGTTTTTTTTTTTTTTTTTTTTTTTTTATTATACTTTAAGTTCTAGGGTACATGTGCATAACGTGCAGGTTTGTTACATATGTATACTTATGCCATGTTGGTGTGCTGCACCCATCAACTCGTCAGCACCCATCAATTCATCATTTATATCATGTATAACTCCCCAATGCAATCCCTCCCTCCTCCCCCCTCCCCCCTCCCCATAATAGGCCCCAGTGTGTGATGTTCCCCTTCCCGAGTCCAAGTTTCCTCATTGTTCAGTTCCCACCTATGAGTGAGAACATGCGGTGTTTGGTTTTCTGTTCTTGTGATAGTTTGCTAAGAATGATGGTTTCCAGCTGCATCCATGTCCCTACAAAGGACGCAAACTCATCCTTTTTTATGGCTGCATAGTATTCCATGGTGTATATGTGCCACATTTTCTTAATCCAGTCTGTCACAGATGGACATTTGGGTTGATTCCAAGTCTTTGCTATTGTGAATAGTGCCGCAATAAACATACGTGTGCATGTGTCTTTGTAGTAGAATAATTTATAATCCTTTGGGTATATACCCAGTAGTGGGATGGCTGGGTCATATGGTACATCTAGTTCTAGATCCTTGAGGAATTGCCATACTGTTTTCCATAATGGAACTTTTAAAGGATAACAGTTATCCATTGGTCTTAGGAACCAAAAACATTGGTGCAACTCCAAATAAAAGTAATAACAATGCACTGCCTCCATTGTCATATTAACCTTAACTTCCCTAATCTTCCCAATTATTATCACCCTTATCAAACCCAGCAAAAAACATCTATATCCTAATTATGTGAAAACAACTATAATATTTGCCTTTATCGTCAGTCTCCTTCCTACAGCCCTATACATCCTCCTAGATCAAGACATAATTGTCTCAAACTGACATTGAACAACTATCCAATCACTAGAACTAGCACTGAGCTTCAAACTAGACTATTTTTCCATAATATTCATTCCAATTGCACTATTTATTACCTGATGCATTATAGAATTCTCATTATGATACATAAGCTCAGACCCAAACATCGACCAATTCTTTAAGTATCTCCTCATTTTCCTCACCACTATATTAATTTTAATTACCACCAACAACCTTTTCCAACTCTTCATCGGATGAGAAGGTGTGGGAATTATATCCTTTCTACTAATTAGCTGATGACACGCTCGAACAGACGCCAACACAGCAGCCGTTCAAGCAATCTTGTATAACCGCATTGGTGATATCGGCCTCGTTCTAGCCATGACATGATTTCTCCTTCATTACGCTCATGAGACTTTCAACAAATATTCATCCTAGACTCTAGCCCAAATCTTCTACCACTAATGGGCCTCCTTTTAGCAGCAACAGGAAAATCAGCTCAACTTGGCCTTCACCCTTGACTACTCTCCGCCATAGAAGGCCCAACCCCAGTTTCAGCCCTACTTCATTCTAGCACTATAGTAGTAGCTGGAGTATTTTTACTCATTCGCTTTCACCCTATAATAGAAAATAATATGCTTGTCCAAAGCCTTACACTATGCCTAGGAGCCATTACCACTATATTTATAGCAATCTGCGCTTTAACACAAAATGACATTAAAAAAATCGTAGCTTTCTCCACCTCAAGCCAACTAGGATTAATGATAGTTACCATCGGCATCAACCAACCATACCTCGCATTCCTACACATCTGCACCCATGCCTTCTTCAAAGCCATATTATTCATTTGCTCCGGATCTATTATTCACAACTTAAATAACGAACAAGACATTCGAAAAATAGGAGGGCTATTTAAAACAATACCCCTTACCTCAACTTCCCTGACTATCGGTAACCTAGCACTTACAGGCATACCATTTCTTACAGGTTTCTACTCCAAAGATCTTATTATCGAAACCGCAAACACGTCGTATACCTACGCCTGAGCCCTATCTATCACTCTCATCGCCACTTCCCTAACAAGCGCCTACAGCACTCGGACTATTATTCTCACACTAACAGGACGACCCCGCTTTTCAACCTCAATCTACATTAATAAGAATAACCCAGCTCTACTAAACCCAATAAAACGCCTAACAATCAGCAGTTTTCTCGGCAGGTTTCTCGCAGGATTTCTTATTACCAATAATATCTCCCCCACCACACTCCCCCAACCAACAATACCTTATTACCTGAAACTCCTAGCCCTATGCGTAACCACCCTAGGTTTCCTAATAGCCCTAGATCTAACCCTTATAACCAACAATCTCAAAATAAGCACCCCATCACACATGTTCAAATTCTCTAACATATTAGGATATTTTCCCACTACAATTCATCGAATAATTCCCTACCAAAACCTAATCATAAGTCAAAACCTGGCCTTTCTCTTACTAGACTCAATCTGACTAGAAAAATCAATACCCAAAACAATTTCACACACCCACATTATTACTTCCATCACCACAACCACCCAAAAAGGCATAATTAAACTTTATTTCCTCTCTTTCCTTATTCCTCTCATTCTAATTCCATTTCTAATAGCATAACCTATTGCCTCGAGTAATTTCAATGACAATATATACACCAACAAACAATGTTCAACCAGTAACCACTACTAACCAACGCCCATAATCATATAAAGCGCCTTAGGTTTTATTTTCATACAAATCATATAAATCATCTTGTGGTACTCATGGAAAAAGAAAAATACATTAGATGCAAGATGTCATAAAACATGCTTCAATATCATGTTATACTAACAGCCGTACATCTATTAGATCCAAAAATGTGGTTCAAACAATCAGCTTGTATTTGTTTCAAGAATAGCCTTCATAGTTCTGATGAAATATCGTGGCCTTTGAAGTCTGATAAACTTTGATGTCAATATGTCTCTCCTACTTGCCTGCAGTATAAACAGTAGGTTATTTACCCTTTCTGAGCATCATTGTGTGCCTCTACAAAGTAGGAAGTCAATATTTGGAATAAGGATTTAGGGTGCGTAAAGTGCCTTACATAGCACCTGTCACATTATGGATTCAATACCGAATTAAATTAATTGTATGAAATTTGCATTTTATAATTTTTTAAAGCAGTTAATTTATGTTAAATGAGTATAAATAAAATCTCTGAGATCTGTGCCCTGCAGATATGTCTAATAGGTTTTACCTCTAGAGTTCTCAGGTGTGTATCAAGGGCACCCAAGCGGAAACCAGCAGGCTCAGAGCAGACTTCCATGGCTTGCCCATCTCACCTCCCTTGGTGCTGATTAAGAGGCAGCTCCATAAAGCTACACTCTCCTGAAAAGGATCCCGTGTCTCTGTACCCACCAATGCTCAAAGCTCTGGTATCATCAAGACTAACCCTACCATGACAATTATCTCTCTTATGGTAGTGACCACCATAAGTAGGCAAGGATTCCCTAATTACTCATCACCTGTCTCTAATAAACAGATGGTTCTGGACATTCCTATTTTGCCCCCATCCACTTTCTCTCTTCTAAACCTAGACTAAAATCTTTCTCTTGAATTTTCTGGAACTCATAATTAATCATGACTGATACCCCCCTCACCTTTATCCTCTTCTCTGAATTATTCTTCTTCACTTCTGACTTTAACTTAAACTTGGTCTTCCCTGAGACACTCCCTCTCCCGCAGCAGTGATACATAGGGGGTTCTTAATCCCCAATATTGCTGCAAACCAGATGGGCTGGTTTCCAGTCTGCCTCACTTGGCTAGTTCCTTTCCATTTCCCCAATCCTTTATACTCAGGATTCATAGTTTTGACTTTAATGTCAAAAGAACCTATCACCTATTCCTCTTGTTGGAATCATCTATCAAACCTGAGTCACTCCCACTCATTTCATGAAAATATTAGCTCTTGATTCAAAGCTAGTCTCTCAAAACAGTACTTCTATTTTAATTACTCATGATTTTAATGACTATGAAACTATGAAAGAAATCTTTTAATTCTTTGGCTTCTTAGTTGTTTAGCTTTCTTCTAAATGATCTTCACTTCTACCCATTCCTCTGAATGTATCCTAGACTTTTCACACCAGCTGCAATCCCTTCATGGTATCAGTTTCAAGGATTGGAGCACCAATCGTTATCTTTCTTTTTTTACTATTATTATACTTTAAGTTCTAGGGTACATGTGCACAATGTGCAGGTTTCTTACATATGTATACATAGGCCATGTTGGTGTGCTGCACCCATTAACTCATTATTTACATTAGGTACATCTCCTAATGCTATCCCTCCCCCTGCTCCCCACTCATGACAGGCCCTGGGGTGTGGTGTTCCCCACCCTGTGTCCAAGTGTTCTCATTGTTGAATTCCCACCTATGAGTGAGAACATGCGGTGTTTGGTTTTCTGTCCTTGGGATAGTTTGCTCAGAATGATGGTTTCCAGCTTCATCCATGTCCCTGCAAAGGACATGAACTCATCATTTTTTATGACTGCATAGTATTCCATGGTGTGTATGTGCCACATCTGATTAATTCAGTCTATCATTGATGGATATTTGGGTTGGTTCCAAGTCTTTGCTATTGTGAATAGTGCCACAATGAACATACATGTGCATGTGTCTTTATAGCAGCACGATTTATAATCCTTTGGGTATATACCCAGTAATGGGATGGCTGGGTCAAATGGTATTTCTAGTTCTAGATCCTTGAGGAATTGCCACACTGTTTTCCACAATGGTTGAACTAGTTTACAGTCCCACCAACAGTGTAAAAGTGTTCCTATTTCTCCACATCCTCTCCAGCACCTGTTGTTTCCTGACTTTTTAATGATCGCCATTCTAACTGGTGTGAGATGGTATCTTATTGTGGTTTTGATTTGCATTTCTCCGATGGCCAGTGATGATGAGCATTTTTACATGTGTCTGTTGGCTGCATAAATGTCTTCTTTTGAGAAGTGTCTGTTCAAATCCTTTGCCCAATTTTTGATGGGGTTGTTTGATTTTTTCTTGTAAATTTGTTTAAGTTTTTTGTAGATTCTGGATATTAGCCCTTTGTCAGATGGGTAGATTGCAAAAATTTTCTTGCATTCTGTAGGTTGTCTGTTCATTCTGATGGTAATTTCCTTTGCTGTGCAGAAGCTCTTTAGTTTAATTAGATTCCATTTCTTAAGTTTGGCTTTTGTTGCCATTGCTTTTGGTGTTTTAGACATGAAGTCCTTGCCCATGCCTATGTCCTGAATTGTATTGTCTAGATTATCTTCTAGGGTTTTTATGGTTTTAGGTCTAGCATTTAAGTCTTTAATCCATCTTGAATTAATTTTTGTATAAGGTATGAGGAAGGGATCCAATTTCAGCTTTCTACATATGGCTAGCCAGCTTTCCCAGCACCATTTATTAAATAGGGAATTCTTTCCTCATTTCTTGTTTTGGTCAGGTTTGTCAAAGATCAGATGGTTGTAGATGTGTGGCATTATTTATTTATTTATTTATTTATTTATTTATTTTTTTTTTTATTTTTTATTATACTTTAAGTTCTAGGGTACATGTGCATAACGTGCAGGTTTGTTACATATGTATATTTGTGCCATGTTGGTGTGCTGCACCCATCAACTCGTCAGCACCCATCAATTCATCATTTATATCATGTATAACTCCCCAATGCAATCCCTCCCCCTCCCCCCTCCCCATGATAGGCCCCAGTGTGTGATGTTCCCCTTCCCGAGTCCAAGTGATCTCATTGTTCAGTTCCCACCTATGAGTGAGAACATGCGGTGTTTGGTTTTCTGTTCTTGTGATAGTTTGCTAAGAATGATGGTTTCCAGCTGCATCCATGTCCCTACAAAGGACGCAAACTCATCCTTTTTTATGGCTGCATAGTATTCCATGGTGTATATGTGCCACATTTTCTTAATCCAGTCTGTCACAGATGGACATTTGGGTTGATTCCAAGTCTTTGCTATTGTGAATAGTGCCGCAATAAACATACGTGTGCATGTGTCTTTATAGTAGAATAATTTATAATCCTTTGGGTATATACCCAGTAGTGGGATGGCTGGGTCATATGGTACATCTAGTTCTAGATTCTTGAGGAATTGCCATACTGTTTTCCATAATGGTTGAACTAGTTTACAATCCCACCAACAGTGTAAAAGTGTTCCTATTTCTCCACATCCTCTCCAACACCTGTTGTTTCCTGACTTCTTAATGATTGCCATTCTAACTGGTGTGAGATGGTATCTCATTGTGGTTTTGATTTGCATTTCTCTGATGGCGAGTGATGATGAGCATTTTTTCATGTGTCTGTTGGCTGTATGAATGTCTTCTTTTGAGAAATGTCTGTTCATATCCTTTCCCCACTTTTTGATGGGGTTGTTTGTTTTTTTCTTGTATATTTGTTTGAGTTCTTTGTAGATTCTGGATATTAGCCCTTTGTCAGATGAGTAGATTGCAAAAATTTTCTCCCATTCTGTAGGTTGCCTGTTCACTCTGATGGTAGTTTCTTTTGCTGTGCAGAAGCTCTTTAGTTTAATTAGATCCCATTTGTCAATTTTGGCTTTTGCTGCCGTTGCTTTTGGTGTTTTAGACATGAAGTCCTTGCCCATGCCTATGTCCTGAATGGTACTACCTAGATTTTCTTCTAGGGTTTTTATGGTATTAGGTCTAACATTTAAGTCTCTAATCCATCTTGAATTAATCTTCGTATGAGGAGTAAGGAAAGGATCCACTTTCAGCTTTCTACTTATGGCTAGCCAATTTTCCCAGCACCATTTATTAAATAGGGAATCCTTTCCCCATTTTTTGTTTCTCTCAGGTTTGTCAAAGATCAGATGGCTGTAGATGTGTGGTATTATTTCTGAGGCCTCTGTTCTGTTTCATTGGTCTATATCTCTGTTTTGGTACTAGTACTATGCTGTTTTGGTTACTGTAGTCTTGTAGGTATAGTTTGAAGTCAGGTAGTGTGATGCCTCCAGTTTTGTTCTTTTTGCTTAGGATTGTCTTGGCAATGTGGGCTCTTTTTTGGTTCCATATGAACTTTAAAGTAGTTTTTTCCAATTCTGTGAAGAAGGTCATTGGTAGCTTGATGAGGATGGCATTGAATCTATAAATTACCTTGGGCAGTATGGCCATTTTCATGATGTTGATTCTTCATATCCTTGAGCATGGAATATTCTTCCATTTGTTTGTGTCCTCTTTTATTTCATTGAGCAGTGGTTTGTAATTCTCCTTGAAGAGGTCCTTCACATCACTTGTAAGTTGGATTCCTAGGTGTTTTATTCTCTTTCCAGCAATTGTGAATGGGAGTTCACTCATGATTTGGCTCTCTGTTTGTCTGTTATTGGTGTATAGGAATGTTTGTGATTTTTGCACATGGATTTTGTATCTTGAGACTTTGCTGAAGTTGCTTATCAGCCTAAGGAGATTTCGGGCTGAGATGATGGGGTTTTCTAAATATACAATCATGTCATCTGCAAATAGGGACAATTTGACTTCCTCCTTTCCTAATTGAATATCCTTTATTTCTTTATCCTGCCTGATTGCCCTAGCCAGAACTTCCAACACTATATTGAATAGGAATGGTGAGAGAAGGCATCCCTGTCTTGTGCCAATTTTCAAAGGAATGCTTCCAGTTTTTGTCCATTCAGTATGATATTAGCTGTGGGTTTGTCATAAATAGCTCTTATTATTTTGAGATATGTCCCATCGATACCTAATTTATTGAGAGTTTTTAGGATGAAGGGCTGTTGAATGTTTTCGAAGGCCTTTTCTGCATTGATTGAGATAATTATGTGGTTTTTGTCTTTGGTTCTGTTTATATGATGGATTGCATTTATTGATTTGCGTATGTTGAACCAGCCTTGCATCCCAGGGATAAAGCTGTCTTGATCATGGTGGATAAGCTTTTTGTTGTGCTGCTGGATTCGGTTTGCCTATATTTTATTGAGGATTTTTTCATCAATGTTCAACAGGGATATTGGTCTAAAATTCTCTTTTTTTGTTGTGTCTCTGCCAGGCTTTGATATCAGGATGATGGTGGCCTCATAAAATGAGTTTGGGAGGATTCCCTCTTTTTCTACTGTTCAGAATAGTTTCAGAAGGAATGGTACCAGCTCCTGTTTTTACCTCTGGTAGAATTCAGCCATGAATCCATCTGGTTCTGGACTTTTTTTGGTTGGTAGGCTGTTAATTATTGCCTCAATTTCAGAGCCTCTTATTGGTCTATTCAGGGATTCATCTTCTTCCTCTTTTAGTCTTGGGAGGGTGTATGTGTCCAGAAATTTATCCATTTCTTCTGGATTTTCTAGTTTATTTGCATAAAGGTGTTTAGCATTCCCTGATGGTAGTTTGTATCTCTGTGGGATTGGTGGTGATATCCCCTTTGTCACTTTTTATTGTGTCTATTTGATTCTTCGCTCTTTACTTCTTTACTAGTGTTACTAGTGGTCTGTCAATTTTGTTGATCTTTCCAAAAAAATCAGGTCCTGGATTCATTGATTTTTTGAACATTTTTTTTGTGTCTCTATCTCCTTCAGTTCTGCTCTGATCTTAGTTATTTCTTGCGTTCTGCTAGCTTTTGAATGTGTTTGCTCCTGCTTCTCTAGTTCTTTTAATTGTGGTGTTAGAGTGTCAATTTTAGATCTTTTCTGCTTCTCTTGTGGGCATTTAGTGGTATAAATTTCCCTCACGCACTGCTTTAAATGTGTCCAAGAGATTCTGGTATGTTGTATCTTTGTTCTCATTGGTTTCAAAGAACATCTTTATCTCTGCCTTCATTTCATATGTACCCAGTAGTCATTCAGGAGCAGGTTGTTCAGTTTCCATGTAGTTGAGCAGTTTTAGTGAGTTTCTTAATCTTGAGTTCTAGTTTGATTGCACTGTGGTCTGAGAGACAGTTTGTTATAATTTCTGTTCTTTTACATTTGCTAAGGAATGGTTTACTTCCAATTATGTGGTCAGTTTTGGAATAAGTGCAGTGTGGTGCTGAGGAGAATGTATATTCTGTTGATTTGGGGTGGAGAGTTCTGTAGATGTCTATTAGGTCTGCTTGGTGCAGAGCTGAGTTCAATTCCTGGATATCCTTGTTAACTTTCTGTCTCGTGGATCTGTCTAATGTTGACAGTGCGGTGTTAAAATCTCCCATTATTATTGTGTGGGAGTCCCAGATCTTTTTGTAGGTCTCTAAGGACTTGCTTTATGAATCTGGATGCTCCTGTATTGGGTGCCTATATATTTAGGATAGTTAGCTCTTCTTGTAGAACTGATCTCTTTACCATTATGTAATGGCCTTCTTTGTCTCTTCTCATCTTTGTTGGTTTAAAGTCTGTTTTATCAGAGATTAGGATTGCAACCCCTGCTTTTTTTGTTTTCCATTTGTTTGGTAGATCTTCTTCCATCCTTTTACTTTGAGCCTATTTGTGTCTCTGCATATAAGATGGTTCTCCTGAATACAGCACACTGATAGTCTTGACTCTTTGTCCAATTTGCCAGTCTGTGTCTTTTAACTGGAGCATTTAGCCCATTTACATTTAAGGTTAATACTGTTATGTGTGAATTTGATCCTATCATTATGATGTTAGCTGGTTATTTTGCTCGTTAGTTGATGTAGTTTCTTCCTAGCATCGACGGTCTTTACAATTTGGCGTGTTTTTGCAGTGGCTGGTACTGGTTGTTCCTTTCCATGCTTAGTGCTTCAGGAGCTCTTGTAAGGCAGGCCTGGTGGTGACAAAATCTCTCAGCATTTGCTAGTTTGTAAAGGATTTTATTTCTCCTTCACTTATGAAGCTTAATTTGGCTGGATATGAAATTCTGGATTGAAAATTCTTTTTTTTTTTTTTAAGATTATTGAACCCTGGCCCCTAATCTCTTCAGGCTTGTAGAGTTTCTGCTGAGAGATCTGCTATTAGTCTGATGGGCTTCGCTTTGTGGGTAACCCGACCTTTCTCTCTGGCTTCCCTTAACATTTTTTCCTTCATTTCACCTTTGGTGAATCTGACAATTATGTGTCTTGGAGTTGCTCTTCTGGAGGAGTATCTGTATGGTGTTCTCTGTATTTCCTGAATTTGAATGTTGGCCTGCCTTGCTAGGTTGGGGAAGTTCTCCTGGATGATATCCTGAAGAGTGTTTTCCTACTTGGTTCCATTCTCCCCATCACTTTCAGGTACACCAATCAGACATAGATTTGTGTGGACATATTCTTTTGTTTATCTTCAACACTTAGTACCGGAATGCTTAGGTTATGGGAAGGTGCATGTTCCAGTTTTTAACAAATGGCCAAACTGTTCAATTGTGTAGTTGTATCATTTTACATTTTCAGCCTCAATATATGAGAGTTTTAGTTTCTTCATATTCTCAGTAACCATTGGTATTAATAATATTTAACTTTAGTCTTTCTAAATATGTAGTGGTCTCTTATGATAGTTTTAATTTCATTTCCCTATATAACCAGTGATGTGTGTGTGTCTGTGTGTGTCTTTATGTGTATGTATATAAAAATATATATAATATATATTTATATTTTATATATTATGTATAATTTAAAAATATATATATAATATATAAATACAGAGGGGATGAAATATATTCTCAAACTTTCGGCTCAGTTTTTCTTGATAGGTTCTTGTTCCGTTATTAACTTTTTAAGTGTTCTTTATATGTCTTCAAACAAGATCATTGTTAGATATTTGTTTTCACATATTTTCAAAAGCAATAATACAAAATTTTGATGAATTCCAAATAATTATTTTGATCTGTACAGTTTGTCCATTTTGTTTCCACTGAAAGAGGGTTTTTCTTTTTTTTTGTTCTGGTAAAGTTTGCATAGCCAAAATCAATGTCAAAAGATTTTTTCACTTTATTCTAAGAGTTTTATATTTTCACTTATTATATTTAAATCTATGCTCCTTTTTGAATTGGTTTTGGTATAAGGCATATGGAATGGTTTGACTGTGTCCCCACCCAAATCTCATCTTAAATTTTAACTCCTATAATTCCCATGTGTTGTGGGAGGGACACAATGGACATAATTGAACCACTGGGGTGGTTCCCCCATACTGTTCTTGTGGTAGGGAATAAGTCCCAAGAGATCTAAGGGTTTGATAAGAGGTTTCCCTTTTCTCTCGACTCTCATCCTCTCTTGCCTGCCGAAATGTAAGATGTGACTTTCACCTTCCACCATTATTGTGAGGCCTCCCCAGCCACACAGAACTGTGAGTCCCTAAACATCTTTTTCTTTACAAATTACCCAGTCTCGCGTATGTGTTTACAGCAGCATAAAAACGGACTAATGCAGCATAAAGCAAGGGTCAAGGTTTATTATTTTACCTAATGCTCTCCTATTTATTGTGCATCATTGGTTAAAGAGTATTCTTTCATTTCTTAAAAAATATTTACAGCTACAGTTTATTATGGCAAGGATGCAGGGAAAACAACAGGACAGATATTTTTCTGAACAGAGTCCAGAAAAGACTAGTATACGCTTCAGAGTCCTTCTTCATCAGAGGTCACACAGGATGTACGTTCGCTCTAGCTGCATCTTCCAGGAACATGTGTGAAATATTTGTACCCTGGGTCCAAAGTATTTTTGATATGCCAGTCACATAAGCATATCTTGCTATTCATCCAGCCATGGCAATTTAAACGCAGGACCCCAAGAATGAAGCTAGGTGCACATAATCAATCTTGATACTTGTGCAAAGCAACCTGAAAGGCTAGTATGGCACAGTCCATTGCTCCAGGTGGATACAACAAAATATTCAATTCCTAACATCATAGAGCCATATTCCCAATGGTTGGCAAAAGGTTAATCATGGTTCTGTGTTTTCTTGAAGACATGAAAGGAATATACAACCACACCTGCTCTGTTAACTCTTCACAATGGGTGGCCAACAGTCAGCACTAACTGCCAAATATATAGATGAATGAGACTTTGGATTATTCCAGCCCCCAGACTTCAAGTCTTCCAGCTTAGTACTCAAGCATTGTAGTAAAGCAGAAAGAAGCATTTCCCATTGTGCCCTGACAAGATTGTTGATTCACAGAAAATACATGAAATAAGAAATGTTTATTGTTAGAAGCCAGTAACATTTGGGATAGTTTGTTATAGCAAAATGAATAAATAAATTAATTATTTTTATTCTTTACAAGTGTGGCAATTTTTATTGAGTGATGAATATAAATTTTATATTTTAGAAAACTGAATTTTGTTGTATTTCATTAAATAATGCTAGAATTCTGTTTCATTGTTAAGTTATAAGAACACTACAAATAGAATTTTCCTGAGGATTACTTTTAAGTTTGTTAGGGTAGGTCCAGGACAGCCTTTATCTTAGGCCTAATTTATTTCTGCCACTAAACTGATAACTTTCTGCAGACTATTTTGAGGATTGGTAAACGTTTTTTGTAGGGGTTACATAGTTAACATTTCAGGCTTTGCAGGCCACTTACAGTCTTTTGCATATATTTCTTTGTTTTTGTTTTATTTCAATGGTTTTGGGGGAACAGGTGGTGTTGGGTTACATGAATAAGCTGTTTCATGGTGGTTTCTGAGATTTTGCTGCACCCATCACCTGAGCATTGTACAATGTACCCAATGCGTAGTCTTTTATCTCTAACCCCAATCCCACACTTCCCCCCAAATCCCCAAAGATCATTATATCATTCTTATGTCTTTGCATCCACATAACTTAGCTCCCACTTGTAAGTGAGAACATATGTTTGGTTTTTCATTCCTTAGTTACTTCACTTAGAATAATGGTCTCCAACTCTATTCAGGTTGCGGTGAATGTCATCATTTCATTCCTCTTTGTGGCTGAGAAATATTTCATAGTATGTGTGCATATATGTACACCACATTTTCTCTGTTGATTGATGAGCTTTTGGACTGGTTCCATATCTTTGCAATTTCAAATAGTGTTGTTATACACAGGCATGTTCAAATGTCTTTTTTCATATAATGACTTCTTTTCTTCTAGGTAGATACTCAGTAGTGGGATTGCTGGATCGAATGGTAGTTTTAGTTCTTTAAAAAATCTCCATACTGTTTTCCATAGTGGTTATACTAGTTTACACTCCCATCAGCAGGGTAAACGTGTTCCCTTTTCACCACATCCACCTCAACATCTATTATATTATGATTTTTCAATTATGGCCATTCTTGCAGGAGTAAGGTACTATTGCATTGTGGTTCTGATTTGTATTTGCATGATGATTAGTGATGTTGAGCATTTTTTTCATATGTTTGCTACCATCTGTATATCTTCTTTCAAGTGTTGTCTATTTATGTCCTTAGCTCACTTTTTGATGCAATTATTTGATTTTGTTGTTGTTGATTTTAGTTTCTTGTAGATTCTGAATATTAGTCCATTGTCAAATGAGTAGTTTGCAAATATTTTGTCCCACTCTGTGAATTGTCTATTTACTCTGTTGATTATACCTTTTTAGTGCAGAAGTCTTTAATTTTATTGTTTTATCTATTTATCTTTGTTTTTTATTGTGTTTGCTTTTGGATTATTGGTTATGAACTCTGCCTAAGCCAATGACTAGAAAGGTTTTTTTCCGATGTTATCTTCTAGAGTTTTTATGGTTTCAGGTCTTTAACTCTGATTCATCTTGAGTTGCTGTCTGTGTAAGGAGAGATGAGGATCCAGTTTCATTCTTCTACATCTGGCTTGCCAATTATCCCAGCACCATTTTTTGAAGAGGGTATCTTTTCCCCACTTTAGGTTTTTGTTTGCTTTGTTGCAGTTCAGTTGACTGTAAGTATTTGCCTTTATTTCTCTGTTCTGTGTTCTGTCCATTAGTCTATCTGCCTATTATTTATACCAGTACCATGCAGTTTTGGTGACTATAGCCTTTTAGTATAGTTGGAAGTTGGGTAATGTGGTGCCTCCAGATTTGTTCTTTCTGCTTAGTTTCGTTATGGCTATGTGAGCTCTTTTCTGGTTCCATCTAAATTTCAGGATTGTTTTTCCTAGTTCTGTGAAGTATGATAGTGGTATTTTTATGAGACTTGCATTGAGTTTGTAGATTTCTTTTGGCAGTATGGTTATTTTCACAATATTTATTCTACCAATCCATGAGCATGGGATGTGTGTCCATTCATTTGTGCTATCTATGCTTTGTCTCAGCAGTATTTTGTTGTTTTTCTTGTAGAGGTCTTTCACTTTGTTGACTAGATATATTTCTACAAATTTTATTTTATTTTTTGCAGCTATTGTAAAATGGATTGGGTATTGATTTGATTCTCAGCTAAGTTGCTCTTGGTATATAGCAGAGCCACTGATTTGTGTACTTTGATTTTGTATCCTGAAACTTTACTGAATTCATCAGATCTAGGAGCTTTTGGGATGAGTCTTTAGGGTTTTCTAAGTTTATTATCATATTGTTGGTGAACAGCAACAGTTTGACTTCCTCTTTATCAACTTGAATGCCCTTCATTTCTTTATCTTGTCTGTTTCCTCTGGCTTGGACTTCCAGTAATACATTGAATGGAAGTGATAAAAGTGGGCATCCTTGTCTTGTTGCAGTTCTCAGGGGAAACATTATTTCAACTTTTCCCCATTCTGTATAATGTTGACTGTGGGTTTGTTATAGATGGCTTTTATAACATTAAGATGTGTCCTTTCTATGCCAGTTTTGCTGAGGGTTTTAATCATAAAGGGATGTTGAATGTTGTCCAGTACTTTCTCCCATCTAATGAGGTATTCTTATCGTTTTTGTTTTTAATTCTGTTTATGTGTTGTATCACATTTATTGACTTGTGTATGATAAACCATCCCTGGATGTCTGATATGAAACTGACTTGATCTGGTGGATTATCGATTTGATACACTGTTGGATTCAGTTAGCTAGTACTTTCTTGAGGATTTTGGCATCTATATTCTTCAGGGATAATGGTATGTAGTTTTCTTTTTTTGTTATGTCTATTCCTAGTTTGATATTCCGGTGATACTGGCTTTATAGAATGATTTAGATAGGACTCTCTCTTTCTTTATATTTTAAAAATAGTGTTAGTATTGATATCACTCCTTTTTTGAATGTCTGATAGAATTCAGTTGTGAATCCATCTTGTCCCAGACTTCTTTGTTGGCAATATTTTATTACCACTTTAATCTCGTTGTTTGTTACTGGTCTGTTTTGCGTTTCTATCTCTTTGTGGATTAAACTATTGGGGTTGTGTATTTCCAGGAATTTATTCGTCTCCTCTAGGTTTTCTAATTTGTGAGCATATGTTCATAGTAGTCTTGAATGGTCTTTTGTATTTCCGTGGTATCAGTTGTATTATCTCCTGTTTCATTTCTATTTCAGTTTGTTTGGATCTTCCCTCTTCATTTCTTGGTTAATCTCACTAATGCTCTAACCATTTTGTTTATCTGTATAAAGAACCAGATTTTTGTTTCATTTACTGTTTGTATTTTTTGTTTTAATTTTATTTAGTTATGCTTTGATTTTTGTTATTACTTTTCCCCTGTTGGGTTTGGGTTTTGTTTGTTCTTGTTTCTCAAGTTCCTTGAGGGTGACTTTAGACTGTCTATATTTGCTCTTTCTCACTTTTTGATATAGGAATTTAATGCTATAAACTTTTCTCTTAGTATCACTTTTGGTGTATCCAAGAGGTTATGATAGGTTGTGTCACTCTTATTATTCAGTTCAAAAAATTTTTAAATTTCCATCTTGATATCATTGTTGACCCAAAGATCATTTGGGAGCAGTTTGTTTAATTTCCATCTATCTACATGGCTTTGTGAGTTCATTTTGCATGGACTTTCAAACTTCCAATTGTATTCCACTGTGGTCTGAGAGAGTACTTGATATAATTTTGATTTTCCTAAATTTATTGAGACTTACTTTGTATTACCTATATTAGAGAATGGTCCATGTGCTTATGAAAAGAATTTATATTTTGTAGTTGTTGAGTAGAATGTTCTGTAAATATCTTGTGTGTGTGTGTGTATATATATATATATATATATATATAACATTTATATTTATATATATCTTGTTTATATATATATAAATGTTCTAGGTTATAGTTTAAATCCATTGTTTCTTTGTTTACTTTCTGTCCTGATGACCTGTCTAGTGCTGTCAGGGAAGTATTGAAGTTCTCCACTATTATTTTATTGCTCTTATTTCTTAGGTCTAGTAGTAATTCTTTTGTTAATTTGGGAGCTCCAATGTTATATGAATATGTATTTATGATTGTGATATTTTCCTGTTGGACTAGTCCTTTCATCATTATATAATGTCCCTCTTTATCTTTTTTAATGACTGTTGCTTTAAAATCTGTTTTGTCTGATATAAGAATAGCTATTCCTGTCTGCTTTTGGTGTCCATTTTCATAAAATGTCTTTTTCAACCTCTTTAAGTTTATGTGAATCCTTATGTTAGGTGACTCTCGAAGACAGCAGGTTGGTGAATTATTATCCATTCTGCCATTCTGTATATTTTAAGTGGAGCATTTAGGCTATTTACATTTAACAGTGGTAATGAGGTGTGAGATACTATTTCATTCATTGTGCTAGTTGTTGCCTTAATACCTTTATTCATTGTGCTATTGTTTTATAAGCCCTGTTTGATTTATGCTTTATGTAGGTTTTATTTCGATATATTTGAGGTTTTGTTTCAAGACTGTAAACTTTTAACAAGTTCTCATAGTGCTGACTTGTTAGTGGTGAATTCCCTCAGCATTTGTTTGTTTGGATAAGACCATTTTTTTTCCTTCATTTATGAAACTGAGTTTCACTGAACACAAAATTCTTGGCTATAATTATATTGTAATCATAGGATCATTATCCTTTGTGGCTTGTAGGGTTTCTGCTGATAAATCTGCTGTTAATCTGATAGTTTTTCAGATTGAACCAGCCTTGGATCCCAGGGATGAAACCCACTTGATCATGGTGGATAAGCTTTTTGATGTGCTGCTGGATTCAGTTTGCCAGTATTTTATTGAGGATTTTCGCATCAATGTTCATCAGGGATATTGGTCTAAAATTCTCTTTTTTTGTTGTGTCTCTGCCAGGCTTTGGTATCAGGATGATGTTGGCCTCACCTCATAAATTGAGTTGGGGAGGATTCCCTCTTTTTCTATTGATTGGAATAGTTTCAGAAAGAATGGTACCAGCTCCTCCTTGTACCTCTAGTAGAATTCAGCTGTGAATCCATCTGATCCTGGACTTTTTTTGGTTGGTAGGCTATTATTGCCTCAATTTCAGAGCCTGCTATTGGTCTATTCAGGGATTCAACTTCTTCCTGGTTTAGTCTTGGGAGAGTGTAAGTGTCCAGGAAATTATCCATTTCTTCTAGATTTTCTAGTTGATTTGCGTAGAGGTGTTTATAGTATTCTCTGATGGTAGTTTGTATTTCTGTGGGGTCGGGGGTGATATCCCCTTTATCATTTTTTATTGCATCTATTTGAATCTTCTCTCTTTTCTTCTTTATTAGTCTTGCTAGTGTTCTATCAATTTTGTTGATCTTTTCAAAAAACCAACTCCTGGATTCATTGATTTTTTGGAGGGTTCTTTGTGTCTCTATCTCCTTCAGTTCTGCTCTGATCTTAGTTATTTCTTGCCTACTGCTAGCTTTTGAATGTGTTTGCTCTTGCTTCTCTAGTTCTTTTAATTGTGATGTTAGAGTGTCAATTTTTTATCTTTCCAGCTTTCTCTTGTGGGCATTTAGTGCTATAAATTTCCCTCTACACACTGCTTTAAATGTGTCCCAGAGATTCTGGTATGTTGTGTCTTTGTTCTCATTGGTTTCAAAGAACATCTTTATTTCTGCCTTCATTTCGTTATGTACCCAGTAGTCATTCAGGAGCAGGTTGTTCAGTTTCCATGTAGTTGAACGGTTTTGATTGAATTTCTTAGTCCTGTGTTTGGCTGGATATGAAATTCTGGGTTAAAAATTCTTTTCTTTAAGAATGTTGAATATTGGCCCCCACTCTCTCCTGGCTTGGAGAGTTTCTGCCAAGAGATCTGCTGTTAGTCTGATGGGCTTCCCTTTGTGGGTAACCTGACCTTTCTCTCTGGCTGCCCTTAACAGTTTTTCCTTCATTTCAACTTTGGTCAATCTGACAATTATGTGCCTTGGAGTTGCTCTTCTTGAGGAGTATCTTTGTGGCGTTCTGTATATTTCCTGAATTTGAATGTTGGCCTGCCTTACTAGTTGGGGAAGTTCTCCTGGATGATATCCTGAAGAGTGTTTTTCAACTTGGTTCCATTTTCCCCCTCACTTTCAGGCACCCCAATCAGACATAGATTTGGTCTTTTCACATAATCCCATACTTCTTGAAGGCTTTGTTCATTTCTTTTTCCTCTTTTTTCTTTAGACTTCTCTTCTCACTTCATTTCATTCATTTGATCCTCAATCGCTGATACTCTTTCTTCCAGTTGATCCAGTCGGTTACTGAAGTTTGTGTACTTGTCACGTATTTCTCGTGTCATGGTTTTTATCTCTGTCAGTTCGTTTATGGCCTTCTCTGCATTGGTTAGTTATCCATTCTTCCATTCTTTTTTCAAGATTTTTAGTTTCTTTGTGCTGGGTACGTAATTCCTCCTTTAGCTCTGAGAAGTTTGATGGACTGAAGCCTTCTTTTCTCAACTCGTCAAAGTCAGTCTCTGTCCAGCTTTGATCTGTTGCTGGCGATGAGCTGCATTCCTTTGGAGGGGGAAATGCACTCTTATTTTTTGAATTTCCAGCTTTTCTGCCCTGCTTTTTCCCCATCTTTGTGGTTTTATCTGCCTTTGGTCTTTGATGATGGTGACGTACTGATGGGGTTTTGTGTGGGTGTCCTTCTTGTTCGTTAGTTTTCCTTCTAACAGTCAGGACCCTCAGCTGTAGGTCTATTGGAGATTGCTTGAGGTCCACTCCAGACCTGTTTGCCTGGGTATCAGTAGTAGAGGCTGCAGAAGATAGAATATTGCTGAACAGCGAGTGTACCTGTCTGATTTTTGCTTTGGAAGCTTCATCTCAGGGGTGTACCCTGCCGTGTGAGGTGTGGGGTGTCTGTCTGCCCCTAGTGGGGGATGTCTCCCAGTTAGGCTACTCAGGGGTCAGGGACCCACTTGAGCAGGCAGTCTGTCCATTCTCAGATCTCAACCTCCATGTTGGAAGATCCACTGCCCTCTTCAAAGCTGTCAGACAGGGTGGTTTGCATTTGCAGAGGTTTCTGTTGCCTTTGTTTGTTTGTTTAGCTGTGCCCTGTCCCCAGAGGTGGAGTCTACAGAGACAAGAAGGCCTCCTTGAGCTGCTGTGGGCTCCACCCAGTTCAAGCTTTCCAGCAGCTTTGTTTACCTACTTAAGCCTCAGCAATGGTGGGAGCCCCTCCCCTGGCCTTGCTGGTGCCTTGCTGTTAGATTGCAGACTGCTGTGCTAGCAATGAGGGAGGCTCCGCAGGTGTGGGACCCTCCTGGCCAGGTGTGGGATATAATCTCCTGGTGTGCAGTTTGCTAAGACCCTTGGTAAAGCGCAGTATGAGGTTGGGAGTTACCCAATTTTCCAGGTGTTGTGTGTCTCAGTTCCCCTGGCTAGGAAAAGGGATCCCCTTCCCCCTTGTGCCTCCCAGGTGAGGCAATGCCTCGCCCTGCTTCAGCTCTCACTGGTCGGGCTGCAGCAGCTGACCAGCACCGATTGTCTGGCACTCCCTAGTGAGATGAACCTGGTACCTCAGTTGAAAATGCAGAAATCACACGTCTTCTGTGTCACTGGCACTTGGAGCTGGAGACTGGAGCTGTTCTTATTCGGCCATCTTGCTCTGCCCTCCTCCACGCTTTGTTTTTATTGCATGTTGTCTTATTGTGCTTTATAGATGTTGCTTTTTTTCTTTTCTTTTCTTTTTTACAAATCGAAGATTTCTTGCAATTCTGCATCAAGCAAGTCTAGTGGCATTTTTTTTTTTTTTCAAAAGCATGTGCTCACTTGTGTCTGTGTCACATTTTGGTAATTCTCACAATATGTCAAACATTTTCATAATTATTAGATCTGTTATTGTGGTCTTTGATGTTACTAATGTAATTCTTTTGAGATATCACTAGCCATGCCCATATAAGATGGTGAACTTAATATAGTTTTGTGTGTTCTGCGTGCTCCACTGACCAGGCATTGACCCATCCCTCTCGCTATTGCCTCCCCATTGCCTGAGACATGGCAGTATTGAAATTAAGCCAATTAATAACCTTACAATAGGTTCTAAGTGTTCAAGTGTAAACAAGAGTTACACATCTCTCACTTTAAGTCAAAAGCTAGAGATGATTAAGGTTAGTGAGGAAGGCATTTCAAAACCCAAGATAAGCCAAAAGCTAGGTCACTTGCACCAAACAGTAGTCAAAATGTGAATGCAAAGAAAAAGTATATGAAGAAAATTCGTAGTAATACTTTAGTGAACACAGGAGTAAAAAGAAAGGGAAACAGCGTTATTGCTAATCTGAAGGAAATTTGAGTAGCCTGCTTAGAAGATTAAAGCAGTCACAACTTTTCCTTACGTCAAACCATAATCCACACGAAAAAGTTTTAAGTTAGTACAGTTTGGTTCATGGTTCAAGGAAATAAGCTATTTTCGTAACATAAAAGTTTATGGTGAAAGAACAAGCACTGATATAGAAGCTGTAGAGATTTAGACATAAGGCTATTGCACACTTAAGAGATTTCTGTATAGTGTAAACAGCTATAATATACACTGCAAAACAAAAAAAAATCATATGATATTAGCTTTATTTATTATTGTAGTATTATCTTTATTTTGGTGCTTTGGAAGTGAACCCACACTATCTCTCAGGTATTCCTGTACTTTACTGTTATGTTACATATATTGAATTTCTAGTACAAAATCATATTCATTATTTTCATTTGCACAACTATGTAAATATTTTTCACCACTGAAACATACTGTTATCATTGTTTTCTTATATCACTTTTTAGTATCTCTGGATTTAATAATTATCTCTTTTTTTATTTAATTAGCCTTCTTTGTATTGCTCACGAATTTATCACCAAATTTTCCACTGATAGGGCAAATTTCCTGCCAATATACTCATCTATCTCACAGCATATTATTTTTGTCTTGGAGACTCCTTACGTATCACCAGTCTGTCCATTTTCACACTGCTATAAAGAAATACCAGAGACTGGGTAATTTATAAAGGAAAGAGGTTTAACTTACTCACAGTTTCACATGGCTGGAGAGGCCTCAGGAAACGTAACAATCATGATGGAAGGTGAAGGGGAAGCAAGAACCTTCTTCACACGTTGGCAGGAGAGAGGAGAGTGAGAAGTGAAGCGGGCAGAGCTCCTTATAGAACTGTCTGATTTCATGAGAACTCACTTACTCTCATGAGAGCAGCATAGGGGGAACCACTCCCATGGTCCAATCACCTCCTACCAGGTCTCTCCCTAGACACAGGGGGATTATTGGATTTACAATTCAAGATGAGATTTTGGTGGGGACAAGCCAAACCACATCATCACCTTCAATTATTCATCTTAAATCTAACCTGAGATCCTTTTAGGCCTGCTGCATGACTGTTTCCTTGGAATTTTCCCTCATTATTATCCTTGGGCATTTGCTTTTTACCTCTTTCTTACATCCAGTTACTCATTTCCCCAGATGTCACATCTGCTTTCCTTTTAACTCTCACTCCTTGTAATGGAAAAGATAATAGCTCTCTGAGAAAGTTTACCAGGGCAGTATCAAATCTAAGAATTTGTACATTTAATAATATTTACATTCTACTCTTACAATTGATTGATAGTTTGAGTAGAATAAAATTCTATATTGAAACATTTTCCCAGGAATTTTGAAGACATTTTTCAAAAGTTTTCATGAATCAGTTTTTATTATTGAAAATCTTATGCCATTCTAATCCCTGGGTTAAGTTTCCTTAATCTGGAAACTACTGTAATTTTCTTGTAAGCTTCAGAGTTCAAAATTCATGATAACTATCTTGGTATAAATTCTTTGCCTCCGTTGTGCTCGGTGCTTTCAATCTGAATATTTGGAAGAGTTACTTTTGTTATTTATTTGGTAATATCTTCTCCACACTTCCTCTCATGCCATTATTTTCTCTGTTTTCTTTTTCTAGAACTTCTACTATTTGAATATTGAACATCTTGAATTAAGCTTATGGTTTTCTCATATTTTATCTCTAATTTTCTATCTTATTTTCTTCCTGTTACTTTCTGGGAGATTTAACTTTATCTTCCAAATCTTTGAATGGCTTTCTAGTTATGCAATCATATTTTTAATTTTCAAGGATTCTTGTTCTTTGAATGTCTCTTTTTAAGAAATATATTATTATTATTTCAAGAATACAATGTTTTTTCTCACCCAAGTTTTCTTAATCTATTTTCTTTGGCTCCTCCACATGCACTGCTTTTTATTTGTTTGTGGCTGTCTTTACTCTTATAGACTTCCCTCAGATGTCTGGTGGTCCTTTGCTCTCTATTAGTATTTAAGAAGGGGTAATAATGACAACCACAAGCTAACTGGAAGCTCCGTATACATGTATAGAAGTTGGTTAGTAGAGAACTTCTTTGAAGAGTTATTGCACAGGGACCAACCTTTTACAGAGCAACTTTTCACAGAGGGCTCAGAATTGCACGTAACCTGTTAGTTATCCTAGACAAGGATTCTCCAGTCTTTTCCTTGAGAGGTAGTCGCTTGGCTACCAGTCAGGTGAAAGTGGACATCTCACTTTTTTTCTACCAGGATTCTCCTCCTCCTCCTCCTCCTCCTCCTCTCTTCTTCTCCTTCTTCTCCTTCTTCCTCTTCTCTTAATATCTCAGTTTTTATTATGGCCTTTCTATCCTCAATATGCCTGTCCAGACTCTAGAATCAAAGGACATTTTCAGTTGGAGTGACAGAGGATGTCTCTGGGAGTCTAGCTGTTCCTCAAACACACATTTAATCAAAATATTGAAACTCTTCTGTTTTTTGGACCATGCCCACATTTGCATTTATAAATATTTTGCCTGAAGATCCAGGGACCTTTGGCATGCGTTTGATTGCTCCTTTGCAGGCACTTAGAGTTGCATTTCTCTTATCTTCTGATTCAGGGACCACTCACTTATCTACTTTTCGATTTTAAAAATTTTGTTGAATTCTTTTTTTTTTGTCAAATCTCCCATTTTCTTTATGCATGTGGAATTACACCTTTTCTTCTTCTGTTTAAAATTCATGTACTGCCATCTTGTTGATGTTTGAAAATGAATGGACTTTGAATTAGTTATTATATGTTAAGTGGATTCATTAAATGAACGAAAGATATTTTATCTTTTTGGGGAGCATTTTTGAAGGGATCAGGAGTTTGTAGGTAAAAAAGTTTTTATTTTTTTTTTAATTTCCTGTCATATTCAAGACCATCTCAAGTAATATTCAGCTATAATTTATAAATTTTTTTGCCACCTGCCAAATGTGTTATTTATTTGAGACTGTCACATCTCATGGGATCCTGAGTATGGCGACAGAACCTTTGTCTGCAGTTCACAACTAAACTCTGTGGCCATCACAGGGCAATTGGTCTAAGGTGACTGTGTTTGACCCTTTTTATTATGTCCCATAGCACAGAAATTAGGACTACTGGTGACATCCAAGCATCTAACCATAACACTCTTTAGCTCTTGTGTAAGCCAGAAGGGCAAGTTTTCTTTTGGCTTTTTCTTATCTAATAGATACATAGCAAACCAGCGTAACTTTCACCACAGAGAAACTTAGCTGAACATATTTTCTCCACTCTTGCAACATGTAATTTATTTGCCGAGAAGGGATAGGTGGATCTTGTGGTAATTTGCCTGTTAAATGGTCATGGTCTACTAATCCTTTTCATCTTATGAGAAGAGAAAATATCATTACATTATGCTGTCATGGTGACAGATTCTCTCAAGGCCTGTCATTACAATGAGCAAATACTTTGCTTTTTGTAGGCATTTATGAAACATATGGAGGAATTATTTTAGGGATTCTCAGAAAGTGGGAATCATGCTTCTTATGAAAAAACCTTAGAGAATCCAATGTTGGAGACTTGTTTTGTTGTATTATTATCCCCCTACAGTCTTTATCTTCCTAATTATAGTTATTGAGTCTCATTTTTCTTACTGTTTGTTCCTTATCCCACAGTAATTATTTCTAGGAAATGATCACTTAAAAATTTTGATAAGCTAAAGGTAGACCATCTGCATGTGAATAATTGAAAACTAACTAAAAAAGACTGTACATTTACAGTAAGTGGCAAGTTTTTTTATGATATTAACTTATAATAACTAGAATGGTAAAGATGAAAAAACATTTTTACTGGATTTGGATGTTGTGGTGTAAGGGAAGCAGGAGGTGATAATCTGTACGTTGCCCACATTCTCCTCATTACTTCCTGAACATAAACATGTGTTCCCTGTGTTTATAGAGACACGAAAATGAAGCTACAGTTTCAGTTTCAGGCAACATGTTCTCAAACAGTTTCTTGTGCATGCAAGATGGAACCCAGATTTTCAGATGAACACAAAACTCATCAGGTTGTCTACTTCATTTTACTGATATCTGTTCAATGAACTTGTAACTGAACACTTTCTGCTGAGGGGCTTTGAATGAGATACTGTATTTGGTTAAGTGGGTAAGGTAAATGAACAAAAGATTTGTTCTCTCTTCAGGAATTTTGAAAGGGGTCACAAAAGGGAATAACAATGGATAATAATAATGTTATTTGATTATATTTGAAAGTATTTATTAAAGGTTCCACAAAAGGGAGTAAGAATGGCCAATAATATTATTTATCTTGTATTTGAATGTATTTATTAAGGGTTCCTTTTCTATTTCTGGAAATTATTATTTAAAAATGAGTCAAAGGCATCTATCCAAGGGCCAGGGTAGAGTTAATCCCATATAGGAAAATACACCCTTTGAATATACGGACACTCAGTTTCTTGGGTGGGGGAAGGGTGGCACCCATTTCTAGAGCTCTAGGCTTAGATTCAATATTTGTGCTCTTTCAGACTTTTTGATGTAAGCATTTAATTGTCTCACGTGTCTGTGTGAAGAGACCACCAAGCAGGCTCTGTGTAAGCAATAAAGCTGTTTATTTCATCAGGGTGCAGGTGAGCTGAGTGTGAAAACACAGCAGGCTTGGTGGGATTATCATTAGTTATTATAGGTGTTGGGATAGGCAGTGGAGTTAGGAGCAATGTTTTGCAGGCAGAGGGTGGATCTCACAAAGTACATTCTCAAGGGTGGGGAGAATTACAAAGAACCTTCTTAAGGGTGGGGGAGATTACAAAGAACTTTCTTAAGGGTGGGGGAGAAACAAACCACAATGGTGGAATGTCATCAGCTAAGGCTATTTTCACTTTTTTTGTGGATCTTCAGTTGCTTCAGCCATCCGGATGTATACATGCAGGTCATAGGGGATATGATGGCTTAGCTTGGGCTCAGAGGCCTGACATTAATGCTATCTTTGAAGGCTGTATTTAGATGACATGATGTATATAATTATGTAAACAGGAAATAGAGACAGAAATAAGGTTCAGGAGATTTGCATTCTATCACTGCTCTATATCAGGGAAAGAGACAAATATGCTAAAGTTCTGAATTACTATCTTACTTTCTAATTGACCTAGGAATTTATCTTTCTGCTCCTTCCAGCTTCCTGTATTCCCAGGCACTAGCCTACTGGCTTCTTACCCTTCTATGCTCAAGAAACTCTATAATCCTCTGGTGATACTTGGTTTGGGAGGTGACTGATGACTCACCTCAGCCCAGAGCCTCTTCTGTAATGGAAACAGCTTTATGCTAGAAATCATAACTTTGAATATGGGGAAACTTTGCTACTGATGAGATATATCTTTTATAAAACAGAAAAGTCAGAGGATAAGAGAAAATAGAAATGTCCTATACATAACCAAGATAAATTAAAATATTTAGGAATTATTACTCAACTTTTGGCACTCTTTGGCAATTTATTTGTCAACAAAGAATGTCAGGCTCTGTAGCATATTTTAAAAGGTTTATTCTGAGCCACATATGAGTTCTCATAGCCTGAAACACAGTCTCAAGAGATCCTGAGAACATATGCCCAAGATGATTGGGTTACAACTTGGCTTTATACATTTTGGGAAGATATAAGACATTAATCAATACATGCAAGGTATATATTGATTCTATCTGAAGAGGTGGGATAACTTAAACCTGAAGGACTTACAAGTAACAGATACATTCAAAGAATTTCTAATTGGCAATCTGTTGAAAGAGCTAAATTAGAAATTCCTGAGGGTGGGGCCAAGATGGCCAACTAGCAGAGCCATTAGGAGGCTCCCACTGGAATAAGAAGCAGAAGAAGAAGACTGTAAATCCTTCACTGGCAACCAAGGTATCCAGGTTCTCTCATCATACTTGACTAGAAAGCTGGCATAACCCATGGAGAGAAGGAAGAGTAGTGTGATGCAGTGGCCTGCCTGAGAGCCAAACAGGGAAGGGAAACACCCTCCCCCTAGCCAAGGGAGGAGGTGAGTGAGCATGCTACCCAGCCAGGGAAACTGATTTTTCTATGGAACTGTGCAGTCCATGGATTGGAAAATCCTACTAGCGAACCTAGGCCATGGGGACCTAGTGTCCCAACCCTGGAATTTGCAGATTCTTACAGCCCCTCAGTTGGAATCTGCTTAAGCCTACCAAACTTCTGAGGGGGAGGGGAAACCAGCACTGGCTGCAGCTGTCTGCTGTCTAAGCCATTTGAGCTCCATAGGGGAGGGGCAGCAACCAGCACTGGGACTTGCAACTGACCAACACACTAAGCTCCCTGGGCAGGGAAAGGGAGGCACCCATTTCTATAGCTCCAGGATTAGATTGTCTATTTGAACTCTTTCAGACTTTTTGATGTAGGCATTTCATGCTATGAACTTTCCACTTAACACTGTTTTTGCTGTATTCCAGAAGTTTTGGTGGATTGTGTCACTATTATCATTCACTTCAAATAATTTTTAACTTTTCATCTTGATTTCATTGTTGACCCAAAACTGATTTAGGAGCAGGTGGTTTAACTTGAATGTAATTGCATGGTTTTGAGAGTTCCTTTGGGAGTTGATTTCCAATTGTATTCCACTGTGGTTTATGAGCATATCTGCTATAATTTTGATATTTTTTATTTTCTTGAGACTTGTTTTGTGGCTTATTATATAGTCTATCTTGGAGAATGTTCCATGTGATGATGAGTAGGATGTATATTCTGAAATTGTTGGTTAGAATGTTCTGTAAATATATGTTAAGTGAATTTTTTCTAGGGCATATTTAAGTCCATTGTTTCTTTGTTGACTTTCTGTCTTGATGACCTGTCTAGTGCTGTCAGTGGAGCATTAAAATCCCCCACTATTGTCAGTTGCAATCTATCTCATTTCTTAGGTCTAGTAGTAATTGTTTTATAAACTTGGGAGCTCCAGTGTTATATTTTTGATTATATTTATTATCAAAATTTATCCAGTATATATTTATGATTGTGACATGTTCCTGTTGGACTACTCCTTTTATCATTATATAATGTTCCTCTTTGTCTTTTTAAACTGCTGTTGCTTTAGAGTTTGTTTCTTCTGATACATGAATAGCTACTTCTGCATGCTTTTGGTGTCCATTTGCATGGAATATCTCTTCCCCCCACCCTTTTCCTTAAGTTTATGTGTGTCCTTATGTGTTAGATGAGTCTCTTGAAGACAGCAGATACTTGGTTGGTCAATTCTTATCCCTTCTGCCATTCTGTATCTTTTAAGTGGTGAATTTAGGTATTTACAGTCAGTATTGAGATGTGAGGTACTATTCTGTTCATTGTGCTAATTGTTGCCAGAATACCTTGGCTTTTATTTTTCACTGTGTTATTGTTTTATAGGTCCTGTGAGATTTATGCTTCAAGGAGATTCTATTTTGTGGTTTTTTTGAGGATTTGTATCAAGATTTAGATCTCCTTTTAGCAGTTCTTGTAGAGCTGGCTTGGTAGTAGCAAATCCTCTCTGTATTTGTTTTTCTGAAAAAGAATGTATCTTTCTTTAGTTTATAAATCTTGGCTTTGCTGGATACAAAATTATTTACTGGGAATCATCTTGTTTAAGGAAGCTAAAGATAGGATTCCAATTCCTTCTAGCTTGTAGGGTTTCTGCTGAGAAATCTGCTATTAATCTGATAGGTCTTCCGTTACAGGTTACCTAATTCTTTTGCCTCACAGCTTTTAAGATTTTTTCTTTCTTCTTGGCTTTATATAACCTGATGACTATGTGCCTAGGTGATGACATTTTTGCAATGAATTTCTCAGGTGTTGTTTTAGCTTTTTGTATTTGGATGTCTAGGTCTCTAGCAAGACTGAGGAAGCATTTCTTGATTATACTCTCAAATAAGTTTTTCCAACTTTTAGATTTTTCTACCTCATCAGGAACTCCTAATTATTCTTTGACTCAGTTATTTATCATAATCCCAAACTTCTTAGAAGCTTTGTTCATTTTTTGAAATTCTTTTTTTTTTTTTTTTTGTCTTGTCAGATTGATCAAAAGCCTTTCTTTGAGCTCTGAAGTCCTATTATCTACATGTTCAATTCTATTGCTGAGAGTTTCCAGTGCATTTTACAATTCTCTAAGTATCTCCTTCATTTCCAGAAGTTGTGATATTCTTTATTTATGCCATCTATTTCCCTGGAATTTTTCCACTGAACTCAGACTTCAGTTTTCTCTCATGCATCCTTGATTGGCTTAATAGTCAACCTTCTAAATTATTTTTCTGGCAATTCAGAGATTTACTCTTGGTTTGGATCCATTGCTGGTGAGGTAGTGTGATCTTTTGAGGGTTTTAAATAACTTTGCTTTCTCATATTACCAGAATTGTTTTTATGTTTTTCTTTTTTTTCTCTCTCTCTCATTTGGGTAGACTATATTACAGGGAAGATCGGAGACTTAAGGGCTGCTATTCATATCCTTTTCTCCCATGGATTGCTTCCTTGATGTGGTGCTCTCCTGTATCTCCTAGAAAGGGAGCTTCCTGAGAGACAACCTGCCTTGACTGTTAGTTCTCATTTGGCGCTAGACACTTAGAAGAGCTACTAGGCTCTGGGTTGGTACTAGGGAGTGTCTACAAAGAGTCTTGTGGTATGATCCATCTTCAGGCTTCTCAGCCATGGATACCAGCACCTGCTACAGTGAAGGCAGCAGGGTGGTGAAGTGAACTCTGAGGGTCCTTGGTTGTATTTGTATTAAGTGTGCTGATTTTGTGTTGCTTTATGTCCAACCAGGTGGTGGTGCTTTTAAGAGTGCATCAGTTGAGTTTGTATAGGGAGGTTACAAACTTGCCCTAAGGTCAGCTTTGAATTAATATTCGAGTTTCTCAGGAAGGGGGCATGGCCATAGAGCTCTCAGGGGATTATGCCATTTGTCTTTGGCTACCAGGCTGGGTAGAGAAAAACCATAATGAGGGGGAAGGGTAAGGAATTTCTGAGCTGTGACTCTCCTTGGGCATAGCTTGCTGTGACTGCTGTGGGGGATGGCAGTGTGGTTCCCAGGCCAATGGAGTTATATTTCTGGGGGTAGGCTTGCTATTTTTAAACCAATTGGAATTTCTCTCAGCATTTTATTTATTTTTCTATGTTCTAATTTTTGTACATAATTCCTGGATTCCAGAAATTGGTATTTTTATCAAGGCCAAGTAAGGATAAGTGCTAGAGAAAAGTTTAGAGCATTTATAATTTACAAGCTATTAAAATTTTGTGCCTCTGAGAGATTGTGAAGTACTATGATAGTCAGGGAGAAAAAAAAATATTCTTCAGTAAAATTTTAATGCCCTATTTTCTGTATTAAATGAAATTAGGTAACTAAGAGGGTCTAGGTCTCTTGGCTTTTCTATTTCTTTCTAAGTGGAATTAATGGAGGAGACCACCCCTCATATTGGATTATGCCGAATTTCAGCCTCCAAAGAAAGAAGAAGTAAAAACTAAAAGGCAGAAATGAAATCCACAGGCAGACAGCCCGGTACCACACCCTGGGCCTGGTTAAAGATCGACCTCTGACCTCAGCAGTTATGTTATCTATAGATTCCAGACATTGTATGCAAAAGCATTGTGAAAATCCCTGTCCTGTTCTGTTCTGTTCTGATGATCGGTGCATGCAGCCCCCAGTCACGTTACCCCCTGCTTGCTCAATCGATCACAACCCTCTCATGCAGACCCCCTTAGAGTTGTAAACCCTTAAAAGTGACAGGTATTGCTCACTCGGGGAGCTCAGTTTCTAGAGACGTGAGTCTTGCTGAAGCTCCCGGCTGAATAAAGCCCTCTTTCTTGAACTGAGGGGTTTTGTCTGCAGCTTGTCCTGCTGCATTTCTTGGTTCCCTGACTGGGAAGCGAGGTGATTAATGGGCAGATGGTAGAGGCAGCCCCTTAGGCAGCTTAGGCCTGCCCTGTGGAGCATCCCTGCAGCAGACTCTGGCCAACTTGAGGGATGTGGATCCTGAGAGTGCTCCTGGGTAGGCAACTGCCCCGGTGGAACGCCTTGTCAGAGCAGTGCACAGCAGGCCCCCGCAGAGGATCAACTCAGTGGCTGAATACCAGGAAGGAATTGGCACTTGATGTCCGGACATCTGAAACTTGGTAAGACTGGTCTTTGGAACTTGCCCACTCCATTTGAGTGGAAGCGTGGCCTGATCACCCACAACGTGCCTGTACCGGCACTTTGGTTTTTGTTTTTGACTTGCTTTGGATTGCTTGATACATTTTGTTTTGGTTTTGACCTGGCTTGAATTTCTTGATAATCTGATTTTGGTTTTGATTCTGGCTTGGTGTAAACTGTAAATGTGTGTGTGTGTGCCCTTTTTACCTGTTCTTTGTTTTGTGGTATGCATGTGGTGTGATTGTGGTGTTTTGTCACGAGGAAGCATGGGTCAGGCACAAAGTAAGCCCACCCCACTAGGAACTATGTTAAAAAATTTTAAGAAAGGTCCCCTTACGGTGTTACTATGACAACAGGAAGACTTAGAACTTTGTGTGAAATAGATTGGCCAGCATTAGAAGTGGGTTGGACATCAGAAGGAAGCCTGAACAGATCCCTTGTTTCAAAGGTATAGCACAAGGTAACCTGTAAGCCAGGGCACCCAGACCAGTTCTCGTACATAGACACCTGATGACAGTTGGTTTTAGGCCCACCCCGCCGCCCCCACCCCACCACAGTGGTTGAGAGAACAGCAGCATAAGCGGCTGGCAGAGGTAAGGAAAGACCAGAAGAGAGAGAGAGGAAAGAGACAGAGAGAAAAAGAGGCAAAGAGAGAGAGGAAGAGACAGAAAGAGACAGAGAGACAAAGAGGGAGTCAAGGAGAGAAAGAAAGAGAGAAAGAGATATACAAGTAGTTAAGAAAAAAATAGTGTACCCTATTCCTTTAAAAGCCAAGGTAAATTTAAAACCTATAATTGATAATTAAAGGTATTCTTCACAACCCTATAACACTCCAATACCACTTGCTGTCAGTGTAAACAAGGGTGTATCCTGAAAGCATTGAGGTCTTCCTACGAAAAATTTGGAGTCATATCAAGTATATTCTTTGAATACAATATAATAAAGCTAGAAAGCAACAAGAGGAATTTTGAAAGATATATAAATACATGGAAGTTAAACAATATGCTCCTGCATGAGCAGAGGGTCAATGATGAAATACAAAGAAAACTTAAAAAATTATTGAAACAAATAATAATGGAAACAGAACATACCATTACCTATGGGATGTAGTGAAAGCAGTACTAAGAAGGAAGCTTATAGTTACAAAATGAGTACCTCAAAAAAGGAGAAAAGTTTAAATAAATGATCTAATGATGCATCTTTAATTAGAAAAGTGAGAGCAAAGCCAAGCCAAAATTAGTAGAGGAAAAGAAAGAATAAAGATCAGAACAGAAATAAATGATACTGAAATGAAGAAAAAATACAAAAGAACCACCAAACGAAAAGCTGGTTTTTGAAAAGATAAACAAATTGACAAAGTTTTGGCCAAACTAAGAAAAAAGAGAAAGCCCAAATAAACAAAATTGCAGATAAAAAGAAGACATTACAACTGATACTGCAGAAAACCAAAGGATCATTGGTGGCTACTATGAGCCAATATATGCCAATAAATTGGGAAAGCTAAAATAAACAAGTAAATTCCTACACACATACAACTTACCAAGATTGAACCATGAAGAAATCCAAAACCTGAACAGATCAATAAGAAGTAATGAGATTGACGCCATAATAAAACGTCTCCCAGCAAAGAAAACTCTTAGACTCAATGGCTTCATTGCTGGATTTTACCAAATATTCAAAGAAAAATATCAATTCCATTTCAACTATTCCAAAAAATAGAGCTAAAGAGAGCACTTTCAAACTCATTCTATGAGGCCAGCATTATCCCGAGAACAAAACCAGAAAAAGACATATCAAAAGGAGTAAAGCATAGGCCAATATCTCTGATGAATATTGATTCAAAAATGCTCAACTAAATAACAGGAAATCAAATTCAGCAATACATTAAAAAGATCATTCATCATGACCAAGTGGGATCTACTTCAGCAATGGAAGGATGGTTCAATGTGTGCAAATAAATAAATGTAAAACATCATATCCACAGAATGAAGGACAAAAACCATATAATTTTAATTGATGTTAAAAAAGCAATTGATACAATTCAATATTCCTTCATGATAAAAACTTTAAAAAGGGCTGGGCGCGGTGGGTCAAGCCTGTAATCCCAGCACTTTGGGAGGCTGAGACGGGCGGATCACGAGGTCAGGAGATCGAGACTATCCTGGCTAACACGGTGAAACCCCATCTCTACTAAAAAGACACAAAAAACTAGCCAGGCGAGGTGGTGGGCGCCTGCAGTCCCAGCTACTCGGGAGGCTGAGGCAGGAGAATGGTGTAAACCCAGGGGGTGGAACTTGCAGTGAGCCGAGATCTAGCCACTGCACTCCAGCCTGGGTGACAGAACAAGACTCCGTCTAAAAAAAAAAAAAAAAAACTTTAAAAAGTAAGAATATATATAAAATCTATATATGACAGATTCACAGCTAATATACCAAATTGGGCAAAACTAAAAGTCTTTTCTCTAAGATATGGAACATGAGAAAGAGAATCAGTTTCACCACTGCTATTAAGCATAATATTGGAAGCCCTATAACAATCAGACAAGGGAAAGTAACAAAGGACATACAAGTTGGAAAAGAAGATACCAAATTATCATTACTTGCAGATGATAGAATCTTCTATTTGGAAAAACTTGAAGACTCCACCAGAAAAAAAAAAAAAAAAAAAAACTATTAGAACAGATAAACAAATTTAGTACAGTTCCAGAATACAAAATCAACATGCAAATATCGGTACTATGTTTATAAGCCAACAATGAAAATCTGAAAACAAAATTTAAAAAGTCCCATTTACAATAGCTATAAATAAAATTAAATATCTAGGGATTAACTTTAACAAACAAGTAAAAGATTCCTACAATTGAAACTATAAAACACTGATGAAAGAAATTCAAGAGGACACCAAAAAATGAAAAATGATCAAAAATTAGATCGATCAATATTGTTAAAATGTCTATACTACCCAAAGCAATCTACAGATTCAATGCAATCTCTATCAAAATACCAATGACATTCTTCACTAAAATAGGAAAAATTCTAAAATTTAATGGAACACAAAAGACCCAGAAGAGCCAAAACTATTCTGAGAAAAAAGAATGAAATTGAAGCAATCACATTACCTGGCTTCAAATTATGGTAGAGCTACAGTAACCAAAACCACATGGAACTGGCATAAAAATAGACATACAGACCAATGGAACAAAATAAAGAATCCAGAAACGAATCCATACAGCTAAAATGAACTCACTTTCAACAAAGTTTCCAAGAACATACATTGGGGAAATAACAGTCTCTTTTCAATAAATGGTGGTGGGAAAATTGGCTATCCATATGCAGATGTGTGAAATTAGACTCCTATATCTTGACATTTACAAAAATGCAATAAAAATTGCCTAAAGACCTAAATTTAAGACCTCAAACTGCAAAACTACTAGCAATACAAGAAACATCAGGGAAACTATCCAGGACATTGGAGTGGACAAAGATTTCTTGAGTAATAACCCAGAAGTACAACCAACTAAAGCAAAAATGGACAAATGGGATTACATCAAGATAAAGAGCTTCTGCACAGCAAAGAAAACAGACAAAATAGAGAAAATATTTGCAAACTATCAATGTGCAAGGGATTAACAACCAGAATATATAAGAACCTCAAAAACTCTATAGGAAAAAATTAATGACCTAATTAAATAATAGGTAAAAGATCTGAAAAGCTATTTCTCAAAAGAAGACATGCAAATGGCAAACAGGCATACAAAAAGGTGCTCCACGTTATTGTTTATCACAGGAGTACAAATCAAAACTACAATGAGGTATCATCTCACCCCATTTAAAATGGCTTTTATCCAATAGATAGGCAATAACAAATGCTGGTAAAGATGTGTACAAAAGATAACCTTCATATTGTGTTGGTGAGGATGTAAAGTAGTACAACTGCTATAGATAACAGTTTGGAGGTTCTTCATAAAACTAAAAATAGAGCTACCATTCAATCCAGCAATCCTACTGCTGAGTATATACCCAAAGAAATCAGTACATCGAAGAGATATCTGCACTCCCATGCTTGTTGCAATACTATATACAAGAGCCAAGATTTGGAAGTAACCTAAGCATCTAGCAAAAGATGAATGAATAAAGAAAATGTGATTCTTATACACAATGGAGTACTATTCAGTCATAAAAGAGAATGAAGTCCTGGCTTTTGCAACAACATGGATGTAACCGGAGGTCATTATGTTAAGTGAATTTAGCGAGGCACACAAACTTCATATGTTCTCATTTATGGGAGGTAAAAATAAAAACAATTGCACTCATGTATATAGAGAGTAGAAGGATGGTTACCAGAGGCTGGGAATGGTCGTGGGGTGGTGGTAGGGGAATGTGGGGATGGTTACTGGATGCAAAAAATAGTTGTAAGTGATAAATAAGACCTAGAATTTGATAGCATAAGAGGGATACCATAGTCAGCAGTAATTTATTGAATATTTAAAAATAGTTGAAAAAGTAAAGTTGAATTGTCTTTAATACAAAGAAAGGATAAATGCTTGTAGTGATTATACCCCACATTCCCTGGTGTGATTATTATGTATAGTATGTCTCTATCAAAATGTCTTATGTACCCCATAGATATACATACTTACTATAGACCAACAAAAATTAAACATAAAAATATTTACTTAAAAAAAAGACAAGCATCTGCCTCAAAGGATAAGAGAACAATGTTAGAAAAATTCATCTTCAAAGGGCATTTGTAGTGTCATGTATTGTCAAAGGACTGCTTTCCCAGATTCAGGAGGACTCTTTAGACCAATGTTTATGCCACCCATTGTGTCCTATTAGAATACAAACACTAAATTTCCAAAAATAATCTCAGAGAATGAAACATTTAAAAAGCATCTTCTGTAATGAAACTGGGTTTCATGAAGGTCATCAAGGTATATATTAAAAACTAAATATACTCATATTATTTGTAACTTATGGATAAAATAAAAAAGGAAAGAATTTTAGAGGTAGAAGAGGACTTACTAATTAACATAGGGCTTCTAGTACAAGAGAGTAAAATGGACAGACATATTTCTATCTGTCTTTTTATTCTCCCTCCTATTGAAATGACAGTCAATATATAAAAATGATATAAATCTCTAATGGTGAAGAGACAGGAGGAAGGAAATGTAGGGGAACCGGGTGTGAAAACACTACGGTTATTTATGTGTACTATAAGCAGTTGTCCCCAGCCCTGGGCCACAGACTGCTACTAGTCGGTGGCCTGCTAGGAACTTGGCTACACAGCAGGAGGTGAGCAGCCTGTACACAAGCATTACCTCCTGAGCTCTGCTCCTGTCAGATCACTGGCAGCATTAGATTCTCATTGGAGCACGAATCCCATTGTGAACTGCACATGTGAGCGATCCAGGTTGTGCATTCCTTAGTAGATCTAACTAATCATCTAATGCCTGATGATCTGAGGTGTAACAGTTTCAACCCGAAACCATCCCCCCAACCACCCCTCGTCTGTGGAAAAATCAGTGCCAAAAAGGTTGGGACTGCTGCTATAAAGGGAGTGAGAGTGTCTGCAGGGATACAACAGAGTGGAGGAAGCTGGAGTACAGAATGTGCTTAGAAGGAGCCTGCATCGGAGGTGGAAAATTGAGTTGCTAGTTCAGAGTGTGAGTTGGTAGCTGGGCAGAAAGCGGGCCAGTTAATTGAAGGACTTTGTGCAGATTCTTTACAGGCTAATATGATTTCCCAAATGATTGGATGCATCATTTAAAAAAAAACAACTGAGATGAGAAAGACTGTGTAGAACAGGTTTAGGGGGAAGAATTATAGATTAAGTTTTAGGTATATGAAGTTTGGAATTTTATCTGAGTATATTAAAACTAACCAAGATTCAAGATGCAGGTAGCCTTGAAACAAGAAAGAGGAGCTCAAATCATTGGAAAAGAGCGGTGTAACTTTGACATACGTATGACTGCAGCAGTGAAGGCAACAAAGAAAAGTACCAGGTAATTTCTAACCGTATGGATATGTGATGAGTCACTAATCAGAGTTGTGTGCCTAAGCTTCTAATGCAGGTCTTGGTGAGAAATGATGACTCCAGATTGATGAAGAGGAAGAACAAAATCCAGTCCCTATTGGTGGAATAATAGAAGCAAATATAAGAATGTCTCCTTTGCTACCGGCTGTATTTCAGTGATTACAGCTTAGGCCAATGAGATATTGGCAGAGGTTTGCAAGTTGGGAAGGAATTTCTTCCTAAAATAAAACAACAAAGCTTTCTGAGAAGACATTTTCTTCTTCTTTTCTGAACTGTGGATATTAGCCCTTGGGAGCAGTAGCCACCTTGCAACCATGAGGGAAAAAGCCTAGGGAAGAAAGACAACACAGGAAAGGTGGTGGAACTGGGAGACCACTGGAGGGTCGTTACTCAGGGCAGCACTTAACATCTCCACCAACTGAACAATGAGAACACCTGGACACAGGGTGGGGAACATCACACACTTGGGTTTGTCGTGGGGCGGGGGGAGGGGGAGGGATAGCATTAGGAGATATATCTAATGTAAATGGCTATTTAATGGGTGCAGCACACCAACATGGTGCATGTATACATATGTAACAAACCTGCACATTGTGTACATGTACCCTAGAACTTCAAGTATAATAAAAATAAATAAATAAACAAAAGAAAAAAAATATCCACCAACAGGGATAGGGCAACATGCTGTGGATTTTTAAGCTTATATATATATTTTTTCTTTTGGAGACAAGGTCTCTCTCTAGCACCCAGGTAGGAGTGCAGTGGTATGATCATAGTTTTTTGTAACCTCGAACTCCTGGGCTCATAACATTATAAAATTTAAGTGGAATGCTTATATAAGAAAATAATTCAAAATCATAAATATAAAACAATCATAAGAAGCAAATATTTATCTAGAATGAGAAAAAAGTCACAATAAATTTCATGTAATATGCTTCAAGACACGATCATGACATCAAAAAAAAAAAAAAAAAAAAAAAAACTATGGCAACCATTATATTAAAATGAGAAATATCAACTCCTGTTGATGTCAGGAGTTAGAAGATAATGTCTACTATCACCATTTCTATTAACCATTATTCTGGCTGTTCTAGCCAGGAAAGTGGCAGAAAAAGAATTTAAATTTAAAGACTAGAAAAGAAACAAATATAATATCAGTAACAAGCAGTATAGTTAGAAATTTTAAAAGTTATTACATATAAACTATCAAAATTAATGGTAACTTTTATAAGTTAGCTGGATAGGAGAAAAGGATACAAAATCAAATGTAGTGATTCAGACATTGGTAGTAATTAGAAAATGATATTAGTAAAGCATACTACTTAGTGTAGTACCAAAAATTGAAATCCAAGGAATAAAGTTCATAATGGGTGTCCCAGACCTCTACTCCCAAACTACAAAACGTTATTTAAAGAAATTAAAACCTACATCATGTTCATTGGTTGAAAGACTTAATATTGTAAGAATGCTGGCTCTCCAAAAATACATCTATAGTTTCAGTGAAATCTCAAACAAAATCCCAGTGCCTTTTGAAATGTTGAAACTGGCTAGACAATGTTAGCCTTTCCCTTAAAATGTAAAGGGCCAAGAATAACCAAAGCAATCTTGAGGAAGAATAAAGGTGGGGGAGGCTGTTATTGGATATTGAGTCCTATAAAGCGAATTTAACTGGGGCAGTGTGGGACTGGCCACCCATCTCCTGTCTTTTCCCCTGCAGTTGTCTTCTTCACCTCACTTGGGATTCTACACTAGGAACGGGGCTACTCTCCTACCTAGACACTAGTCTCACCTTACTCAGGTCCTAATACTTCACATCAGACCTCTGCCCTGATTACCCCCAACCACAGGGATGTCTTCCTCACCCTATTCAAGTGTTGACACCCATGCCAGCATGCCCCATGTGCAGATATTCTCCTTTCTCTCTGAGTCATGTCTCAACTTGGATCAGTCATGGTAATCAAAAGACTTTGAGTTAAACCTATTACCTTTCACATTAAAAGTCTTAATAGAAAAAGATTCACCTTCCTTGAAGAAATCCTGCTGGCACACTACCTCTGGACTCAAATTACAGCATCAATTCTTTCTTGGGTCTCTAGTTTGCAGGGCTACTCTGTCTGTGTGTGTCTATGTGTGTGTGTAGAGCTGACCTTTGAACAAGACGCGTTTCAACTGCATAGGTCACTTATACACGGATTTCCTTCAGTAAAAATTACACTAACCGTGCCTGCATCTCCTAAAGTCCTCGTCCACCTCCTTCACTTCTTCTACCTCTGCCTCTCCTGAGATGGCAAGACCAACCCCTCCTCCTCCTTCAGCCTACTAAATGTGAAGAGACAAGAATGAAGAAGATCTTTATGATCCACTTCCACTTAATGAAGAGTAAATCTATTTTCCCTTCCCCATGATTTTCTTAATAATATTTTCCTTTCTCTAACTTTGTTGAAAAAATACCATATGTAATGCATATAACATACAAAATGCATGTTAATCAAACGTTAATGGTACTGGTAAGGCTTTCAGCCAACAGCAAGCAATTAGTACATAAGCTGTGGGGAGTCAAAAAATAGATGTAGGTTTTCGACTGTGAGTAATGTTGGCATTTTTAACCCCCACGTATTTCAAGAGATAACTACAAATATACACAGATTACCCCCCCCATGCACACACACATATGTATTAGGATTTATATAGACGTGTTCTTTTTCGCTGGAAACCCTAATGCACTTTTCCTTGTTTCTGACACACTACTGGACTCTCTTATGGACACTATTCTAATGCTGCTTGGGCCCTTGGGCTCTTACACCACACTCAGGTGCTGATAGTTTCTCTTACAGAACCAACCCCTTCCTTATCAGATATACAGTTCTACTTGCTAGATTCCATCTAATGGGTTAGTTTTGAATTATTCAGAAAAAAAAAATGGACAAGACAAAAGAAGGAAAGGGAAGGGAAGGGAATGGAGAAGGATAAAAAAACAACAGAATATCTGATGAAGTTTGAAAGTGAACATTATAATGGATAACACATACCTAGAGAGTAGATATATATTTTTACTTGTGTCTCAACCTTAGCAAAATCATGCCTAGGACTGGATTAATAAATGCCATTACACAATATTATGACTTTAATATTTAAGTTGATTTCATGTTTTCTCCTACTGTAGGATAAATAGAAATAATTTGTTTTTAATGACCATATATCTAATTTTTTTTTCAGTTTCTTCATAAAGGCACAGAAAATTTTGGAAATGATTATTAAATGTATGACTCATGTATCTAGTTTTAAAAGATATAACTCAAGTGATTTTTTTAGAACCAGCAAATAACTGAGTATTTTTTTAAGTTTTTGAACAATGTAGCTATGTTCTTTCTATTTTTTCACAATGTTATAACCTGATGTACATGAGGATGACTAGTACAGGACACAGATTATATACAAATGGTTCAAAAGTTCTGCAGCTGTTATTTCACACCCTAAATAAAGAGCTCAGAGCTTTGTTAAAAACAAATGTTAATAAAGTAAAGCTTGGTGGATGATTAAAGAAACGTAGAAAACCTTTCTGCAGTTCATCCTATGAAAATCTTAAGCAAATTTAATGGAAAGTTTAATCAAATTAAAAGACCATCACAGGACTCTTCTAGCCCTCAATGTCTGTATTTCCTGTTAAAGTCAGTTTTTGAATAAAATAGTTCTTTAACCTATCTTGATAACATGGAAACCATGAGAAATTCAAAAGATACCCTTCAACAACATCATTTTTGATGAAATGACTAATAAAAGTTGAAAAAGGTACATTCTTTCCTTTAGTAAAGATGTGCACTTTTTCTTCAGGATAGCTAATGTGGGTGAAAAGGTACGTACATCTAATATGAGTGGAAAATCTTATTCTTTTCATGATTCTGCATGTTTTCTTAAGGCCTGTGAGAAAAATCATTTGCAGACCTCGTGTAGTATATACCTAATAACTTCTAACAAGTTTGCTACATGGAAATGTTCTTGCAGTTATTCAAAATATCACATGTATTTGCAAAATGACACCTTTTCTTCTACCTTCAATATTAATGGCATTATTTGCTCTTTTCTTTTTCAGTTGTTTGGAAACCTCATGTTATGAAAAGATTATATTAAGAGTATGGGAGGGCCAGGTGTGGTGGCTCATGCCTGTAATCCCAGCACTTTGGAAGACTGAGGCGGGTGGATCACCTGAGGTCAGGAGTTCGAGACTAGCCTGGGTAACCTGGTGAAACCCCGTCTCTATTAAAAATACAAAAAACTTAGCTGGGTGTGGTGGCAGGCACCTGTAATCCCAGCTACTTGGGAGGCTGAGGTAGGAAAATCACTTGAACCCAGGAGACAGAGGTTGCAGTGAGCCGGCATTGCACCATTGCACTCCAGCCTGGGCAACAGAGTGAGACTGTCAAAAACAAACAAACAAACAAACAAACAAAAAAAACAGACTATGGGAGATATTGTGTGGGAAACATCACTAAAACTCTGAATGTATAGGTGTGAGGGATCAATCTTTTGATAAAATAGTTCAGAGTTACTTACACTCTGGATTAAACTATTTGTGTTGGTAAAGTCTTTGTTTACTAGATACATAATGTATGATTATTAGAGAATCTATTAAGAAAAATCAGATAAGGGAAATAGGTACTCTCACAATATTCAAATTGGTCTTGAAAATTTATAAAGGTAATTGAAGCACATTTTCCTTTATAGCAAAGAAATAAAAATGAGACTTCCACTTTCCATCAGAGATGCAGGGAGCAGTAATGTCTCACCCACACCCTTATGATAGAAAAAGATGGATAAAATGCAAATCATAACTTTTCTTGAACCCACCAGTGAGTTAAGCTTATCAGATAAACAGCTAACTGGAAATCTAGAGAGAGATGGGCTCCTGTAAGAAGACATAAGATTTGAACACTTGCTTACTTGAAGCAGAAATCACCCAGTGCTGTATAAGTAAGTAAAATGATTCAGCTAGAAATGTTTGATGAGTTGCTAAATACCAAATGTGGCTGGACAAGAGAAAGTGTGAATTCCCTGAAGTCTGCACACATTAGGAGCTTTATGCTTCTTGCAGCTGATTCTTCAGTAGCCCCACTATGCACTCTATATGAAGATTACAGATAATCTCTAGACAGCTCCATTGGTACTGGCTGGGGTATAAGAACAGCAACTACTGTTCAAGTCCTGCTCAAGATCAATCTCTCGATTCTTCCTTTAAAGAATAAAAGTCTTTATCTCCAAAAGGGAAGGGCAACAAATTCTATGGTTTGAGGGTACTGGTGAACACCGTTGCAACTGGGAAGGGAAACTAGGAGAAAAAAGCTCCACTCCTTGGAGAGGAACAGGTTATTATCAAGACCAAGATTCACAGAGCTTGCCTAATATTGAGCTTCATGGCAAGATCACCCCCTTGCTAATGAGTATCTAGTGGAAACAAGAGTAGAATATAGCTGGGAGAGCTGAAGGAGACAGATTGTTTCTGAGTAATACAGCAAAAGGGGAAACCAAATATACTCAGAGAGAAGCATTTATATACAAATTTTTACTAAGATATTTAATGCTTTTGATGCTCCCAAGGTAATAAAAGCAACAAAAAACTGCAAGCCCAGTCCTGTTACTGACAATCCCCCACAATATATGCCTAGCAGCAGGAAAGATGTTATTATCTCCATGTAAAATAAATATTTACTTCATTATTGACATTTCTAGATTACATTTATAGATTTCAACAAAAAATTCTGAGATATCAAAAGGCAATGAAAACACACCCTGAACAGATATAACAATCATCAAAACCAAACAACAATAAGACACAGATGTTGGTATTATCAGACAAAAGAAAATTAATTTTTAATGCAAGAGACTCAAAGACACATTTTTATAGGAAATTTAAACAATATAATATTCATTGATAAGATCAGTCCTAAACAAACTGATGGACAGACAATTTTGTTTGTATTTATAATCTCACTTTTCCATGATCTTTTATTTGTTTATAAATATCTTTATGTTCTCTATTTTCACTACTATCAAAAGCCTGCTCCTTAAAGAAGAAGTGTATCATTCACAATGTAGTGAATGAAAAAATTTCTCTTCCAATTTTGCTTAATTCATGGGCATGAACTTATACTGACAGAAGTTAGGACAAGTTCAAATTAAACAGTGGAGATTTGTTGGTGGTTAGAGTTGTATATAGGGATATCAAGAAGATGATGTCTCCATGGAGACAGAGCTCTCTTCAAGATTCTGAAATCATGTCACTTTCAGGTCTTCACTAGTGGGCAAAGTGGAACCGTGAATTAAATGAAGCATCCTTACTCTCCTGGAAACACACAACCTCCCAAGTTGGAACCAGGAAGAAATCAAAACCCTAAATAGATTGATATCAAATTCTAATTTGAATCAGTGCTAGAAACCCATCCAACCAGAAAAATCCTTGAGCTGGATAGATTCACAGCCAAACTTCAACAGATATGCAGAGAAGAGCTGGTAGCAATACTATTAAAACCATTCAAAGCAAAGTCAAAGAGGAGGGACTCCTCCCTAATTCATCTATAAAACAAGCATCACCTTGATAATCAGGATCTGACAAAGACACAGTGAATACAAAGAACTACAAGCCAATATCTCTAATAAACATAGATGCAAAAATCCTCAACAAAATGCTAGCAAGTCAATTCTTACAGCACATCAAAAGTTAATTCACCATGACAAAGTGGGCTTTATTCCCAGGATTCAAGGATGGTTCAACATACACTAATCAATAAAGGTAATTCAGCACATAAACAAAAGTAAGAGCAAAAACCATATGATCCATCTCAATAGATACAGAAAAAGCAGTTGATAAAAATACAACATATCTTTCATGATAAAAACCCTCAAGAAACTAGGCATTGAAAAAACTTACCTCAAAATAATAAGTGCCATCTATGACAAACCCACAGGTAACATTATACTGAATGGGCAAAAGCTGAAAGCATTCCCTTTAAGAACTGGAATAAGACAAGAATGTCTAACTTTCACCAACCTTATTAAAGACAGCACTTGAAGCCCTAGCCAGAGGAATCAGGCAAGAGAAAGAAATAAAAGTCATCCATATAGGAAAACAGGGAGTAAAGTTATCTCTTTTGCTGATTATGTGATTGTATACTTTGAAAACGCTAAAATTTCTGCCAAAAGACACTTCACCTTGACAAACAATTTCAACAAACTCTCAGGATACAAAATCAACATACAAAAATTAGTGACATTTCTATATACCAATAATATTCAAGCTCAGAACCAAATCAAGAACTCAATCCCATTTACAATAAGCATATAACAATACCTAGGAATAAACCTAATCAAGGAGGTACAAGATCTCTATAAGAAAAACCAAAAACAATGTCAAAATAAATAAAAGCTGGCAAAAACAAATGAAAAAACATTTGGTGCTCATGGATGGAAAGAATCAATATTATTAAAATGTTTATTCTGCCCAAGGCAACATACAGATTCAATGTTATTCCTGCCAAACTGCCAATGTTATTTTTCACAGAATTAGAAAAAACACTATTCTAAAATTCATATGCAACCAAAAAAAGAGCCCAAATCGTTAATGCAATCCTGAGCAAAAGAACAAAGAAAGAGACATCACTCTAAATGACTTCCAACTGTAAGAATACAGTAATCAAAAAGCATAGTACTGCTAAATAATAGACACATAGATCAATAGAATGGAACAGAGAACCCTGAAATAAAGCTGCACATTTACAACAAACTCATCTTTGAAAAACTTGACAAAAATAAACAATGGGAAAAGGATGCTATATTCAACAAACAGTGCTGGGAAAATTGGCTAACCATATGCAAAAGAACAAAATTGGAACCTTACCTCTCACAATATATAAAAATTACTCAAGATTGATTAAAGTCTTAAATGTAAGATCTCAAACTACAAATATTCTTGATAAAACCTAGGAAGTAGTCATCTAGACACTGGCCTAGGAAAAGAATTTATGATGAAGATCCTAAAAGCAAATGCAACAAAATGAAAAACAGACAATTAGAACTTACATAAACTAAAGAGCTTCTACACAATAAAAGAAACTGTGATCAGAACAGTCTACAAGATGTGAAAAAATCTGCAAACTATGCATCCAACAAAGGACTAACGTTCAGTGTCTATTAAGAACTTAAATAAATCAAGAGTAAACAACAACCCAAGTGAAATGTGAACAAAGGACATGAGCAGACATTTTTCAAAAGAAGACATACTAGCAGCCAATATAAATTAAAAGATTTGTCAGCATAGCTAATCATCAGAGAAGTGTAAATGACAACCACAAGGAGATACCATCATCTCACACCCACCAGAATGGTTATTATTAAACTGTCAAAAAAATAACAGATGTTGATGAGGTTATGGAGAAAAAGGAATTCTTATACACTGTAGGATTCCAAATTAGTGCAGTGTCTGTGGAAAGGATATTTCTCCAAAAATTAAAAACAGCACTACCAATTGACCCAGTAATCTCATTAATAGGTGGATCCTCAAAGGAGAATAAATCATTCTCCCAAAAAGTCACATGCATTCATTTGTTTATGGCAGAACTATTCACAATTGCAGAGAATGGAATCAACTTAGGTGCCCATCAATTGCTGATTGTATAAAGAAAATGTGGTATATATACACCAGGGAATACTACACAGTCATAAAGAATAAAATCATGTCTTTTGCAGCAACATGGGATGCAGCTGGAGGCCATTATCCTGAGCAAACTACATAAGGAACAGCAAGCCTAATATCACGTTTTCACTTGTAAGTGGGAGCTAAATCTTGCATTACCATAGCTATAACAGTGAGAACAATAGATACTGGCAACTCGAAACAAAGGGAAAGAGAGATGAAAACAAGGGACTGAGAAAAGTCCTATTGGATATTATTTTTACTCTCTGGGTAACAGAATGAATAGAAGCCCAACACTCAGCACTACGCAATACACCCTCATAATAAACTACACATGTACCCTCTGAATCTAAAGTTTGAAAAAGAAAATCAAAATTAAAAAGTAAACTTCACTATAAGTCAAGTGGACCTAATGGATATTTAAGGAACACTTCACCCAACAGTTGCTGAATGCACATGCATTTCATTAGCATGTGGAATAATCTGCAGGATAGACCATATGTTAGGATACAAAACAGGTCTCAAAAATTGTTTTAGAAAATCAAATACATGTTAGGTATCTTAACTGGCCACATGAAATAAAACTAGATGTAATAGCAAGAGTAACACTCAAAACTGTACAAATACACGGAAATTAAACAACATATTCTTAAATGACCAATGAGTGAAGAAAGACATTAAGAATAAAATTTTAAAAATTATTTAAAAAACATGAAAATGCAAACACAATATGCCAAAACCTATGAGACACAGCAAAAGCAGTATTAAGGAGTAAGTTTATAGCAATGGAGGTCTACATCAAAAAAACTTAGAAAATTTTAAAATAACCTGAACATTTACATCAATTAAGTCATAAAAATTTTCAAACCTAACCCAAAATTAGTAGATAAAAGAAATAAGATCATGGCAAAACTAAATCACAAAGAGTTAAAAAAAAATACAAAAGATCAACAAACCAAAATGCTAGTTTTTTGAAAAGATTAACAACATTGACAAACCATTAGCTAGACTAAGAAAAAAAAGGCTCAACTAAATAAAATCAGAAATTAATAAGGAAATTTCACAGCAGCTACTACAGAAATACAAAGAATCATTAGGAGATACTATGAACACTATTTTAAATTTGAAAACCTAGAGAAAATTGATAAATTCCTGACACACAAACTATCATGATTGAATAAGGAAGAAATAGAAAATCTGACAGACCAATAACAAGCAACATGGTTGAATAGGTAATAAAAAGTCTCCCAAGAAATACAAATTGAGGACTGTATGGCTTCACTGTTGAATTCTATGGGTATAATTCTACTGGTACAATTCTTTTTAAGAAGAATTAAAACTCATTATGCTGAAACGATTCTAAAAATGTGAAACCGAGGGAATTTTCTTAATTCATTCTACAAAGCCAGCAAAATGCTGCAATTAAAACCCAATTGGAACATGAGGAAATACAAAGAAAAATACTACAGGCAAGCATTTCTGACAAATATAGATGCAATAACACTCAACAAAATAATGGCAAACTAATCCAACAACACACCAAAAAATAATACCATGATTGAGTGAGATTTATCCAAGGAATGCAAGAATGCTTCAAAATACATGAATCGGTAGGGTCATGCATCACATCAGTAGAATAAAAGTTATGTGACCATCTTAGTAGACAAAGGAAATGCTTTTGAATACATCATATATCTATTCCTGATAAAAACTTTTAGTAAATTAGGTATAAAAGAAAAATGCATCAATATATTAAAGGTCATATATGAAAAAACACATCTTACTATTTTCTGAATGGGGAAAACCAGAGCGCTTTTCCCCTAAGAAACAGAACAAGTTTGTCTACTCTCACCATTCTTAATCAACATATTTCTGAATTTCTAGCCAGGGCAAATAAGAAAGAGAAATAAAGAAGGGCGTTTAAAATGGAAAGGAGAAAGTCAAGTTGTCCATTTTTGCAGATGATCTGATCTTATATGTAGGAAAATCTAGAGACAATGAACTAGCTGAAAAAAATCAGAAGGACAAACCTATTAACAAGAGCTCCAAAAAAAGACCTAGGAATAAATTTTACCAAGGAGGTAAAATCTTCTCCAAGAAAATACACAAAATGCTGATGAAAAATATTGAAGAGGATACACATATGTAGAAAGAAATCCTATGTTTATGAATCAGAAGAATCAATATCATTTAAATGACACTACTATCCAAATCAATCCACAGATTCATGCAATTCATATCAAAATACCAATGACACTCTTCACAGAAATAGAAAATTTCTACAGAACCACAAAAGTCCTCAAATCACCAAAGTAGTTCTTACCAAAAAGACCAAAGCTAGATGCATTACACTACCAGAGGTCACAATATACTACAAAGCTACAGTAATCAAAAGAGCATGATACCAGCATAAAAACAGACACACAGACCAGTTGAACAGAATAGAAAACCCAGAAATTAATCCACATATGTATACCCAACCGTTTCTCGACAAAGATATCAAAAACTCTCACTGGGGCAAGGACAGCCTGTTCAATAATTGTGCTGAAAAAACTGAATATACATATGCAGAAAAACGAAAAAGGGGTCCCACCTCGTATGCTATTAAAACAACTCAAAATAGGTCAAAGATTTAAATGTTTTAACAGAAACAATAAAACTACTCTAAGAAATTATAGGGAAAATATTTCAGGACATTGGTCTGCAAAAAGATTTTATGACTAAGACTTTAAGAGCACAGGCAACAAAAGCAAAAATGAATAAATGAGATTGTAACAAACTAAAGCACTTCTGTACGACAAGAGAAGTAATTAACAGAGTGAAGAGACAGTCTACAGAATATGAGGAAATATTTCCAAGCTACTCATTCAACAGAAGATTAACATTCAGAATATACAAGGAACTCAAACAGCTCAACAGCAAAAAGATCAGCAATTTAATTTTTAAAAGAATGGGCAAATAGTCTGAACAGACATTGCTCAAAAGAAGACATACAACTGGCCAACAAATATATGAAAAAAATTGTCAATATCACAAATTAAAAGAGATATGCAAATAAAAACCACAATGAGTTATCCTCTCACCCCAGTTAGAATGGTTATCGTAAAAAAAAAAACTATAAATGTTTGGAAGGATGACGAGTACAGAGAATTCTTACAGACAGTTGGTGGTAATGTAAACTAGTATGGCCACAAAGGGAAGAGTATAACTGCAACGGAAATACCTTACAATTTAGCAATCGCACTATTGAGAATTTATCCAAAGGAAATAAAATCACTAAATAAAAATATGTCTGCACCCAGATGTTTATCTCATCCCTATTCACAGTAGCCAAAATCTAGTATTAATCTCAGTGTTCAACAAGAAATAAATGGGTAAAGAAAACATGAGATAGATAGAGATAGATAGATGATAGATAGATAGATAGATAGATAGATAGATAGATAGATAGATAGATAGATAGATAGATAGATATCTATTTTGGATATTCCTCAAAAAATTAATAGTAGATACAACATATGATCCAGTAATCCCACTACTGGGCATATAGTCACAGAAAATGAAATAAGTACTGCTAAAGAGTCATTTTGCACTCCCATGTTAATTGCACTGTTCATTTTAGCCAAGGCATGGAATCAACCTGAATGCCACCAACAGAGAAATGGATAAAGAAAATGTGGCATATATACAAAATGGACTACCATTCTGCCACAAAAAAAGAATGAAATTCTGTCATTTACAAAAAAATTGTCGAGCCTGGAGCCTGTTAAGGGAAATAAGTCAGGCACAGAAAGAAACATACTGCATGATGTCATTCATGTGAAGACTGTAAACAAATTGATCTCATAGATATTAAGTGTAAAATTGTGGTTACCAAAGACAGGAAAAACAGGGAAGGGGAAGATGGGGAGGAGTTGGTCAATGTGTACAATCTTACAGTTAGATAGGGGGAATAAGTTGCTGGTACTTACTTCACAGTAAGGTGACTATAGCTAACAATAACGCATTGTATATTTCAAAAAGCTAGAAGAGAGGATTTTGAATGTACTCACAATTAAGAAACGATAAATGTGTAAGGTGATGGATATGCTAATAACCATGATTTGATTATTACACAATGTATACATGTATTGAAACATCACATTGTATTCAATAAATATGTATGATTATATGTGTGTGTATGTGTGTGTGTGTTGTTATATGACGATTTGTTAGATTTGGTATATGATACCTACAAACCTAGCATGTATGTGGGTTTCCCCAAATTTCTGTTTGTGTGATTAAGTTTTTTTCAGGATTACAGGCTGAGAACAGGTATAAAGATATATATATATATATATATCTTCCAGGCCGGTTCCCATATTCTAGTAATAATTGTGTGTGACTTTGCTACCCTCAGTTATACCTTCTCCTGTACCATGGTGGTCTATCAAGGAATACTGGCATCATGTGGAATGTTTTAAAGATATCCAAGCTACATCACACATGTTTGAATTTGGAATCTCTAAAGTAGGTCTATAAATATATTTCTTTTAAAATGTATTTTTACAGTTGATTTGATACAAAATATCTTTTAACCAATTGAGAATTATAAACTACAACCTCTAGCATTCACTAGGTAGAGGTGATGCTCCTGATAGTGACAGGAGACAGCCAAATGCCTAGGCAGATAGGGGCAGGCTCCCAGTGAAACCCTACCTCCAAGATAAAGGCAGTTTAAAGTCCAAAAGTCCAAAAGCCAGGACTACAAGACCAGATTGAGAAGTTGTCTTCTTATTTGGCATGCTTTCCTCTGATTGGTCCCCACCCTTCACCTATTTTAGATATAACTACCCTTTCCTAATTGGTTTTCTATATTGTCATGCCCACCTTTGAGTGGTGCCTTCACTGTAACCTTTTTTGCATACTCAGAAACCAATCAGCACACACTCCCCATCCTGTGCCTACAAAGACCACAGACTCAGTTGGTGGAGTGGGGAAGACAGCCTGAATTTGAGGAAGAGACAGCAGGACTTTGGAGAAGAAAACCTGCACTTCCCATCCCCTCTCTAGCTCCCCTCTCCACTGAGAGTCTTTTTCATTACTCATTAAAATTCTCCACCTTCACCACCCTTCAACTATCAATGTGACCTCATTCTTCTTGGACAGCAGATAAGGGCCTGGAACCCACTAAATGCAGGTACCCAGAAAAGGCTGTCACACTGGCTTTTGCCCTCACTGGCAGAGGGTAGCCATCCAAGGTAAAGAGACAAGGGGCCAACTGAGCTGCTAACATGCCGTCATCTGTCAGACTGTAGACGGTGGAACTAAAGGAGCATCGTAACAACCCCTCTGGGCCTTCAGGATCATGAGCACCCTTGCACCTTGTGTGGCTGCCAGTCCTGCATGAAACTCACTCCTGTTTTGGTGCCTGGAGTGGTTGGCCAGGTCCAGCATTCACTTGCTTGCACCTGGTCTGGCCATGGGAAACTCACAGAGCTTGTTTCTGTGTCGATGACCAGAATGACCCGCATGGTCCTGCACTTGGTCACTCACATGCTCCCTTCTGCAAAGCGTTGAGCATGGCAGACCAAATAAACAGGGCACCTCTATTGCAAGTCCAGTGAAGAGGCCAAGAAATATTCTGCCTCACTACTAGAAAATGCAATATTTAAATATTTGATCTCATTTTCTCTATTTCTTGTCCAGCTTTGGAGCTGTGGAAGATATCTTTTTATGCACAACAAATAAACAAACAAATATGTAAGAGAGTAACACAGATTTTGCTTCTCCCAGAGAACAGACAGATGCAATGAAGACACATCTTATCAATAGGTTTTACTTTCTCAAGTAAAAGTCAGTTTTTCTTATCTACTTCCATGGGTCCAGTAGAAACTTAACACGTATTATAATATGTTGTCTCACAATTCTCCTGCAGGATCTTAATGGGAGGTTGGAAGAAGATCCATCAAGGTTGTTAGTCAAACATAAATTAATTATATTTGTAATTTCTGAAAAATATACAACTTAACATGAAAAATATATATCATTATAGCATAAATCCAGGCTAGATTTTGACCAAAGTAATACATCTAAAGTGTTTCTTTCTTTCTTTCTTTCTTTCTTTTTTTTTTTTTTTTAAGGCATCAGGCTTTTCTCTTTATTTAGGCTATTATTCTATCTTCTCCCTTTTACCTCCCTTATAGTCTAGTTACTGGTTTTATTAGCAGTTACAACTACCAAACAATTACTTTTTATTGTATTACATACTAACCACGCCTCTCACTTTCAATTTTTATGGATCATATATTCTAATCTTAACCATAAAGGCATAGCTATATCCTAACCATGGGAACTCCCATTTTGTATAGTTTATTTAAATTCATAGGCTTTTCCGTTGGTCCACTGAAAGTAAAGAATGTTGGAATTGTCAGTGAAAAGACCAGGAACACCTCAAAAATAACATCTTAATGAATCAATACAATGTTAGTTGGCAGCAGCATTATCTTGCATGTCCAAATTACATGTTTTACTGTCTGCTCCAGCAGAAGGTACAAAATGTTCACCGTTATTTAAGAATTCTAAGTTTGCTTCATCCACTACTTTTCTTTCATTGTCCGATGCCTTGGTATCCTTTCCTTGAAATTTTTTCTTCATAACAAAAATGAATACAATATATAAAACAAGTGCTGAGAATCTTAAAGCCATAGATAAGCCCAAGTAGACCCTTCTGTGAAAAGAGAAAAAAGAGAGTAGATTATTATTTTAAATGTGTAAAACATCTTACATTATTTCTCTCCAGTATGCATACCTTAAAAGAAAGAAAAACAAGTTACACATACAAATATTCAGAGAAAAATTCTATTTATTCTTTTCATTGGGGCATAAAATATTTTTCTATTATTTTTTTAAAAAATGAAGCTACAGAAACTAAACCCCAGCTGTCTCTAGCCTTCCTTTGGGAGGGAGGAAAATATGTAACTCCAGCCCCCTCAAGCCTTCTCATTCTACCTAAGGAGTGGGAGACAGAAACTGAGAAGCATGTTTGAAGTTCACAGTCCAGAGATACAGGCTCACTGAAAGATTGAGACGTTATCATAGAACCATAGAATGTTACTTTTTCTTCAGCACCTTACATCCCATTAATAAAGGCTTATATACAGCAATTCCTTTTACCCAATACATTTTGTGTGGCTGTCAAGAAAAATTTGCAAGTCACATACTAAAAGGCAATAAACATAATCTGAAAATAATAAGACTTAAAGCCAGATCCAGATATATCAAGGAATACCAGGGATGGAAATTTAAAACAACTCTTACTAATTTGTTAAGCAATCTAATGGATAATGTACACGGTATGTAAGAAAGGTTAGCAATGTAAGTAAAGAGATAAAAATTCTTTTTTTTTTTTTTTTTTTTGTTGTTGTTGTTGTTTTTTTTTTTTTTTTTGAGACGGAGTCTCGCTCTGTGGCCCAAGCTGGAGTGCAGTGGCGCGATCCCGGCTCACTGCAAGCTCCGCCTCCCGGGTTCCCGCCATTCTCCTGCCTCAGCCTCCCAAGCAGCTGGGACTACAAGCGCTCGTCGCCACGCCCGGCTAATTTTTTTTTTGCATTTTTAGTAGAGATGGGGTTTCACCGTGTTAGCCAGGATGGTCTCGATCTCCTGACCTTGTGATCCGCCCGTCTCGGCCTCCCACAGTGCTGGGATTACAGGCGTGAGCCACCGCGCCCGGCCAAGAGATAAAAATTCTAAGAACCAAAACGAAACAGTAAGGATAGGAAAACTGTAATAGAAATGATAAATGCCTTGATGGATTTATTACTAGACAGAGCACTGCTGAGGAAACAATCTCTAAGTTTATCTCAATTTAAAAAAAAAAAGGAAAATAAGACAAAAGAAAGAAAAAAACAGAATAACCAAGAACTTTGGAAGGATTACATAAGTGTTTATAACAGAAATACTTGAAGGGGAAAATGAAAGGAACGAAAGAAATATTTCAAATAATAAGTACAGAGAATTTTTATCGAATTAATGTCAGACACCAAACCTCAGATCTAGGAAGCTCAGAAAACACCAAGAAGGATAAATGCCAGAAAAACTATGCATAGGTTTATTATTTTCAAAGTCAGGGAAATCAGAGATGAAGAAAACATCCTGAAAGAAACAAAAGGAAAAGCAAACCTGTTTTATAGAGTAGAAAAGATTACATCAGACTTCTCTTCAGAAACCATGCAAGCAAGAAGAGAATGAAGTGAAATATTTAAACTGTTAAGAAAAATAAAACACCAACTTAAAAATACTGTACCATCCCACCAACAGTGTAAAAGTGTTCCTATTTCTCCACATCCTCTCCAACACCTGTTGTTTCCTGACTTCTTAATGATTGCCATTCTAACTGGTGTGAGATGGTATCTCATTGTGGTTTTGATTTGCATTTCTCTGATGGCGAGTGATGATGAGCATTTTTTCATGTGTCTGTTGGCTGTATGAATATCTTCTTTTGAGAAATGTCTGTTCATATCCTTTCCCCACTTTTTGATGGGGTTGTTTGTTTTTTTCTCGTATATTTGTTTGAGTTCTTTGTCGATTCTGGATATAAGCCCTTTGTCAGATGAGTAGGTTGCAAAAATTTTCTCCCATTCTGTAGGTTGCCTGTTCACTCTGATGGTAGTTTCTTTTGCTGTGCAGAAGCTCTTTAGTTTAATTAGATCCCATTTGTCAATTTTGGCTTTTGCTGCCGTTGCTTTTGGTGTTTTAGACATGAAGTCCTTGCCCATGCCTATGTCCTGAATGGTACTACCTAGATTTTCTTCTAGGGTTTTTATGGTATTAGGTCTAACATTTAAGTCTCTAATCCATCTTGAATTAATCTTCGTATAAGGGGTAAGGAAAGGATCCAGTTTCAGCTTTCTACTTATGGCTAGCCAATTTTCCCAGCACCATTTATTGAATAGGGAATCCTTTCCCCATTTCTTGTTTCTCTCAGGTTTGTCAAAGATCAGATGGCTGTAGATGTGCGGTATTATTTCTGAGGACTCTGTTCTGTTCCATTGGTCATGCTCATGGATAGGAAGAATCAATATCGTGAAAATGGCCATACTCCCCAAGGGTATTTATAGATTCAATGCCATCCCCATCAAGCTACCAATGAGTCTCTTCACAGAATTGGAAAAAACTGCTTTAAAGTTCATATGGAACCAAAAAAGAGCCCGCATTGCCAAGACAATCCTAAGTCAAAAGGACAAAGCTGGAGGCGTCACGCTACCTGACTTCAAACTATACTACAAGGCTACAGTAACCAAACCAGCATGGTACTGGTACCAAAACAGAGATATAGATCAGTAATCACTTTGAATGTCAATGATATAAATACACCAACTAAACGACCAAAATAAGCCAGGCATGGTGGCTCATGCCTATAATCCCAGCACTCTGGGGGACCAAGATGGGAGAATCAAGTGAGTCCAGGAGTTTGAGACCAGACTGGGCAACAAAGTTGCTCATCTCTAAAAAAAAAAAAAAAATCAAAAAATTAGCCAGGCATGTTAGTTCATGCCTGCGTTCCCAGCTACATGGGAGGCTAAGGCAGAAGTATCTCTTGAGCCCAGGAGGTTGAGGCTACAGTGAGCCACGTTCAAGCCACTGCTCTACAGCCTGGGTAGCAGAGTGAGATCCCATCTCAAAAGATAATAATAAGATTGTTAGAGGACTAAAACCCAGAACCAAACTATATGTAGTCCATAAGAAACTCACTTTAAATATGAAGACATACAGATTAAAAGTAATTAGACTGAGGAAGACATACTCTGATAACATTAATCAAAATAAAGTGGGAGTACCTATTTTAATTTCAAACAGAGCAGACTTCAAAGCAAGGAAATTTATGAAGGATAAAAAAGTCTTTACATAATAACAAATGAATCAGTTATCCTATTATCCTTTTACAAAACAGAACAATACTTAACATGTAAGCGTGTAAAAATGGAGTGCCTAAATATGTGAGGAAAAAATGATAGAGCTGCAAAGAGAAATGCAATAAGTCTTCACTTAACATTGTCTACAGGTTCTTGGAAATTATAATTTTGAGTAAAATTATGTATTGTATAATGAAATCAATTTCACCTTAGATAACTGGTATAAAAAATAGTTACTATGGGCCGGGCGCAGTGGCTCAAGCCTGTAATCCCAGCACTTTGGGAGGCCGAGATGGGCGGATCACAAGGTCAGGAGATCGAGACCACCCTGGCTAATACGGTGAAACCCCGTCTCTACTAAAGAATACAAAAAACTAGCCAGGCGACGAGGCGGGCGCCTGTAGTCCCAGCTACTTGGGAGGCTGAGGCAGGAGAATGGCGTAAACCCGGGAGGCGGAGCTTGCAGTGAGCTGAGATCCGGCCACCACACTCCAGCCTGGGCGACAGAGCCAGACTCTGTCTCAAAAAAAAAAAAAAAAGTTACTATGGTACATAGTATATTGTTTTGCTTAAAATCAGTTTCTAAGAACCTATGGACAATGTTAAGTAGATACTTAATGTAAATGAACCCACAATTACGTTGGAGACTTCAACATGCCTCTATCAGAAAAGGTCAGATTCACCAGGCAAAATTTGATCAGACATAGTTGAAAACTCAACAACACTATCAATCAACAGTATAACAGATGTAACCTACTACATCAAATAGCAACAGACTGCAAAGTCTTCCCAAGCTCATATAGAATATTCACCAAGATAGACCACATTCTGGGCTGTAAAAGATATCTTAAGAAATTTAAGGCCAGGTATGATAGCTCAGGCCTGTAATCCCAGCACTTTGGGAGGTCAAGGGAGGCAGATCACTTGAGGTCAAGAATTTGACACCAGACTGATCAACATGGTGAACAACATGGTGAAACCCTGTCTCTAAAAAATACAAAAAAAAAAAAAAAAAAAAGGCTGGGTGCAGTGACTTACGCCTGTAATCCCAGCACTTTGGAAGGCTGAGGTGGGTGGATCACGAGGTCAAGAGATTGAGACCATCCTGGCCAACATGGTGAAACCCCATCTCTACTAAAAATACAAAAATTAGCTGGGTGTGGTGGCACGTGCCTGTAATCCCAGCTACTCAGGAGGTTGAGGTAGGAGAATCACTTGAACCCAGGAGGTTGAGGTTGCAGTGAACTGAGATCGCACTCCAGCCTGGGCGACAATAGTGAAACTCCATCTAAAAAAGAAAATACAAAATACAAAAAAAAAAAAAAAAAAAAAAATTAGCCAGGCGTGATAGCACACACCTGTGATCCCTGCTACTCAGAAGGCCAAGGTACGAGAATCGTTTGAACCCAGGAAGCAGAGGTCACAGTGAGCGAGATTGTACCACTGTACTCCAGCCTTGGTAACAGAGCAAGACTGTCTCAAAAATAAATAAATAAATAAATAAATAAATAAATAAATAAGAAATTTGAAAGAATGAAAATCATGCAATATCTGTCTTTAAACCACAGTGGAATTAAACTAGAAGTCAATAGCAAGAAGATCATTGGAAAGTCTCAAAATCTGTGAAGATTAAACAATACACTTCTAGGAAACATATGGGTCAAGATGAAATCTCATGAGAAATTTAAAAATAGTTTGAATTAAGTGAAAATAAAATTATAACATCCAATATTATGGATGCAGCAAAAGCAGGCTTAGAGACAAATGAAGACTATCTTAAATCAATCAGTTAATCTTTTACCTTAGCAAACTGGAAAAAGAAGAGCAAATTGAATCCAAAGTAATATGAAGATAATAAATAGTAAAAGTAGGGCACAGTGAAATTTAAAACGGTACATGAAGAGAGAAAATCAACAGAAACAAAAGCTGTTTCTCTGAAAAAAGTTAGTAAAATTGATGAGTCCCTTGCCAGGCTAATTTAGATAAAAAGGAGGACACAATTTACTAATATCAGAAATCAAAGATGGAACATCACTGTGGACCCCACTGACCTTAAAAAGACCCAAAGGAAACACCACAAACAACACCATGTCCCCAATTTTAATAGCCTAAAAGAAATGGACCAATTCCTTGAAAGATACAATCTACCTAAATTCACACAAGAAGAAATAGACCATCTGAATCGGTCTACATCTGTCAAAGAAATGAATTGATAATAACTTTCTAAAGCAGAAAACACCAAACCAAGATGGGTTCATGGGTGAATTCTATAAAACACTTAAGTAAGAATTTATACCAATTCATTACAATTTCCTACAGAGGAATAGAAGCAGCAGGAATACTTCCTGTCTCCTATGAGGTCAGCATCATCCTAATACCCAAAGCAGACAAACATTACAAGAAAAGAAAACTACAGAGCAATACATCTCACAAATATAGGTGCAGAAGTTCTCAAAAATAGCTAATTGAATTTGACGTTGCATTAAGAAATTAGGCACCACAGCCAAGTGGAATGTATTTCAGGTTTACAAGACTGATTCAACATTCAAAAATCAATCATATAATTTATTATATTAACAGGCTAAAGAAGAAAAAAATCACATGATCATATCAATACATGCAGAAAATGCATTTGACAAAATCAAACATCCATTTGTGAACAAAAACTTTCATTAAACTAGGAATAGAGGAGCATTTTATCAACCTGATTAAAAACATATACACCAAAAATTGTACACATTTTTTACTTGATGGTGAAGAACTCAGAGCATTCCTGATAAGGTTGGAACAAGCCAAGAATGTCCCTTTCCACCATTGATTTTCAACATGGTACACAGAAAGTTCATGTGATTAAAAAAAAAAAAGTGAAAAGGGAATGATATGTATACAGATTGAAGGGAAGAAATAAAACTACCTTTGTTTGCATATTTATATGTAGAAAATCTCCAATAATAGACAAAAACACTACTGGAACTAACAAGCAATTATAACAAGGATGTAGGATATAAGATTAATACGCCAAAGTGAAAAGTTTTCCTATAAATCGGCGATAATCAAGTGGAATTTGAAATTAAAAACACATTACTATTTACATTAGCACTCCCAAAAGTGAAACATTGGGTATAAATTTAGCAAAATATATACAAAGAGTATAGGCAGAAAACTATAAAACTCTGATGAAAGAAGCCAAAGAAGCATGAAAAATGAAGTGATATTCCATGTTCATGTAGAGTATCGGAAGACTCAATATTGTCAAGATGTCAGTCTGTCCCAACTTGATACACAGATTCAATACAACCCCAATCAAAATCTCTGTAAGTTATTTTTTGGATATTGACAAACTAATTCTAAAGTTTATGTGAAGAGGCAAAAGATGCTAAATAGCCAAGACAATGCTTAAGTAGAAGAACAAAATAATAGGACTGATACTACCTGACCTCAAGACTTAGTATGAAGCTGCAACAACCAAGACAGTGTGACTTTGGTAAAATAATATACAAATAGGTAAGTGGAAAGAATAAATAGCCAAGAAATAGACCCACTTAAATACTGTCGATGGATCTTTAGAAAAAAATGCAGGCACTACAATGGAGAAAATACAGTATTTTCAACAAATGGTGCTGAAACAACTAGATATCCACATGTAAAATAATGAATGTAGGCTGCACAAAAATTAACTCAAAATGAATCACAAACTAAAATGTAAAATGCAAAACTATAAAACTCCTAGGAGGTAACACAGGAGAAAGCAACCTAAGATTTGGCTATGGCTTTTCAGATGCAACAGCAAAAGCACAATCCATGAAAGAACTTATTGATAAGGAGGACTTCATTAAAATTTAAAACTTCTGAATAGAACAGTTATCCAGGCATATATCTCAGGTTTGCAAGACTAGTTTAACATTCACAAATCATTTATATAATTTATCATATTAATAGACTAAGTAAGAAAAATAATCACAAGATTACATCAATAGGAGGCTAAGGTGAGAGGATCGCCTGAACCCAGGAGTTCAAGGATACAGTGAGCTAAGAAGGTGCCACTGCACTCCTGTTTGGGCAACAGAGCAAGATCCATTTCCAAAAAAAAAAAAACAAACCAAAAAAAAATTCTGCTCTGAGAAAGTAAGAGACACTGTCAAAAGGATAAGATGAGAATCAGAGGCCACAGACTGAGAGAAAATATTTTCAAAAGGCATATTCAATAACTGTTTTCAAAAATATTAGGAACTCTCAAAATTCAACAATTAAACAGTTAACAAGTAGGCCAAAGACTTTTTAACACATACCTCCCCCCAAAAATATAGAGGTGGCAAATAAGCATATAAGAAGATGCTTCACATCTTATGTCATCAAGGAAATGCAAATTTAAACAATGAGATGCCACTACATATCTATTAGAATGACCAAAATCCAGAACACTAAACATTAGATGTGTATACGGAAGTGGAGCAACAGAAACTGTCATTCATTGTTGGTGCAAATGTAAAACGATACAGCCACTTTTGAAGCCAGTCTGACAATTTCTTATACAACTATACATATTTTTACTATATGATCAAGTAATTGCACTTTGGTGTTGACACAAAGAATTTGAAACCTGTATCTACACAAAAATGGGCACACGGATGTCTTTTATTATTAACTTTTATTTATAATTTCCAAAACCTGGAAGCAATCAAGATGTCCTTCAGTAGGCAAATGTATAAACTGTGGTGTATCGAGACAATCAATTATTGTTCAGCTGCTAAAAAGAAATAACCTATCAAGCAATACAAACAACTAGAGGAAACTTAAGTGCATATTACTGAGTTAAAGAAGCTACTCTGAAAAGGCTACAGAATATATAATTCCAACTATATGATTTGAAACAGACAAAATTATGGAAGTAGTAAAAAGACTATTGGTTCCAGGGATCCAGGGATTAGTGGGAAAGGGGGGATGAACAGGCAGAGTACAGAGGATTTTCAAGGCAGCAAAACTACTTTTTATGATAGTGGAGTGGTGGATATGTATCATTTTACATTCATCCAAACCTATAGAAAGTTCAACACTAAATGTGAAACCTGGTGTAAACTGTGGATCCTGAGTGATAAAGATGTGTCAATCTGTTGTGTCAATTGTAACAAATGTACCATCCTGATGGGAGATATTGATAATGGGGAAGGCTATGCATGTATGGGAGCAGGCAAGATATAGGAAATCTCTGTGCTTTCGCCTCAGTTTTACTGTGATTCTGAAACTATTCTAAAAAATAAAATCTATAAAAAATCATATGATAATCATTTAACTTTCAGTGTATTAACTGGCAAATGAACTGCCCTTTTTTTAAAATTCCACTTTTCATTTCCTTTTACTTTTACCTAAACCTTCACTGAAGGAAAAAGAATTAGTACAGCTTTTAAAACAATGTTTTAGTGGTCTTTTCATACTGAAACTAACGTAACTAAAGTAACGCCATCTCAAAATGTTACGTTGATGCTTGGACTTGGTGATTATTGCTTTGGGGAGATTCTGGGGAGCATCTTGCCAATTGTCCTTAAAATGAATTATGATTTCAATTAAAATAAATATTTTCTTAAAGTAAATTTATTGAGTTTTGCTTTGTTATTTCTTTCCATACTTTTATAAATAGAAATGAAATCTCCCAGCCGGGCGTGGTGGCTCACGACTGTAATCCCAGCACGTTGGGAGGCTGAGGTCGACGGATCACCTGAGATCAGGAGTTTGAGACCAGCCTGGTCAACATGCTGAAACCCCGTCTAGTAGAGGTACAAAATAATTAGCCCACGTGGTGGTGGGCGCCTGTAATCCCAGCTGCTCAGGAGGCTGAGGCAAGAGAATTGCTTGAACCCAGGAGTCAGAGGTTGCAGTGAGGTGAGATTTCGCCACTGCACTCCAGCCTGGGTGACAAAGTAGGGCTCCGTCTCAAAAAAAAAGAAGGAAGGAAGGAAGGAAGGAAGGAAGGAAGGAAGGAAGGAAGGAAGGAAGGAAGGAAGGAAGGAAGGAAGGAAGGGAGGGCGGGAAGAAATAAATCTCCCATTTAGGGAAAGATTTTCTATAATTATTTTAAATTTAAGAGAACGTTTGTGGGCTGGTGAATGCTGCTGTACTATAATTCCAGAAAAAGCTGGATCATTACTTATTGGGGATGTTAGACAGTGAATATACACGTTAAGTAGAAGAAGGTTCTTCTAGTACATTTGATCCAGGGAGTTTTCACCAGAGATATAACCTGAACTAAGAAACATTCCCCACTTTACATAAATAATTGCATATTACACACATATTTTTCATTTTTCATGTAATGCTTCCTTTTTTCTCATAATATATATGTGAATATATCAATATATTGCAAATTGGCTTCCATATTAGTAAGTAAAAAGATTTTTCCTTTTTTTAAGAACTCAGAATATTCATTTGCCTGCATGCACATTATTAATTTAATTGATATCTTCTTGATTGGTTCTTACTTTGTTTTCAGTATTTTGGGAGTATAGATATCTGTAGGATAAATTCCTAGAAGTATTGCTGCTGGCTCAAAGTTGCATAGTTTGCCAACAGAGTCTTCAAGCAACATTTCTTATTGTTGACAATCTGGGCAATTTTTAATTATAATTCTTTTATTATCAAGATGATGTTCATGTTCCTATTCATTGATAACAGAACTGCAATTATAACATAATTGATAATAACAGAACTGCAATCTTTTTATGTTTTATAACCACTAGTGACTTCTTTGAAAAATGTTTCATGATTTTTTGTCTTTATATTTTATAGCAATTTTAGTTTTACCAGAAAACTGTATAGAAAGTATGGAGATCTCCCTGCCCAACATGTACACAGTTTCTCCTATCATTAATGTCTTGTATTAGTATAGCACATTTGTTACAATTGATGAAGAAATATTGATACATTGTTAAATGCATATTTTACATTAGAGCTCACTTTTTATGTTGTAAAGTTCTACAGGTTTGGCAAGTGCAAAATGTCATGATCCAATATTACAATATCATATAGAATGGTTTCACTGCCCCAAAAATCTCTTGTGCTAGGCCTACTCATCCCTGCCTTCTCCACACTGAGCCCCAAGAAACTACTGATTTTTGTTGCCCATTGTTTTACCTTTTCTACAAGATCACACGGTTAAAATTATACAATCTGAAGCTTTTTTTTTTTTTATTTAGCTATATGAGTTTAAGTTTCATTTTTTGCTTTTTATAGGCTGATAGGTCATTTCTTTTTATTGATTGATGTAGTTTGGATTTGTGTCCCTGCCCAAATTCCATGTTATATTGGAGAAGGGGCCTGGTGGGAGGCGATTGAATCATAGGGGTGGATTCCCATATGCTTTTCTCATGATGGAGAGTGAGTTCTCACCAGATCTGATGGTTTAGAAGTGTGTATCCCTTACCATTGCACACTTTTCTCTCCTCTGTTGTAACGAGAAGACATGACTTGCTTCCCCCTTCCACCATGACTGTTAGTTTTCTGAGGCAGACTAATAGAGAATATTGGTACTGGGAGTGGGGCACTGCTGTAAGGATACATGAAAATGTGGAGGCGACTTTGGAACTGAGTAACGAGCAGAGGTTGAAACAGTTAGGAGTGCTCAGAAGAAGACAGAAGATGTGGGAAAGATTGGAACTTCCTAGAGACTGTTGAATGGTTTTGACCAAAATGATCTTAGTGATATGGACAATGAAGTTCAGGATTGTCTCAGATGGAGATTAGGAACTTATGGGGAACTGGAGTAAAGGCCACTCTTGCCATCCTTTAGCTAAGAGACTGGTGGCATTTTGTCCCTGCTCTAGAGATCTGTGGAACTTTCAACTTGAGAGAGATGATTTAGGATATCTGGTAGAAGAAATGTCTAAGAAGCAAAGCATTCAAGATGTGACCTGGCTGTTTCTAAAAGTGTTTACTCATATGTGTGAACAAAGAGATTATCTGAAACTGGAACTTATATTTAAAAGAGAAGCAGAGCATAAAAGTTTAGAAAATATGCAACCCAGCCATGTGGTAGGAAAAAAAAAAAAAAAAAAACTCCTTTTCTGAGGATAAAATCAAGCCTGCTCTAGAAATTTGCATATGTAAAGAGGATCCAAATGTTAATAGCCAAGACAGTGGGGAAAATATCTACAGAACATTTTAGACACCTTCATGGAGGCCCCTCCCATCACCAGCCTGGAGGCCTAGGAGGATTAAATGGTTTTGTAGGTCAGGCCCAGGGCACTGCTGCCCTGTGCAACCTTGGGAGATGGCACCTTATTTCCCACTGACTCCAGCTCCAGCCATAGCTAAGAGGAGTCAAGGTACAGCTTGGGCCATGACTTCAGAGGATGCAAGTCCCAAGTTTTGGTGCCTTTCACATGGTGTTGGGCTTATGAGTATGTAGAAAGCAAGAGTTGAGGTTTGGGAACCTATTCCTAGATTTCAGAGTATGTATCAAAATGCCTGGATGACCAGCCTGGCCAATGTAGTGAGACCCCATCTCTACTAAAAACATGAAAATTAGTCAGGTGTGGTGGTGCATGCCTGTGGTCCCAGCTACTCAGGATACTGAGGCTCAGTAATTGCTTGAACCTGGGAATGGTGATTACAGTAAGCTGAGATCATGCCACTGCACTCTAGTCTGGGCATCAGAGCAAGACGCTGTCTCAAAAACAAAAACAAACAAACAAAAAAAACACCTGGATGTCCAGGCAGGAGTCTGCTGCAGGGGTGGAACACTCTTGAAGAACTTATATTAGGGCAGTACAGAGAGAAAATTTGGGGTTGGACCTCCCACACAGAGTCCCCACTGAGGCACTACCTAGTGGAGCTATGAGAAGAGGGCCACTGTCCTCCAGACTCCAGAATGGTAGATCCACCAACAGCTTGCACTGTGTGCCTGGAAAAGCTGCAGGCACTCAGCACCAGCCAGTGAAAGCAGCCATGGGGACTGTACCTGCAGAGCCACAGGAGTGGAGTTGCCCAAAGCCTTGGGCACAAATCTCTTGCATCAGTGTGCCCTAGATGTGCAACATGGAGTCAAAGGAGATCATTTTGGAGCTTTAAGATTTAATGACTGCCCTGTTGGGTTTTGAACTTGCATGGGGCTTGTAACCCTTTGTTTTGGTCAATTTTTCCCTTTTGGAATAAGAGTATTTACCAAATGCCTGTGCCCCCATTATATTTTGGAAGTAACGAAATTTTCTTTTTCTTTTTTTTTTTAGACAGAGTCTTGCGCTGTAGCCCAGACTGGACTGCACTGGTGCGATCTCAGCTCACTGCAAGCTCCACCTCCTGGTTTCATGCCATTCTCCTGCTTCAGCCTCCCGAGTAGCTGGGACTACAGGTGCCCACTACCATGCCGGGCTAATTTTTTGGTGTTTTTAGCAGAGATGGGCTTTCACTGTGTTAACCAGGATCGTCTTAATCTCCTGACCTTGTGATCCGCCCATCTTGGCCTCCCAAAGTGCTGGGATTACAGGTGTGAGCCACTGTGCCTGGCCAGGGGTAATTAATTTTTTAAAATTTAATAGACTCATAGATGGAAGGGACTTACCTTGTCTCAGAAGAGACTTTGGACTGTCGGCTTTTGAGTTAATGCTGAAATGGGTTAAGACATAGGGACTGTTGAGAAGGATAACTGTATTTTGCAATGTGAGAAGAACATTTGGGAAGGACCAGGGGTTGAATGGTATGGTTTGGGTTTGTGTCTCCACCCAAATTTCATGTTGAATTGGAGAAGGAATCCGGTGTGAGGTGACTGGATCTTGGGGGTGGATTTCTCCCTTTCTGTTCTCAAGATAGTGAGTGAGTTCTCATGAGGTCTGATGGTTTAGAAGTGTGTGGCACTTCCCCTTTTGCTCTCTCCCTCTCTCTCTCCTGTCACTAGGAGAAGACACGCCTTGCTTCCTTTTAGGCTTCTGCCATGATTGTGAGTTTTCTGAGGCCTCCCAGTCATGCTTCTTGTTAAGCCTGTGGAACTGTGAGTTAATTAAACCTTTTTTCTTCATGAATTACCCAGTCTCAGGAACCTCTTCATAGCAGTGTAAGAATAGACTAATACAGTGATTACTAATATTCTACTATATGAATGTAACACAGATTAGTTATCCATTTACCTACTGAAGGACATCTTCAATGCTTCCACTTTTTTATATTCAGGTACAGGTTTTTGTGTGGACATGTCTCCAACTAATTTATGTAAATACCTGGGAGTATGATTGCTTAATCATACAATAACTCTATTTGCTTTGTAAGAAAATTTCACTCTGTCTTCCAACACTCCAGTACCATTTTATATCACCTCCAGCAATGAAAGGAAATTCCTGTTGTTTTCCATTCTTGCTAGCATTTGATGTTTGCATTGATTTTTTCTTTTCTTTTTTTTTCTGAGATGGAGTCCTGCCTGCTCTGTCGCCCAGGCTGGAGTGTGCAGTTGGTGATCTCAACTCACTGCCACCTCCACCTCCTGGGTTCAAACAATTGTCCTACCTCAGCCTCCCTGTAATAACTAGGATTACAGGCATGTACCAGAACGCCCGGCTAATTTTTTTTTGTGTTTTTACTAGAGGTAAGGTTTTACCATGTTGGTCAGGCTGGTCTCAAACTCCTGGTCTCAAGTGATCTGCCTGTCTCAGCCTCCCAAAGTGCTAGGCTTACAGTTGTGAGCCACTGCACCCGGCTTGTTTTTGTAGATTTTTAAGAGACCCTTACATACATAGGACATTTGGCTGTGTCTGTGTCTGAATTACAAATTCTTCTAATTTACCCCTGCTGTTGAACTTTGCTTAAAATACATTGTGTGATGCAAATTTTAAAATATTTTATTATCTGTTCTTGTTCTTTTTTCTTTTTTAAATAAGCATAGTCACTTACAAGTAGTTTTGTTTCTTCACCCTCCTGTCACTCTCTATCCACAAGTAGGCTCCAGTGTCTATTGTTCCCTTCTTTGGGTCCATATGTACTTAATGTTTAGCTCCCACTTACAAGGGAGAACATGCAATATTTTCTTTTTTTTTCTTTTCTTTTCTTTTTTTTTTTTTGAGACGGAGTCCCGCTCTGTCGCCCAGGCGGGAGTGCAGTGGAGCGACCTCAGCTCACTGCAAGCTCCACCTCCCGGGTTCATGTCATTCTGCTGCCTCAGCATCCCGAGTAGCTGGGACTACAGGCACCCACCACCATGCCCAGCTAATTTTTTGTATTTTTTAGTAGAGACGGGGTTGCACTGTGTTAGCCAGGATGGTCTGCATCTCCTGACCTCGTGATCCGCCCGCCCTCGGCCTCCCAAAGAGCTGGGACTGCAGGTGTGAGTCACCGCGCCCGGCCACGATATTTGGTTTTCTCTTCATGCATTAGTTCACTTAGGATTCAACATCACTGATTATTAGAGAACTACAAACCAAAACTACAATCAGATACCATCCCACACCAGTCAGAATGGCTGTTTTTAAGGGGTCAAAAAATAACATACTGAAGATGTAGTGGAGAAAAGAGGATGCTTATTCACTGCTGGTGGGAATACAAATTAGTTCTGTCATTGTAGAAAGCAGTCTGACGACTTCTCAAAGAATATAAAGCAGAATTACCATTCAAACCATCAATCCTATTATTGGGTATATATACAAAGCAATGTAAATCCTTTCACCATTATTTTTCTGTTATACTTTGAAGCATTTGGGTCATACTTACAAACACATTTATTCTTCCTAGATAATTAAAAGAAATTCTACTATGAGTAGTTCTAATACTTACAGTTTCAGGAATCAAATTTATATATTTGGTCAGTACATAAATTACACATTAATGTTTCTATAAGAGGTAAGACACAATTGCAGCAGCTTTTTTTTTCCTTCCAGATAATCTAGTTATTTTAATGTGACTTGCAGGATACTTCTGCCTATGAATAGAAGAGTATTGAAACTTTTTTTTCCCATTTTTTCCCTCCATTACCATATAACCAGAGTTGCAGCTGGTCATTCTGTGTCTTCCTGGAGAAGCCAGTGGGAGAGAGCTTTGTAATCAAAAGAGATTCAAGTACAAATCCTAGCTGTATTTCTTTTACTTGTGCAATTTTCAAGTTGCTCATTATTCTTGAATCTTGTTTTCTTCATATTTAAGGAAAAAGGAGAAATATATACATTTCCTACAGTTTCTATGAGTATTAAAATGAGATACCAAAATGCTTGATACAATAGTGAATACAAAGTAAATGTTCACTAAATGGTAGTTGTCATTATTAATATTATGATCACACTAAAAAATGCTATATCTTAGACATTAACATAGAAAAAATCTATTAATGAAATATGTTTATGACAACTTACCCAAAAAATACGGAATTATATATCCTACAAGCCCCTCGTACTCCACAGCTGTTGGTGGACCACTTCATACATGTTTTATCAATCAGAGCCCCGTAATATATTGGAGCTAGAATTCCTCCTGCAACATAAGATAAAAAGATATCAATTCAAGTGAAATGCTTCATATGTAGCTGGGTGATAGTCTACATTGATACATTTTGGATTAATACAAGTTTAAAGTTTTGGAAAATTATTCCATTGTTTTGGCCTACATCCACCCAGGAATCAAAATTATTAGAAATCGCAAAGGCTTAAATCATATGGTGATGTCACAGATGTATTTGATCTACTCTTCTCTCCCTATATACAGAGGGAAGAAAGAGTATTATATGCCTGTATACTCTGTTCTTCCTACAATGCCAATTAACTGAAGCCGGATTGGTAAAAAGGGGAATGTTGTTAGTAAAACATGAAAGTTATGTTGGTTCATATGGAATTTTTCTTAGGCAAGAATGGCTGGATTACTGAGAGTTAAATTATAACTTTATGAGAAAAGGAAAAGTTCTCATCTCAACTGCTGTAAAGGCAGGAGGTTTTAATACTATTTTAAGATAATTAAAAAGTAAATGCTTACACGGGGATTCCCTCCTCAGAGAAGTTCAGGCACAGCTTCAAAGAATGCTCAGCTATTGGCCAGTTTTACTTCTTTCTGGGCTCAGAGACTAATTCTCTCTTTCTTACTGCCATTAGAGCCCACAATCAAGCATTTTCTCTCCATTGATTTCATGTACTTTTTAATATCTCCTAAAGCAGGCTAGGCTGCAGGTTAGGGTCTCTGTTGCTAAATTTTGTTTCTGTTAGTGGTCTGTTAGTGTACAATGGTGCATATATTTTCAGTGGTTTGTCCAAAGTCAATTTTTAATTTGAAGTGCCTGATTTCCATGAATGTGCAGCATTCCGGGGATACATATGTTGTTTATAGGAGAAGTATAAATTCTGAGATTAACTTCTAGTTTTAAGAATAGGTAATTTGTTCAAAATTTTGAGGGACATCATAGTAGAGAGCTATTGTTCAGATGGTAGAATTGAAGCATACAAGATTTTACTTTTTTCTTGTTCTGTTTTGTGATTCATACTTTTCAGATTTTGTTTTGTCACAAAAAATGACAGTGATTTATACATGAATGTTTCACTGATTCTTTTTACATTTAATCATTCTCAATTTTCTGAGACTGAGAAATAGTGGAATCACAAGAGAATGTTGTCTGAGGCCAATGCATCTGAAGCAAACTGGTCCTGAAACAATGGGTGAGAAATTTGCAGATTTCAAAAAATTACAGCGACCCTTTGAAAAATAAAGAAAAGATGCCAATTTATTTTCTTCACATTATGCCACTGGTTTAAACAAACTTTATGAAGTAAATGTTTAGTAACAAACTTTGTCCTATTAGAATTGTATATCTTCTGATAACCTGTTTTCTAAATATCTCTTTTAGTTTAGTACACTGTATAGGTCTTCTACCATTTACACATATATCATATTTAAGACAACTGTTCATGAATTGGAAGTTTGCTACTAAGTGTGGATGTTTCCCACAGAAGCATTTAGGGTCCATTGTGCCATATATTGCACATAACAAAATTGGATGTTTACAATTAGAATGGCAAAATTCATTTTTTTCTATGTTATGTTGCTAAAACAATTTCTTCTATTGTCATAGTCTCATTTCAACATATCAGAAGGAGTCCTAACTACCCAGATGCTGTTTTCAGCCTCTGTGGCCCAGGTTCTAGGAGCGAGGTATCTTCTCTGAATCTGGAGATAGAGAACTGCCAAGATTACAGAGGCTGGAAGATTAAGGACCAAGAAAGGGAATGCTGGGATAGAGCCAATGGAACCTTGCAGCATCTTCATCTTCTCTCTCCTATTCCTTTTCTATTTCCTTTTACCTTTCTGGATCTGTGACCTTCTCACCAAATACACTTCATGTACAACTTCTTCATGGTAATTTGGCCATAGAGTTATACTTTTTCCTTTGCTTGCAAGGGTCCCAGAAACTGACCCCTCCCACTTCCTTTTCCTTCTGCCATCTGTGGTTACTTACAGGCTATAATCAGTCCTCTGCACCAATCCCTAGATGAATGATGCCCTTTTCCTACTTCCCAGGAATAAGCACATAATGTTTACAATTCTTACAAAGGAGCACTCACAGAGGTTAGACTAGACATTATTTAACAACAAGTATCTGTGCAGTAAAAAAGGCAAATGGCAATAAGGGATAAAGGGTCATTTCCTAAATCTTTTCTCATCACTTTTGAATATTTAGAAATAGGCCTTCAGCCTCTGGAGTCTACAATCCTACCCTTTGCCACCATAAATCACAATTTTCTGAGCTTTCTTTTATTTAGGACATCCTCTTAATCCAACATGCCTAGTTCTAGAGTATGAATTCTCATTCCCTTTTGCATTAACTCCTGCTAATGGTTAGCTGTCCAGCCGTACAGGACCAAGCAGTGGGAAATGGCACAGTTAATGTCAACTTCTGTTGTTTTAGACAACCTCAGCCTGACCAGATTCCCAGGGCTTCCAAGCTACTTTAGGGCTGTCCTAAGTAATGTCTCCATTTGGAAAGAAGGTCCTCCACTCTGCCTATACCTGGGAGAAATATTCTTATTTTTCTGAAAGAAGGAAAGCCTCAGAGACCACCCATCTTTCTGTTTCTGTTAGAAAAAGTGTAATATAAACATGATGATTCCTTGCTCTTAACAGACAGACTCTAACTAGAATTAACAATCAAATTATCTTTTAGGTCACTCAATTTTCCTGTTCCTTTTTATTTTCATTTATCAGGAAATAGAAATGATTCTTACTTACTCCTTTTTATACAGTCATAGAGTGGAAAATTAATTGCATTCAGTCTTTAAGACTTAACATTAATATTTATATGTTAAAATGTGTAATCTACATATTTGTCATACCTAGTGTTCTTATAACCATTGAATGAAAACCCATTGCAAGTGCTTTCAATTCAGGTTGAACAATCCTGAAATATGATAAAAGCAAAGAAATAATACACGTCATTAAAAAATCAAACTGAGTTAATATCAAAACATTCATCACTATCGTTCCTCTCCCTGGTAGAATGAATACTCTTAAGTGAATTTCCCACATTATATAAAGTTACATTTTCAACTGTTTTAAAGGTAAACACCTGAGTGACAATAATTTCCTTATTTTTTTCAATGCTTTATGATTTCAAGACAGTTTAACACATATGTTCATATTTGATCCCTATGAAAATCCTATAAGAAAGTGGTCAGAATAGACTTTATTATGCTGATGAAGAAATGATTTTGTGTGGACTATTTAGTCAAGGTAGCTCATATTTAAAGATTATATACTTTTATCCAGGAGTAATTCTTAGGAGACCTCTTTTTACCACCATACTTCTGTCATCAGTGTTAACAGAATAGCTTACTAATATGATTTGTAAATTACATTATACAACCAGAAGGGTCAAAAAACTTTTCTGTGTTGTAGCATCTAATGTATTTAACTGTCATATTAAAGATACAGAGCATATTTGTATCCTCACTTGGAAATTCACTCACTCTTACATTTCTACAATTCCATTTTTCTGTGTTCAATAAACTGATGACGCTACCATCCCTGCGATAACTTAGTACCTACCAAGTGAAATGAAATTATCTTTCATTAGTAAAGGAGGTGGGTTGGGATGAGAGGGATGACTGTGGCTCAAATAACCAACTTTTACTAAATTTTGAATTAACTGACAAAAAGGGTGTTTCTTTCCTCAAAGTGCTGGATGGTTTTTTTCAGAGAGCTAAGTAACTGCCATCAATCAAGAAACATTCACTAAGCACCTACTAAGAGACACCATGCTAGTTAACAGTCTTGCAAGTAAATAGACAAATTATGCTTTATCTCATCCAAGTGACTTGTAGAAGTGTATCACTTAATCTCTCTTGGCCTCAGTTTCCTTGTTTGCTAAGTAGGCATGATAATGCTTATCTCATATAAGAATCCAATACAACGAACTAGCACTCTAAACCTCAGTTTCATGTACACATATTTGCCTCTATACCTTGCCAGAGAGCTGCCTTTTATTGAGATTCTGAAAAGAATTCAATAGAGCTTATAAAATTTTAAAAGACAAAAATTAAATTAAACCTAATACATTAAAAGTTAAACAGAATAGTTATACATTAGGAGAGACAATAAATGGAAAGTGTGTTTTGGCTCGGCTTTGAGAAAGGACAGCAGCACTTTGTTAGCACAACTGAGGGCACAAAATTACACTGAGGACAATGAATCTGACATGGTTTGGCTCTGTGTCCCCATCCAAATCTCATCTTGAATTTTACTCACATAATACCCATGTGTTGTGGGAGGGATCTGGTGGGAGATAATTGAATCATAGGGGCAGGTCTTTTCTGTGCTGTTCTAATGATAATGAATAAGTCTCAGAAGATCTGATGGCTTTATAGGTCAGAGTTTTCCTGCACAAATTCTCTTTGCCTGCTGCCATCCATGTATGATGTGGCTTGAGCCTCCTTGCCTTCCACCATGATTGTAAGGTTTCTCCAACTACATGGAACTATAAGATCCTCTTTCTTATAGATTAAGCCTCTTTCTTTTGTAAATTGCCCAGTCTCAGGTATGTCTTTATCAGCAGTGTAAAAACAAACTAATATAGTAAATTAGTACCAGCAGAGTGGGATGTTGCTAAAAAGATATCTGAAAATGTGGAAGTGAACTTGGAACTGGGTAACAGGCAGAGACTGGAACAGTTTGGAGGGCTCTGAAGAAGACAGGAAAATATGGGAAAGTTTGGAACTTCCTAGAGACTTATTGAATGGCTTTGGCTAAAAGTCTGACAGTGATATGGACCATAAGGTCCAGGCTGAGGTGGTCTCAGATGGAGATAAGCTCCCTTTGCCTGCTGCCACCCATGTAAGATGTGACTTGCTCCTCCTTGCCTTCCACCATGATTGTGAGGCTTGCCCAGCCATGTGGATATGTAAGTCCAATTAAACCTCTCTCTTTTATAAATTGCCTAGTCTCGGGTATGTCTTTATCAGCAGCATAAAAACAAACAAATACAGAATCCATGCCTGCTATTTAGGAGGAAGTTTATTCCACAAAGAGATGGTCAGGAGGAAATCAGTAGAAAGGGGAGTTTAACTTATCTATTTAGTTATTACTCTCAAATATCAGATTTCTCAAAGGAGATTTTGGGAAGGGAGAGATTGCACTTCACCCCTGGTTGAGTTTTTTGACAATTGCCTGACATGTATTTTTCACTGTAATTGATTTTCAGAAGTTATACTTTATCCTACACAGACAAGGTAAACTGACATTTGTTATTGAGCTGTATTTTCACCCAGGGAAAGGGTTAGTCTGCAGGAGACTTGGGGAACTTACAGATAGGGAGGATATTTTCCTAAGAACGGGCCTGAAATCTTCAACAATTCAGTGGAGATGATGAATGTGTGTGATACAGTAATATTCATATACAATAACAATCACACACACTCACCCCTACATTCACATGAATGAACACTCACACTTCTTGCCACATGCTCATACTCATATCCTCACTTGCATGCATACACCCGTGCATGGTTATCATGTAAGTTATTTATCACTGTAGTGTGACTCCTGCTTTACATATGATATTGAGCAGCTCTGTATTTTGATGGATCTCTCTCAGGATGAATTTATCACAAAAAGCACCTTAAGAAGTTAAATGTGCTATTTCATTTAATTATTTAATTTAAGAGATTTCATTTAAAGTGTTCCTCTGTTGTTCTTTCTAATAACAATCAACCATCATGACCTGCTGTTTCTTGAGGTAATTTCCAGTTAGACCTAATGAAACCCTAACAATAGATAGCACAGGTAGGGAATGCTTGTTTTCCTGTTTGCAAAAGATTGAAGAAAAGCTCTAATTTATTGTGTATATGAGCCAAATCCTTTCTAGCTAAGCCACTAAAATGTAGTTTTTTTAAAAAGTTCTAAAACATTACCCTCCTTTGGGCCATTTAAATTGATGTTGTGTTTGTCATAAACTTACATCATGCCTCACATCCTGTCACCAGCAGAATGTCAAGATTTTGAGATCCTCTCTGGGTACCAAGACTCTCACTCCACATGGTTTACTATATCCCTTAATCCCACTCACTCGCTTACTCTTTTTCCATTACTCAAACCCTTTCATTTTGCCCAGGGAAACTCATTTTTGTTACCAGCAAAATATTTAGTTCCTACATTCTTTGTAGCCCTTCCACTTTCTTGTTCTCAACAAAGCCTGGTTTACTCCCAGTGACGCTCCATGTAACTCATCTCATGTAGGACTGTTTTCCTTCCACAACCTCCATATCAATGGGCCTGAGATGTAGAAGTTCTTTTTTTTTTTTTTTTTTGAGACGGAGTCTCGCTCTGTCGCCCAGGCTGGAGTGCAGTGGCCGGATCTCAGCTCACTGCAAGCTCCGCCTCCCGGGTTCACGCCATTCTCCTGCCTCAGCCTCCCGAGTAGCTGGGACTACAGGCGCCCGCCAGGTCGCCCGGCTAGTTTTTTTTTGTATTTTTAGTAGAGACGGGGTTTCACCGTGTTAGCCAGGATGGTCTTGATCTCCTGACCTCGTGATCCGCCCGTCTCGGCCTCCCAAAGTGCTGGGATTACAGGCTTGAGCCACCGCGCCCGGCCTAGAAGTTCTTATTGATCTTTCATTTTTGCCACTTCCAGATCTGAGTCTTTCCTCTGAAAGACCTCTAGGTCCCAGGAAGAGGTGCACCACCCTACCATACTATTCTCTGACCTCCTTGTTGAAGTTAACTATAGACTGGCACATCACAACTCTCATCATTTTTTGACAATTTTCATTCTAGACTCCCTGTAATTTTTGTGAAAATTATTTCTGCCCTTTTTCCTAGTTATTTTAGGAAATATGAATGATATAGATTATGCTCCCAATGATATAGCCTTTCAGTTTCTTGGTCTCTTTTCTGGAAAGTCTTATTTCTTCCACCCACAGTCAGTTCATCAGTACCCACTTTTAAAATTCTCTATTTTGGCCATCCCAGTCCTTATAACCACCTCCTACGTTTTAAATTAACTCCCTTTCATGTATCTGTTACAAGAAGCTCTAGTCCTAGCTCTTTAGGCTACGATTCCCCTGATCTCTTCACAGGCCATCTCTAGTTTTACCACTTCACTTCCTTTCTCATCATGATGTTTATAACCATGTTATAAATCACTCTTTTGCATATATTCTGCACATTTTTGTTCATCTCATCCTTTACTGTACTAGAAAGCAAAAATGCTTTCATCTAATCCTCTGCCTTCTCTGAACCTATGTACAAAGAGTTTCATCCCTGAAGGAAATAATTCACACATCTGACTGTGCTCACTTTAAATTCATAAGCACAGACCTTCAGGAGGCCTCCAGGGCAATTGTCCAATAGTTCCTGTTCCATGTTCCCTGTCAGTATGTTTCTTTAATCTTCAAGATTACTAGTTCACATTTTCTGATCTAAAGACTCTTTCTTTTCTTCCTCCTCTTTCTCATTTGATTACATTCCTTTTTTGTAACAAAGAAAGTAGAAACAGCAGAAAAAAGTTCAATATTCTTCAACATTACAGGTACACATTTACCTGTCTTTTACCCACATGGACAATTTCCCTTTTTGTACAAAGAAAAACTCTGTGTCTTGGTTAATCTCTTTTCACCTTCCTCTGTAATTGCTTTCTCTCTTTTCTGCATTGTCAGTTTCCTTCATCTCTACTGATAATTCTCATCAGTACGTCAGCATGCTATTATGTCTAGAATTGAACATAAACAGAAGTTTTACTCCACAACTTTGCTAACAACTACACCTTTTGTCAGCTTCTTTTATAACACTACTCCTGAAAATAACTTTCCGTGCTGACTGTTGCACTTCCCTTTCTAGAATTTTCTCTTGATCCTCTTCAATACAGCCTGTTAGATCCTACACAACACACATTATAGCCACATTTTCAAATGGAAAAAAATGAATTCAAACAAAATAAATTCAAAATAAGGAGAGATAGCTTATCTAAGTTAGAAAGAACCAGAGAAAGAATTCTTTAAGTATAAAGAAGGTAGAATGTTAAAGGTCCAAAGGACCACAATGACTCTTGAGCAATGAATCCAAACCTAAATAAAATCTCTGATATGCTGATAAAGAATCCAAAATATTGATTCTAAAGAAGTCTTCATGAAATAAGAACTTCAAGTAATATGGGATTATGTAAAGCTTGAGATCAAAAAGAAAGTTAAAAATTATCAAAAATCAATGAGAAAAATAATATAGGGTATAAAAGAAGAGATAGATTTTACTAAGAAAAGTAGACACAACTTCTGAAAATAAAAAAGTGTATGGAGGGGACTGCAAAATACCTTTGAAAGTTTTAAGAATAGGCCAGACCAAGCAGAATAAATAATTTCAGAGCTAGAAGACAAGTCTTTCAAATAAACTCAGTAGGAAGAATACATAGAAAAATGAATTGAAAAACCTGACAGAGCCTTCAAGATATATGGGATTACGTAATGCATCCAAATTTATGAATCATGGATGTTATAGAGGGAGAAGAAAAAGTAAAAGTGTGGGAAACTTGTTTGAAAGAGTAACTCAGAAAAACTTCCCTGACTTACTACAGATCTAAACATCCAAATATAAAAAGCTCAGATGATTCCTGGGAGATGCATTGCAAGAATAACCTGCACAAGACATACAGTCATCAGACTACTAAAAGTCAACATAAATTTAGAAATCTTAAACATGGCAAGAGAGAAGTATCTAATTACCTGTTAAGAGAATCCCATCAGACTAACAGCAGACTTCTCATCAGGAATCTTACAAGCCAAAAGAAATTAGGGTCTTATTATCAGTCTCTTAAAGAAAAAAAAAAATGACAACCAGAAATTTTGTATGCTGCTCAACTAAGACTCATAATTCAAGAAGAAAAACAGTACTTCCCAAATAAGCAAACACTAAGGGAATTTGTCACAAACAGACTGACTCTACAAGAAAGACTTGAAGGAGTTCTAACACATAGAAATGAAAGAGCAATACTTATCATTATGGAAACATACAAAGTATAAACCTTACAGATCTCATTTTAAAATTACCTAATTGAGACTGCAAAGCAAATTAAGAAATAATTCACAATATTACAGAAACAACCCTCAAAAATTAATACTGACCTTAAATATAAATAGACTGAACAGTCCTCTTAAAAAATATAGTCTAGCAGAATGAATTTTTAAAAATTCAACTATATGCTACATACAAGAAACCCACCTAACTCAACTAACTTGTAAAGACCTTTTCAGACTCAAAGAAAAGGGGTACAAAAAGATATTCTATGAAAATACAAACCAAATCTGAGCAGAAGTAGTTATACTTGGATTAGATAAAACAAATATCAAACCAAAAACCATAAATAATGACAAACAAGGTTACTATATAAAGGATCAGTTAAGAAGATATGACAATTCGAAACATATGCATCCAACACTGGAGCACCCCAATTCATAAAACAAACACTACTGGACCTAAGGAAAACAAAATAGATAGCAATACAATATTAGTGGGGTCTTTCAATAACCCACTGACAACATTAGGCAGATAATGGCAGCCAAAAATCAACAAAGAAACTTTTACAATGGACATTAGACCCAATGGACCTGACAGACATTCACAGAACATTTTACCCTACCACCTCAGAATATACATTCTTCTCATGCACACATGAAACATTTTCAAAAATTGACCATATACCATGCCTAACGGCAATACTCAATGATTTTTTTTAAATCAAAATAATATCAAGTTCCATTTCAGAATACAGTTGAATGTACAGTGGAATAAAGATGGAAATTAGTTCCTAGAAGAATTCTCAACACTATAGAAATACATGAAAATTAAATAATCTGTTCCTGAACAATTATTTGGTCAATGATGAAAGCAAGGCAGAATTTTTTTTAAAAAAAATTGAAATGACGCTGGGTGTAGTGGCTCACTTAAGGTCAGGAGTTTCAGACCAGCCTGGCTAAAATGGTGAAACTCCATCTCTACTACAAATGAAAAAAATTAGCTGGGTGTAGTGGCACATGTCTTTAATTCCAGCTGCTAAAGAGACTGAGGCAGGAGAATTGCTTGAACCCAAGAGGTAGAGGTTGCAGTGAGCCAAGATTACACCATTTCACTCCATCCTGAGTGACAGAGTAAGATTCTGTCTCAAAAAAACAAACAGAATTAAGAAATTGAAGTGAATGAAAATAAAGACACAACATACCAAAACCCCTGAGATACAACAAGTCAATGCCAACAGGGAAGTTTTTAGAATTAAATGCCTACAACAAAAAGATAGAAAGATATCAAATTAACAATCTAATGTCATGCCTCACAGAACTAGTAAAACAAGGATAAACTGCACCCCAAGCTAGCAGAATATAGTAAATATTAAAGAACAAATATAACAGAAATTTGGGCAAAAAAATTGCAAAGGATCTGTGAAATAAAAAGTTGTTATTTGAAAATATAAGTAAGATAGACAGACTACTAGTAGATTAACCAAAAAAAGAAAGAAGATTCAAATAAGTACAATCAGAAATATTAATGGTGTCATTAAAACTATTGCCACGGAAATATAAAATATCATCAGAGACTACTATGGCCATCTCTACATACACAAACCAGAAAACCTAGAGGAAACTGATAAATTCCTGGAAACATACAACTTCACAAGTTTGAACCAGGAAGAAATAGAAATCCTTAACAGACCAATAATGAGTAATTAAATTGAATTAGTAATAATAAAAATAATCTCCTTATGACAACAACAAAAAGTGCAGGACCAGAGAAAATTATTGCCAGATTCTGCCAGACCAAAAAGGAAGAAATAATACCAATTCTACTAAAACTATTTCAAAAAATCAAAGGGGAAGGAATCCTCTTCAACTAATCCTATGAAGTCAGCATCATGCTGATACCAAAGGCAGGCAAGTACATGACAAATAGAAGAGAAAACCACACATCAATATCCCTGATGAACACAGATCCAAATATCCTCAAAAAAAAAAAAAAAAAAAAAAAAAAAAAAAAAAACTCTAGAAAATAAAATTCAGCAGCACATCAAAAGGTTCAACACAATGAAAAGTAGACTTTTTCCTGAAATGCAAGGATGGTGAATCAAAAAATGTGATTTACAAAATTAACAGAAATTTCTTTTTTCAAAAAGCATGTGATAAAATCAATTGATGCAGAAAAAAAATTTGATAAAATCCAGCATCTCTTTATGATAAAAACACTTACCAAACTAGGCATAGAAGAAAAATACTTTAAAATAATAAAAATCATATATATGACAAACCATAGTCAATAACATACCAAATGGGGGAAAATTATAAGCATTACTTCTAAGAATGGACCCAAGATGAGGATGCCCATTGTCACCACTCCTATTCAACATAGTATTGGAAATCCTATCAGGAGCAATAAGGCAAGACAAAGGAATAAAAGGTCTCCAAATGAGAAAAGAAGAATTTGAATTATTCCTCTTCACTTATGATATAATCTTACACCTAGAAAACCCTAAAACTCCTCTGAAAGTCTCTTAGACTTGATAAACTACTTCAGTAAAGTTTCAGGATACAAAACCAATGTACAAAAATCAGTAGCATTTCCATACACCAATAATGATCAAGCTCAAAACCAAATCAACAACTGAATCCTATTGACAATAGATACAAAAAATGTGAAACATTTAAAATAATAGGTAAAAATGTCTCTATGAGGAGAACTACAAAACACTGATGAAAAAAGTTATATATGGCATAAAAAATAGAAAAACATCTCATGTTCATGAATTGGAATAATAAACATTGTGTAAAACGACTCTCTGGCCCAAGGCAATCTACAGATTCAACACAATTTTTATTAAATTACCTATGTAAATCCTAAAATTCATATGGAATCAAAAGAGTCTGATTAGCAAATTCATCCTAAGCAAAAAAATAAAGCTGAAGTTGTCACATTACCTTACTTCAAATTATACTACAAGTCTATAAGCCAAAATAAAATGGTATTAGTATAAAAATAGACACGTAGATCAATGGAACAGAATAGAGAAGACAGAAATAAAGTCACATATCTACAACATACTGATTTTTGACAAAGTAACAAATATATACACAGTGAAGAAATGGTGCTGGGAAAATTGGAGAACCATATATACAGACATAAAATTGAACCCATATCTCTCATCATATATAAAAATTAACTCAAAATGGATTAAAAATCCCAGCACTTCGGGAGGCTGACGCAGGTGGATCACGAGGTCAGGAGATCGAGACCATCCTGGATAACATGGTGAAACCCCGTCTTCACTAAAGGAAAAAATTAGCCAGGCATGATGGCAGGTACCTGTAGTCCCAGTTACTCGGGAGGCTGAGGCAGGAGAATGGTGTGAACCCAGGAGGCAGAGCTTGCAGTGAGCCGAGATCGCATCACTGCACTCCAGCCTGGGCAACAGAGCAGACTCCATCTCAAAAAAAAAAAAAAAGATGGTTTAAAGACTTAAAAGGAAATGCAACAAAATAATATACCAATGGAACTTACTTAAACTACAAAATTTTTGTTCAGTAAAAAAATAGTAATAATCAACAGAGTACACAGACAACCCACAGAATGGGAGAAAATATTTATAAGCAATGCACCTGAAAAAGGGTTAATATCCAGAATCTACCAGGAACTCAAACAACTCAATAAAAAAAAAAAAAGAAAAAAAACCTCATTAAAAAGTGGGTAAAGGATATGAATAGACATTTTTCAAAAGAAGACATACAAATGGCCAATAAATATATAAAAATGCCCAACATCACTAATCATCAGAGAAATGAAAATTAAAACCATAATGAGATATCATCTTATACTCATCAGGATAGCTATTAATACAAAGTCGAAAGTCAAGAGATGTTGGTGAAGATGAGAAGAAAAGTGAATGCTTATATACTGTTGGTGGGAATGTTAACTAGTACAACCTCTATGGAAAACAGTACAGAGATTTCCTGATGACCTAAAAATTGAACTACCATTTAATCCAGCAATCCCACCACAGGGTGTCTACCTAAAGACAAAGAAATCATTTTATTAAAAAGACACCTCCTGACTTGTATGCTTATCACAGCACTAGTGACAAAGCAAAGTCATGGAATCACTAATCACTAAATTTCCATTCACTGATAATTAGATTAAAGCACTGGTATATATGTATATACTATGGGATACTAGTGAGCAATAAAAAAAATGAAATCATGTCTTTTTATAGCAATGTGGATAGAAATGGATGCCATTATCCTGAGTGAAATGAATCAGAAACAGAAAGTAAAAAATGCATGTACTTACTTTGATGTGGGAGCTAAACAATGGGCACACAAGGATGTACAGAGTGGAATAACAGACATTGGAGACTCTAAAGTGTGGGAGGTTGGAAGGGAGTGGGAGGGAAGAAATACTACCTACTGAATATAAAGTACACCATTCAGGTGATGGGAACTTTAAACCCCAGACTTTACCACTGCCTCATATAATCCATGTTTCACAACTGTACTTGTATCTCTAAATCCATAAAAATGAAAAAATTTAAAACAACCAAAACAACCTTTTTGTTTCACCTCCCACCTTCATGCACTAGTTTTGTTTAGGGTTAACAATGATGAGTATATAATGAAATCCAGTGGTCACTTCCTAGTCCCTAACTCCTATGAACTCTCAGCAGGCCTTGACATAGTTTCTTTATTCATTACTTCTTCATATATTCTTCACTGTGCTTCAAGGACATGATCCTTTCCCAGTTTTCCTCATAACTCATGGGACCTCCTCAGTTTCCTTCAGTGTCTTCTCCTTCTGTTATTAATCTCTAAAGTTAGAGTGCCTGTTGCTGTTCTTAGGATGTAGTTTCTATCTGTACCCAGTCCCTAGAACATCTCAATATGCCACTGGATTTAAATAGCATCTGTTTATGTTGCAAACTCTAAGATTTGTGTCTATGGTTTTAATGATTTTCTTAAATGGTGAATTCTACATATTCATTGTCAGTAGATACCTAACAGGCAGCTCAGTTTTACAGGGATATAAGAAATATTGCTTTTACACTTCCTCCAAACTACCCTTCCTTCATATTTCCCCTTTTGTTCAATAGTATCACCATCTTTCCAGAGCTCAAGCCAGAACCTTGGGATCGTCCTTAAATTCTCTTTCTCACATGCCACATTCAATCAACAAGCAAATCGTATTGGCTTTGACTTAGAAAATGAAACAAAACAAAGAATGAAGCACAAATATCTTCCCACTTCCTTTATCATAACCATGCTCAATAATACCTCATCATGAAGAATGATCATAGCCTTCTGTTTTCCCTGATTTCATTCTTGTCTTCCAAAAACACGTGCCATGCACAGAGTGATCTTCTCATTAGGTAAGCCAAAGCATTAGGTAACACTAATGCGTAAACCCTCTGGGGCTTCTGAACACACTTAGAATAAGCTCCAAAGCCTTTCCTCTGAACAATATAATCTGGACCATGCTACCTCAGTCATTGTACTTCATACCTCTCTCTTCCTCACATGCTTTTTTCTATCCTTGTATGTATCAAGTATGCTCCACACAAGGGCCTTTGTCTTTCCTCTACTTTGCCTAGCTTGTTCCTTTCCTGTCCTCATTTAGCATGGCTTGTAGCTTCTCTCTTCATGTCTTCATTTAGGTCTCTTGTCATATAACTTTCAATGCACAATATCTAAACTAGTGTCTCTTACCTATCCCCACTTTTTCTATCTTCTGACTCTGATTGATTTTTCTTTCTAATGCTTCACATTTACCCTGGTTTACATATTTACTTGCTTATTTGTTTACTAGTTCTTCTGTATACATTCACTCTCCATTCCCTATCCCCACTGGATGCTAATGAAGTTTTATCATTTTCATTCACATTTGCATCCTCAGTGCATGGATCTGTGGCTGACACACATAATGAATATGTACTGGATGAGTAAATGTTTACACTCCTGCTTAGTCTAGTTTTAGCAATAGCCTTACGATGTAAGCATTAGAAAATCATTAATAAAATGAAGTTTATATTTTCATTCTCTAGTCAACTTTAGAAAACTTTTCTTAAAAATAAATAAATAAATACAAAGGAAATCAAAGGCCGGTGAGAAATTAATAAATGCTTTGATAAGTGGTAATGTTGATTTAATTACTTTTTAATTAGGATAAAACATAACTATATTCAAGGTTGGAACAATGTTTTTAAAACTCTCCTTTTCTCATGAAAAGGTTTCAATTAAGGAGCTAAAACATGCTGAGATGTAAACTAGTATGAAATTTTGAGGTGAATTTTTATAAGTTAATGAATTTGTAATTTGGAAATATAGAAGGCTTCTTCTGAATAGACATTTTATATTAAGATGAAACTATACTTGTGGAATATATATGGTACAGAATTTAATAAAATTTGCAGGCAGGGTGAAAATTTAACAACTGTAAACTTACTTAGTTTACAGGTTTATATTCATGTTAACAAAAGTTAAAACACATTGTTGGTTGCTTTTTTTTTTTTTTTTTTTTTTTTTTTTTTTTGAGACGGAGTCTGGCTCTGTGGCCCAGGTTGGAGTGCAGTGGCCGCGATCTCGGCTCACTGCAAGCTCCGCCTCCCGGGTTCTCGCCATTCTCCTGCTTCAGCCTCCTGAGTAGCTGGGACTACAGGCGCCGGCCACCACGCCTGGCTAACTTTTTGCATTTTTTAGTAGAGACGGGGTTTCACCCTTTTAGCCAGGATGGTCTTGATCTCCTGACCTCGTGATCCACCTGCCTCGGCCTCCCAAAGTACTGGGATTACAGGCATGAGTCACCGTGCCCGGCCTCCTTTTTTTTTTTTCTACCATGTTGTGCTGTTGACTGGCCGTGAACTTATGATCAACTAGTAGGTTTTAAAAGTACAATTAAATGTTACCCCAGGTCACTCTACTTATCACGTATATTTTTAAGATCTACATGCATGTCTTTACATGTTTCCAGTTTTAGGTGATTGAGTGCTTATCCTGGCCAGTAGGGCACACATTATCTGCTTCCCTGCTAACTCTCCAAACATCATCTGCCATACCCCTCTCACTCAGTGTGTTCCAGTAAACTGGCTTCTTTTCATTCCTCAAAAATTCTAGCTCTTTCCTGTCTTAAGGAAACAAGACCTAGACCCTCTCCTTGAAAGCCCTTCATTTGGCTTTTTCTTTACCTCCTTAGATATAATGTCACTTCTTTTGAGATGTACTCTGTGAATCTTTCCCGTCACACCCCATTACTTTAATCCTAAATTTAATGTCTCTTTTTATTCCTTTAATTGGAAGCCTTTTCCCTTATTAAGACAAAGAGCAATGTGTAATTATCAGTTTATTTTTATACTTATTTGTCTCACATCAGTCTTGTCATTTTCTAAGCTGTGAGACAACAGGTACCTTATTGGTTTTACTTACTAAGAAATATTCTTCATCATATCCTGTCTAAAACACTGTTTTATAAGTGAAAAAAGGAATGAATTATTTACACATATTTTTCTTATGTCTACAAGAGTATCGTGAGATACCAGGTCAACAGCCATGCTATGGGTGAACTGAAAGCATTAGAATTTCATTACAAATTGAAGTTTATATTTATACCTGGTTGCTAAATGTTTTCTTCAATGAAATCAACAGATAATTTACTCTAACTGGCTCATTAGGATGCAACGCAACTCAAAATTACAAGTTCTTTTACAATCACACAAAGATTCTTCTACTATCGAGGCAATTGTCAATCAGTGTGTGCCTTAAGATTTTTATTAAGAGAAGAAAGTATAGAGCCTAGATTTGACAATGGAAGTATTGGAAACAAAAATTATTAATGATGGCATTGAAAGATCAAAATAATTCTAAGAAAATGCATTCTCAAAGAATTAAAAATTGACAAAATATGAATTTGAGCTCAAAATACATACAAATATGCCTATCATTAGGTGTGTTTTAGTCTAATATATGTGACAATGTTTCAAAGCGTCATACTTACTTCACAATCAGCAAGATACATACGGTACCTCCTGTTGCAGAGAACAAAGAGTTTATGACTTGAATTGCAACATAGATGTAAAATTTCCTTGTACAAGCATCATCTCTTGGGCATTCACCCAAGTGCGCTGAGTAAATTCTGTTCTGGAGACCAGTTACTTCCACACAACTGCAGTTATAAAACACCTAAAAATAGTTTTTGAAATATTACTAAATATATTTGCCAAATACAACAGGGCTATGAATACATTTCATTATATTTAAGGAAGTCTCAAACTAAAATATTTAGTTTAAAAAATGTTATAAAAATATACTTGCTTAATACTGAAAGGCAAAATAGCTTCCTGAATTTAGGAAGTTAAGAAATTAGTGTATGAAATTCTGTATATAATTTTTTCATTAATATACATTATTTAAAATATTTCTCTTCCACCCATATTTACTTTCTAAAATACACATTCTTACTCTCTTTGACAGGTTCTAAGTATTAGTGACTTACTCTGGGAAAGAACTACCAAAGGATCCAGAAAATATAGCAATTTGAAAAGGGACAAAATCTAGCCACTCATGAAAATGGGACAGAGTGCAGGGGAAATAGAGCCAGGCAGGGGTGCCAGAATTCTACTTAAGAAGGCAAAAGCAACATTCAAGACCATAATGACAGGTAATAAAACATATTATATTATTACTAGAAAGATTTAACACAAAAGAATGTCCTGGCTAATGGTTAGAGTATAGAAGAGGAATATTAGGAACAAGTGATTTTAGAGATTTCATCAGGTAGGCAGTGTATGTTGTTAGGTGGCTTTAATAAATTCTGCTCTGATTCTACACTAGAGATTTAAGTTCATCTTGTAACTACTACTGCTAAAGACTATTTACTGAAGGAGAACTTGTAAAAGAATTGACCGGGTGCGGTCACTCACACCTGTAATCCCAACACTTTGGGAGGCCGAGGCAGGTGGATCATGAGGTCAGGAGTTAGAGACCAGTCTGGTCAACATGGTGAAAGCCCATTTCTACTAAAGATACAAAAAAATTAGCCAGGTGTGGTGGTGCACACCTGTAATCCCAGCTACTTGGGAGGCTGAGGCAGGAGAATCACTTGAACCCAGGAGGTGGAGGTTGCAGTAAGCTGAGACCGTGCCATTACACTCCAGCCTGGATGACAGGGCGAGACTCCATCTCAAAAAAAAAAAAAAAAAAAAAAAAAGAAAAGAAAAGAAAAAGAGAAAGAAAGAAAGAATTTAAATCCATACTTGTATGGTTCAAGAAAGATTCCTTTTTTCCTTTCTTTTTTTTCAATAAGAATAATATGGAGGAATCTTTTATGGAGCAAGCACATTGGCCAATGAAACCAAACTTTGATACAGAGAGCATTATTTTAACAATTTTACTGAGGATTTAGTAAAGGAACTTTGCAGTAGCCCCCCCCCCCCACCCATCCATGGTATAGCCATTGCCAGTATTAAGATGATGTCTCCATGTAGACAGAGCTGTCTTTAGGATATTATACTAACATCATGTATCTTTCAGATCTTCACTTCTGGACAACATGGGACCAGGGATTAAATGGGGCACCCTTACTGAAAGGTACTAGAGCTGATGAATATGAGATGTGAGCTTTTAAGTATAGTCTTTGGGCCACATATGTGCAAGTTTATTAAAGTTGTAGCCTATCTTCAAGGAAACTAGGATGCTCTATTCTTCAAATTTCTCCATGCCATTTAATAATACATTGGTAGGACATTGGGCAAGGGAAAGATAGAAAATGTTTAGAATTGAAGCATAGAAGAATGTGGTAGGGAGTCATAATCACAGCTGACTGTATTGCTAATGTTGGTAATAGGGAAAGGGCCTGAAAAACAGTTATGCAACTTTGTGAGATGTTGAATTGATTGTACGTATGGGGAAGAGCATACCTAATTTCCAATCATTGGGAGTTACCCAGGATATTGGGAAAAATCCATGTGTCACATGGAAAGAAAACAAAAACAAAAACAAAAAAACCCTTTGAGTTAAGAAAGAAATGGAATTTCCAACTGATATGTTGGCAGTCAGTGAGCAGGATACTAAATTATACTGAGTTAAAGAAGTGCCAGCTTTGGGAGCATCAAAATAGGAAAACAAGAATAGGGAATTCGAGTAAACATGAAGCCTTGACTAATTTCTTAGAAAGTCCAAGGCCACAGTGAGTCCCTAGCTAAACTTATCAGGATGTATATATTAAAATGCAAACAGATCGTTGTCCTCATAAAGCGGGTAGTGCTGACAACTGGCTAATTCTGAACTTTCCCCTAACTTCTGAAGGGTAAAGTAATTCCAAATTAATAAAAATCATGTGCTTTAGTCAAATGAGAGACTTCTTAGATACCCTAAATGCATTCAAATTCTAACAGGTCATATTCTTAAAATCTCAAGATAAAAAGTGGGTAATCTCTAATTAGAAATCAAGCAACAGAGAAGTCTGATTGTGTCCTAAGCAGAGTTTTATATGAAGCTTTTTTTATACTTCACAGCTATCATGAGGACAGATAATACTGGAATCTTTTTATTTAATCTTTTTATTGGAGACCTTAGTTATAGGAAGATTTGATAAGTAATTATTAAATCTGTGATTTTGATTAAGGAGAGGAGAAAAAGCAAAAACTAATACTCACTGTAGACTTTTTAATACCACTTAAGGATTTGCATCCTGCTAGACAAGGTGACAGGTAAGTTATTCCATTGTTCCCACAGATTGGTTCCCATTGACTTTCATCACAATTGCACTCTGAGTTGCAATAAGAAAGTGGTACATCTATATGAGATGCCACTGAATTATTTCTGAAAATATATGATAGAAATATATCAAAAAAAGAGAAAGAGGAAGTAGAGAAGGAGGAGAAGAGAGAGACAAGGGTTAAGGAGAGGGGAAATAGAGGAGGAGGAAGAGAAGGGGAAAAGAAGAGAAATAAGAGAAGGGGTTTTCCTTTAATTGGAGAAATCTGATTTGCTGACGTCTAAATGGCAATTTTTGTAATGCTTATTGACTTTTAACTCTCCTTCTTTACCAAGACATGACTTAAGACCTAGAAAAAGTAAAACTTAAAAAAGAAATAAAAGAGGTTAGATAAGACTTAGACAAGAGGTCTTTATCATTCTATCAAATAAACTTTACATTAGATAAGTAACTTCATTTTTCTGAGATTCACTTTCTCTTCAGGGAAGTAATGGCATTAGATTGACGTTCCTTTAAAATTCTCTGAATCTACGCATGTTAGTTAACATTGTGGAATTTTGCAATCTGTATTTTAACTACATAAAAAAAGAATTCGATGTGGTTAAAGCTAAACCTCTGAGGAATAAAAAATAAAAAATAATAGAATCAGTTGAAAAAGGATAAAAAATCTCTGTATATTTTTTGAATAAAACTATAATATTGTTTATACTGATTTACTTTACAATATAGTTATAAATTACAAGATATAATTTTATATTTTGACTAAAATTATAAAACATGTTATTTGTATAATGTTTAAGCTTAAACATTTCAAGTTATTTGTTTTGTAAAGATATGATCATTATTGAGGATTTATGAAATATCTTCAAATGAGTATATAATTTAAATTAAGAAAAATAAGTAGATTGTTAATTTAGAAAATACATTATGAATAATTTTATTTAATGACATATGATACCTCTAATATCTCAAATTTGTGTCTTAATCTTAACATTGCTAGCCATATAATGTGTGTATTTCTCTAAATCTTACTTTTACATCTATAAAACTGGGGTAAAAGTGTCCACCACTCATTTTAATTACCCATAAATTATAGGTGTTATTATTTCAACCTATGTAGCTTTTCCTTAAGGAATAAAACAAATTTTTATCGTCTCAGGAAATGGACATTTTAAGAATTTGAAAATTGCAATTTCTCTCAATTAAAATAAAGTTTAATTACAATTGTTTTCTACCCTATTTTACTTGCACATAATCTTTTAATTCAATGGTTAACATATCACACAATTTATATAGCAATATATACAAACCCATCATAGGTCAAGGTTAGGCCGGCAACTGATTTGCTTTCACAGATTAGAGGGAAATAAATAAGTTGAAACAAGAAGGATATTATCGAAGTAAGAAGTGAAAATTTGGCAATTCCAACTAAAGACAATTTGAATTTTTTAATGATATATCCTCCTAAAAACATTCCAGTGGCAATCGTAGGAATGGTTATGACTCCTAGAAATAAAAGAAGAGAAAAAAGCTATAATTACATGGATCTGGTTTTTCTGATACGTCTTTATTTATAGAATCCAGTTATATCAACCAAATTCACCCTTTCTTATTTCTTTAAGAGAAGGGTGGCGAACCCAGAAGGCGGAGTTTGCAGTGAGCTGCGATCCCACCACTGCACTCCAGCCCGGGCGACAGAGCGAGACTCCATCTCAAAAAAATAAAAAAGAGAAGGTTGGCACACTAGGGTGGAGGTAAGGGACAAGTATACCATATGAGAGACAAAAATAATTTATTTTGGCCAATTATGAGGGCTTGGCTTCCTCACGAGCAAAAGGCAGTGGCTAAGAATATTTATGTGTCTAAAACGGTTATTTCTATGAGGAGCTTTCTTTTTCTTCTTTTCTTTTTTTTTTTTTTTTTGGCAATCAACAACAACAAAATCTTTCTTCCTCTGAGATTTCTATCCTACCACCTAAAATCCTTTACATCTCTCAAAACAGAGTTTCAATCCTCAATAACTCACTCCAATTTTGCCCAAGGCTTTAGAATTAAATTCTTGAACTAATCTCTTTATTATTCATAAAACACATATATACCCTGATAGATAAAAATGTCTACATATAGGATTAAAAATGATTGATCCCTCTTACAACTTTTCCATTTCACGGTCCTGTAAGTGTTATTAAGGTGAAGATTCCTCTAACAAAAAACTCAAGCCAGGTTATTGCGAGTCAAAACTTAACCTTTCAGTTTAAACCTGTCAGTTCAACAGGGAGATCATCCAGAAGCCTGTTCCAATGCTTCAGTATATAGATTTTCTAATTATTGCATTCCTGTGTACATATGACCTAGATACCTACCATTTGATACATTGTTTAACTCATCAAATATTTATCAAATTTCTACAAGATTTCTACAATACTGGAGTTGTGGGAAAAGTGATATAAGATAAACTTTCCATAAGGAGAAAGTCTCAATATGACTTTGAAAATAGGTATTGTAGCAAAAAAAAAAAAAAAAAAACCCTCTCTAAAATATGATATTTGTTTTGAATCACGCATATTTTGTAATGTGTTTAAATTTATTCTCCTTCTGAAAACATTAATATTATGTGTTTTGTAAGTAGCTGAGGCCTTATTTCAGTCCATGAATTATAGGATTATAATGGTTATATTATAAAAGGGTTTGTCTTAGGATCTCAGTAGTATAAGATCCAATTATGCAGATACCACATCTAAATGTATTATTCACAAGCAATTTTTTTCTTTAGAATTTCACCTATAGAATTAAATTCACCTAACATGAGATGCAACCTCAAATGCAAAACGATGACGATATCACAAGATGGAGAAATTTTGTAAAGTTTGAGAGATAATAAGATTATATTTAGTAAAATATAAAATCACCTTCATAATAAAATGTGAATTGGAACACAAGTACTCAGTAGTGTTTCGTTTATCAAGCAAACAGGTAAAAAATATGTCTTACCCAACAAAAAGTTAGCCTGAGATGCAGACTGACCATACTGTTGCTCCATATATTTAAAGACGTAAGTAAAAGAACCAATAAAGCTGCTTATTTGTAACAATGTCAAAAGCACGAATATAACATACAGGGTATTGGTAAGGAGGCTTTTCAAAGACTGGAAAAAACCTATAGAGTTATAAAAATAAGATATTTCAATAATAAAATATATACTAATATCTGAATTTTGTAAATATAAGTTATATGACTTAAAGTTACAAAAGACATAACACAGAGATAGTACCCTGCAATCCTACTGTCAAGTTTTTAATATATTCCTTCAGTATTTTCCATATGTATATTATTATTTATTTATTTCCTTCATTTTAACGTCAAATAGGATGATACATAAATGGTATTTTTTAACTTGCTTTGTTCACTTAATATTTGGTTATCTTTGGCACTTTACCATACTATTAGATATAGACTAATTCACCTATTCATTTATTCAATAAATGTTTGGTTTTCAATTGGGTACCAGGCAATATGCTTAGTGTCCAAGAAACAAAAAAAAAGTGAATCAGAAATGTGATGTTCGCCAGGTGCAGTGGCTCATGCCTGTAATCCCAGCACTTTGGGAGGCTGAGGCATGCAGATCGCTTGAGCCCAGGGGTTACAGACCAGACTAGGCAACATGATGAAATCCCTTGTCTACAGAAAATACACAAATTAGCTGAGCATGGTGGGTTATGCATGTAGTCCCAGTTACTTGGGGGGCTGAGGTGGGAGGATCGTGTGAGACAGGGAGGTTGAGGCTGCAGTGAACCATGTTCATACCACTACACTCCATCCTGGGAGACAGGGACAGACCCTGTCACAAAAGGAAGGAAAGAAGGAAGAAAGGAAGGAAGGAAGGGAGGGAGGGAGGGAAATGTGATGTCCCTTATTTATTAGCATTTAACATAATTATATTAAAACTGTAATTGTTAAATATAAATTTAAATTAAAGATAGTATAATCTAAGACACAGAAATAAGAGCACTAATATTAAAAAAATTTAAAGAAAACATCAGTATGAGGGCTCAGACCTCTTTTTTCCCTGGTATATAGCTTGTGTACCATAAAATACTGCCTCAGTAAATCTGGCAGTATTATAAATTCCTTATAGTAAGATGCAAGAAGGTGAGGCAGGGGAGAACGATGTTGGTCCCAAGTGACATTATGACAGTAATAGTACAACAACCTATGCCTACAAGTAGGTGCGGTAACAAACTTCTAACTTCTGTCCATGGCAGAAATTATGTGATCTGGGTCTGTGATTGCCAACTCAATCAGCCATAATATGAGATAAAAGTGGAAGGAACTATTTAGAACAACAGGAAGTTTCAGAGTACAGCAAGAAAGTCCGAGATATGGTTACTGAGAGATGGATGATATGGGCTTTGAAAGATCTTGCTCTCCATAGACCTTTAAAGATTTTCATTAGATATGGACAGTACTTTCAAACGGTAACAAATAAATACTTTGTTTCCTCTGATTATAATAATAAGGAAAGACAGGGAAATGGCACAGAACAGAAAAGAGTTAAGAAAATGTATAGCAGGAATAAAAAATATTTAAAGTTGTTAAAACAAAGCGTCAAACTTCCCTCCTTAGGTCCTTAGGTCTCCCCAGTGAGGAAGAATCACCAGTGATTTGTGAGGCATTCTAAGAGAGTCATGACCTTTGCTCAAAATAAATGGAACATGTGGATTAACCAATTGTTAAAGTTTTGAAGTAAATAGGAACTCGGATGTCATATAAACTGAACTTCCATACAATCATAGCTCACTATATGTTGATCCATCAAAAAATGGATCAATAAACAACTCAAGTGACATTACGCTACCTCAGAACAATTTGCTCAACTTTTGAACAGTTCTCATTGTTTACATGTTGTCTTTGTAACGAACTGAAATTTCCTTTGCCTTCTAATCAATTAGTCTTAGTTCTATTCAAGAACGTATAGAATAAATCTAATTTGTCTTTCTAGTATTTTAGCCATTCCTAATGGGCACCTAATTAAAATTCACTTTACTATTCATGTCACTACCCTTAAAGAAAAAAAAAAGCTCATAATATAGACAATGTTTACAGTTGCGCCTTTATTTGCACCTTATTATCTTCTTCATTCTTTTTGGGCTCACAGTCAACCCTGGTCCTTATTGGTTTAGAAAATCCATTAATTGGCCAGGCGCGGTGGCTCACGCCTGTAATCCCAGCACTTTGGGAGGCCAAGGTGGGTGGATTGCCTCAGCTCAGGAGTTCCAGACCAGCCTGGGCAACATGGTGAAACCCCGGCTTTACTAAAATACAAAAAATTAGCTGGATGCGGAGGCGTGCGCCTGTAGTCTCAGCTACTCTATAGGCTGAGGCAGGAGAATTGCTTGAACCTAGGGGCCAGAGGTTGCAGTGAGCCCAAGATCATGCCACTGCACTCCAGCCTGGGTGACAGAGTGAGACTCTGTCTCAGGAAAAAAAAAAAAAAAAAATCATTAATTGTTATGGATTGGCTTAAAGTAGAAACATAGCATAGACAAAATAGACAAAATAAAAAATCCTTGATATGATATTTTTAGTAGGCATGTTAAACTATAAAAACTCATAATGATGTGCTGGTAAACATTTAACAACAGATTCATTGGGAAACAAACCCGATTTGTAATATTTTTCAATTTCCATGGTAACACATGGTGGTAAATTCTCCTACCATGGACAATTTAAAGCTACCTACGCAGCTGAAATTGAGGAATCCACTCTAATGAGTGAATATACAAGGCTCCAGCATCCCATTGCTCTTGGGTTAGTGTGGTGGACGGGAGAAAATAACAACAACAAAGGTAAGTGAAAGAACTGATGAGAGAAAGAATATGGGTTACTTTGGAAAGGTTGTAAGTTTACTTCAATGAAAACCTGAAAAAGTGCCAAGGGTTTAGATGTTGGTTGCACTGCTTCAGGTTTTACTACTTCACCATTTCTCCCTAAAGCTGCTAACTAAAACCAAAAACTGCTGTCAATACCTTACCACTTCAACTATCTTGCTCTGACAGCTGCCAGATCATTTTCTTGATTACTGCTTCTCAATGGTTCTCCATTAACCCATATGGCTTATATTCGAAAGAGTTATGACTATCAAGTGGTAAAGGAATCCTAATTCACATTATTGACTCCAAATATCTTAATTACTGATGTTGCTTTTCACTTCATTTTTGAATACTTAAGATTATATATGTGTGTATATATACATTTTTAATTCATATATACATTAATGTAATTTAATAAGTATATATAATTTAAGTACCAAGAAAAATAATCTTACTGTAATTACATAGACAGACTCCTGACTTCCTTCTCCTTATTTCATCTCTACACCTGAGAATAGTTAAATATAACCTACCATAGTACTTAAGATACTTTATTACAATGATCTATATACTTCTCATTATCATCCACTAAGTTCTCAAAAAATAAAGGCAATGTTCTATTACCAGGGAATAGTATGATGGCTGGTATCATTTGTTAAATAAATAAATGAATGAAATATTATAATCCTTTTAATCCTCACAGTTTATACCATATTATATTAAAATGAATAAGTACTTTTTGGCTTATAAGGAACAGATGTTAATAGCTTTGATTGGTTTGTCTTCTAAACAGCAGAAACCTAATCCTCTTCCCCTTTTTATGTGCTCAAGACATATTTGTTAATTTTAATAGGAGTTTTAGAAAAAATAATTCAGCTAAATTTAGTGGAGAAGAAAGCTAAGTGTAGATGATTTGAGTATGCTTTATTTATTTTGTTTTTTTTTACTCACTTCTCCCTTTCATTGAGATTAACAATTCTAAGTTGACAATTAATGTTAAAATACTTACCAGTCACATTTTTTGTAACTTTTTTTCCTTGGTTGGTCAAATTAGCTGTTTGATTTCTTTCATCATTTGTTTTCAGCACATGCAAAGATAGTGAAACTTTTCTTTCTTTTTGTGGTTTATTTGGATTTTGGGGCAAGAAAAAAAATGGTATGGAAGAAGTAATGGAAAATAGTCCAGACACAAGGAAACCAAGCCACCAAGCTCCAACCCAACGAGAGTCCTTAGGAGTTATTCTGATAGTGCCTAGGAGAAACGGTTAGAAGAAGCCAGTCAAAAATCATTTTGAACTACAATAGGTTCTGGGAAATAATGATAATGATTGCAGTCTTCCATAGATGAAGAAAGTAAACTATATGTTTACTTTCAATTCTAAAACACTATTTTCTTCTTTTCATATTTCGTTATCTCTGAAACTAGGTTGATGACATCTTGCAATTGCTATTTTTCAGGAATCAGTCATGACACTGTTCACATTGCCTGAGGTTGTGTGCACTTCGTGGCCTTTCAGATTTCATGACTGGACAGCTGTCATCATAGGACATTTAACTCCTCAGACCATTTAACAACTACTCATGGAAGAAATATGAATCCTCACTGTTGTCTGAAAATGTTGGAATCATCTGATGAGGTCAAGAAAGCATCAGCAATAAAATTTAAGCAACTGGCAAAAAATACTTAGAGAAAATAAACACCACCACCACACCACCGTCCACACCACCCTAACCACCCAGGAACCTGCATTTGCAACTCTCCAGACAGCACAGAGGATGAGAAACGATGCAAAATGAAAATCTGAGTTTAAGAGTAACCCAGAAATATTGGACTCTAAATGTTAGAGATCATTCAACCATTTTATTTCAACTATATTTCCCTTAAAGTATGTATAAGAGTAATGTGTAAATGCTATATCTCAAGTGTAAATGAGTTATTTTAGTAGGTAGAAAATATACAGTTTAAGTAATAGGAAGGCATCCATGAAATATCAGCAAGATACCAGAATAGGAAGCACTAGATACCTTTTTCTCCATGAACATACTGATTTCAACAGTAATATTCAGATCAATTTCATTTGTGAGTAATACTCAGATCAATTTCATAGTGAGAAACTAATTGAGAGACTCCTACACATCAGGAAAGTACAAAACCCGATACACAAAAACCAGTAAAATAATCGGAGACACCCTCTTGCCATTCTCCTCCTCAGTATTGTACCACACAATTGGGAAAAACTAGCAGTTTAAACTTGCATGTGAACACTTGACACAGCTCTTCCCTCTGGCTTAACACAGAGTGAATGTGTGAGAGAAAAAGAAAAAAACAAAAAACATGTGGCAATTCCTCAAGGATCTAGAACCAGAAATACCATTTGATCTAGCCATCCCTTTACTGGGTATATACCCAAAGGAATATAAATCATTCTATTATAAAGATACATGCACATGTATGTTTATTGCAGCACTAGTCACAAGAGCAAAAGTCATGGACCAACCCAAATACCCATCAATGATAGATTGGGTGAAGAAAATGTGGTACATATACACCACGGAATACTATGCAGCCATAAAAAGGAAGGAGATCATGTCCTTTGCAGGGACATGTATGACACTGAAAGCCATTATCCTCAGCAAACTAACATGGTACGGAAAACCAAACACTGCATGTCCTCACTTATAAGTGGGAGCTGAACACTGAGAACACATAAACACAGAAAGAGCTACAACACACACTGGGGCCTGTCATGTGGACAGAAGGAGGGAGAGCATCAGGACAAATAGCTAATGCATGTGGGGCTTAATACCTAGGTGATGGGTTAATAGGTGCAGCAAACCACTATGCACATGTTTGTCTATGTAACAAACCTGTACATTCTGCACATATATCCCAGAACTTAAAGTAAAATAAAATTTTTAAAAAATGCTCCCAGCTTATCCTTGGGGAGAGAAAGCATTGGACTGCACATTCAACATTTCAACCTTTCCAAGTGCTACCTAATGGATTGGCTTCTATCTCATCTGCCTCAAAGTACTGACAGGATCCAGCACATGCCAGTCACCTGGCTACTACAGAGAATAAAGACGAGCCAGTATGTGGACATTTATCACAGATCCTGCTCCCTAGCTTAGTGCAGAGTGAGCAGTCAAAAACAAACAGAAACAAAAACAAAATCCCAGCTTTTAGCTCCTCCATGGGGAAGCAAAGATTTGGACCACACGTATAACATTTCATCTTTTCTGAATTCTATTTAAGGAAAAGTATTTTGTCTTTCTTGTCTTTGGGTTAGGCATACACTTGGCCCCTGTGTATACAAAGAAGACAAAAATGATGATTTAAACTAGCACATGGGCACTTGTCACAGCTCCTCCTGCCCCTAGATGTAAGCAGAGTGATGAGGTAAGAAACCTCAGCTTCCAAATTCTCCAGGGGGAGGGAAAGAGTTGGACAGCATGCCAAATATTCAAACTTTCCTAAGAGTTGACTAAGGACTGTCTTCTGTCTCAAATGTCTAAAGGTGCTGATAAGACCCTGCATATGCTACAAGCCTGAGGGATCCTAAGACAAAGATAGCAGTTTGGATGACCATGCAAGTTTGAGAGACCCAAGAAGATATGGCTGGGCTGATTGATGAAGGTTTTCTCCTATAATAAGGTCTGTCCATGAACAGTTGGAGAGGTGATTCTTTTTTTCTAATGCATAGATTGCAAAATATTTTTTTCTAATACCAGCTCAGCCACAGTAAAATAGGGCACCAGACAGAGTTTTGAGGCCCTAACTCATGGACAACATTTGTAGGCACATCCTGGTCCAAAAAGGAATCCACTGCATTGAAGGGAAGCACCCACTCCTGGCAGCATTTATCATCAGTTGACTAAAGAGCCCTCAGACCCTGAATAACCAGCAGCAGTATCAAATTAATACACTGCGGGCCTTGGGCTCTGACATTTGCTGACTTCAGGTGTGACCAAGCACATTCCCAGCTGTGGTGGCTATGGCGAAAGACTCCTTCTCTTTAAGAGAAGTGGTGGAAAAATAAAGGGGACTTTGTCTTGCACCTTAGGTACCAGCTCAGCTACGGTAGAGTAGAGCAACAAGAAGGCTTTTGGGGTCCCTGAGTCCAGGACTAAGCTCTTAGGCACCTTTTCTAGACCTGCCCTGGGCCACAGGCAAGTGTAGAAATGCTGTCCAATAGCCTAGTCCTGAATTAAGAGACACATTGCCCTGAAGGATGAGTCTCTGAAATCTGGCAGCATTCATAATAACCTGACTGAAGAGCCCTAGAGCTTTAATTGAACATGGGTGGTGGCCTGGGAGAATCTTCCTTGGGCCTGTGGTGGCGGTGGACACAGGGAGAGGCTCCTCTGCCTGTGGCAAGGGGAGAGACGAGCAAAAAGAACTTTGTGCTGTGTTTTGGGTGCCAGTGTAACCACAGTAGAATAGAACATCTATTATAGGTAAATTGCTAAGGTTTTTTGCTCTAAACCTTGGCTCTCAGACAGCATCTATAGGACAGCCTGAGGCCTAGGGGAACTCACTGCATTGAAGGGAAGGACACAAACCTGGCTGGCTTGGCCAGCTACTGATTGTAGAGCCCTTGAGCTTGAGTTAACATAGATGGTAGCCCGATAGTAGTTACAGAGGGCCTTGGCCAAGACCCAGTGCTGTGCTGGCTTCTGATAGTGGTTACAGCAGGCCTTGGGCAAGACTCAGTGCTGTGCTAGCTTCAGGTCTTACCCAGTACAGTACAGTCTCAGTGGTGGGGGGCCACAAGGATGCTTATATCAGTGAAACCCCAGTTCCAGGCAGCTCAGCACAGGAAGAGCAAGACTACATTTACTTTGGAGAAAGTAGGGGAAGAGAACAAGAGTCTCTGCCTAATAATCCAGTGAATTCTTCCATATACTTTCCAAGGTCACCAAGGCTGTACCTCTCCAAGACTGTAAAAACCACAGTATTATTGAGGTTGTGGCCAAAGTCCCTTCATATACCTAAAAAGCCTAGTAAAGAAGGATGGGTAAAAACAAACCCAGACTACAAAGACTACAATAAATACCTAAGTCATCAATGCCCAGACACTGATGAATAACATAAGCACTAAGATCAGCCAGAAGAACATGACCTCATCAGACAAATTAAATAAGGCACCAGGGAACAATCCTGGTGAAAGAGACATGTGTAATCGTTCAAACAGAGAATTCAGCACAGCTATTCTGAAGAAACTCAAAGAAATTCAAGATAACACAGAGAAGAAATTCAGAAACTATCAGATAATTTAACAAAGAGACTGAAATAATTAATGCCAATACTATTCAAGCGATTCCAAAAAATGGAGGAGGAGGGAATACTTCCAAACTCATTCTGTGAGGCCAATATTACCCCGATACCAAAACCAGACAAACACACATCAAAAAAAGAAAACTACAAGCCAATTTCTCTGATGAATATTGATGCAAATATCCTCAACGAAACAGTAACAAACCAAATTCAACAATACATTAGAATGATCATTCATCATGACCAAGTGGGATTTATCCTGGGATCCAAGGTTAGTTCAACATATGCAAATCAATAAATCTGATACATTATATAAACAGAATGAAAGGTTAAAATCCTATGATCATTTCAATTGATGCTAAAAAAGCACTTGATAAAATTCAACATCCCTTCATAATAAAAGTCCTCAAAAATCTGGGTATAGAAGGAACATACCTACCCAAATATATCCACAGATTCAAATTCATATGAAACTAACAAATGACCTCAAATAGCCAAAGCAATCTTGAGAAAGAATGAAGACGATGGCTCACACTTTCAGACTACAAATATATGTCAAAGCTAAAGTAATTAATACATTACAGTACTGGCATAAAGATAGATATATAGACCAATAGAATGAAATACAGAGCCCAGAGAAATCTGTGTGTATACAGTCATTTGATCTTTGACAAGCGATCACAATAGTGAAATAATTGTTTCTCTGACAAATGGTGTTGAGAAAAGTGGATATTCACATACAAGAGAATGATATTATACCGTTATATATACTGAAAAAATAAACTCAGACTGTGTTGAAGACTAAAATTTAAAACTAGAAACTATAAAATTCTTAGAATAGAACTTAGAGAGTTTCATTACATTTGTCTTGACAATAATTCATGGATGTACCACCAAAAGCACAGGCAATAAAAGCAAAATTAGACAAATGGAACTGGTCAAACTAAAAAGCTTCTGCCCAGCAAAATGAATAATCAACAGAGTGAAAAGGCAGCATACACAGTAAGAGAAAATATTCATAAAGCATATATATGATAAGGTGTTAATTTCTAAAATGTACAAAAAATTCCTGCAACTCCATAGCGCAAGAATATAATTATCTGATTTAAGAATAAGTGAAAGACCTGAATAGAAATTTCTCCAAAGAAGATATAGAAGTGAACAACAGGTACATGAAAAGACATCCAGCATCATTTATTATCATGGTAATGCAAATCAAAAGCACAATTACATATCACCATACACCCATTAGGATGACTATCAAAAATAAAGAAGGAGAAAAGTGGTGGCATAGATGTGGAGATATTTGAACACTTATATACTGTTGGTAGAATGCAAAATCCTGCACCCAGTATAAAAAAATAGTATGAAGTTTCCTTGAAAAATTAAATATAGAACTACCATATGATGGAGCAATCTCACTTCTGGGTGTATATCCAAAATAATTGAAATCAGGATCTCACAGAGATATTTGCACTTGCATGTTCATTGCAGCACTCTTCACAACAGTCTAAATGTGAAAACAACCTAATATTTACAGAGAGATGAATAAAGAAAATGTGATCTATGAATATAATGGAATACTATTCACCCTGAAACAGAAAGGACATCCTGCAGTATGTGATAACATGGATGAACTTTGCCAACACTGTGCTAAGTGAAATAGGCCAGTCACAGAAGAACAAATACTGAGTGATTACATTTATGTGAGGCATACAAAAGAGTCAAACTCATGAAAGCAGAAAGTAGAATGGTGATTTCCAGTGGTTGTGGGAAAGGGGAAAGAGGGAATTCCCAGTTAATGGGTATAAAAAGTTTCATTTATACCAGATGAGTAAGCCTTAGAGATCTGCTGAACAACATTGTGCCTGTAGTTAATAATCCTGAATTGTACAGTCGACTTTTGAGTGACATGGGAGTTAAGGTGGCTTACCCTCCACACAGGTGACAATCCGTGTATAACTTTTAGTTTCCCCAAAACTTAACTTGAATTTGTAGATATATTTGGGTAGGTATGTTCCTTCTATCCCCAGATTTTTTAGGGCTTTGATTAAGAAGGGATGTTGAATGTTATCAAGTGCTTTTTTTTTTAGCACTAATAGTCTACTGTTGGCCAGAATTCTTACCAATAGTATAAACGGTCAACATATATTTTGCATGTTGTATGTATTATAAACTGTATTATTTGTATAAATTAAGCAGGAGAAAATGACATTTAGAAAATCACAAGGAAATGTGTTTACTATTCATTAAGTGGAAGCGGATCATCATAAAGCTTTTCATCCTCATCTCTTCACATTGAGTAGGTGGAGGAGGAGGGAGGGGAGGTATTGTTCTTGCTTTCTCTAGGGTAGTAGAGGCAGAGGCCGTGGAGGAGGTAAAAAGGAAGACAGGAAAGGCAGGTATACACAGTGTGACTTTACAGAAACACATCATAACACATCATAATTTCTATTTGACTTTGTTGCTTTATCATTTCTCTAAAAATGTTTCTATGTGGTACCAATTCTTCTTCCACTGTTTGCTTTTGTTTCAGTGCCCACATTGCAGAAGCTTCCATGTTGTAAAATATGTCAAAACAGTCTTGAATAATCAGAACACTTCTGCCAGATTGTCTAATGTCAATTTGTTTCTGTCACTGCTTCTTCTACGTCTTCTTCCTCATCAGCTGACGTTGGTTCAGAAGCACTTCTTTCCATCAAGTTGTCTTCTGTTAATTCCTCTGATGTGCCTGTTACCTCTTGAATGTCTCCAAGATCCATGTCTGGAAATTCTTCACTTCACACCTTTTTTTTTGCCATATCCACAATCTCTTCATAATTTTCTTGAATGGTTATGAATTCCATGAAGCTATGCACAACAATTGGACAGTTTTCTCCAGTAGAAATTTGTTTCCTGTTTGACAGCTTTTGTGGCTTTTTACATAGCAATGATGGTAACTTCAGTGGTGTAATTCTTTCAGACTTTTATAATGTTCTCTCTGTTGGGGTTCTCTTCCACAGGATTTACAATCCTTCCTATAGGGTAACATGTGTAATGAGCCTTAAATGTCCTTAGGACCCCACATCTAGGGGGTGAATTAGAGACACTGCATTTGAGGTAAAGCAGACCACTTCAGCACCTTCAGTATTCAACTTATGAGGCTCTGGATGACCAAGAGCATTGCCAATTATCAAAAGGACTTTAAAAGGTAAACCCTTCCTGCCAAGGTACTTCCTGTCTTTGGGAACACAGCATGGAAGGAAACTGTCATAACTTTTCAGAAAAAAAAAGTTATTATTGTTCAGGACTTCTTGTCATACAACCAAAAGACTAACAACTGTTTTTCATCTTTCCCCTTCAAGGCTTAGGGATTAGCAGTTGTATAGGTAAGAACAGTACTGATCATAAACCCCACTGCATTTGCACAGAACAGCAGAGTTAGCCTATCCCTTCCTGCCTTAAATCCTGGTGCTCACTTATCTTCCTTATTAATAAGTGTACTCTGTGGCATTTTTTTTTCCAGAATAGGGCACTTTTATCTGATTAAAAACCTGCTCAGGTAGATGTCCTTTCTCCTCAATGACTTTCTTTGTGCCATTTAGAACTTTTCCGTTACCTCCTAAGTGGTAGAAGCTGCTTCTCCTGTTATATTGACACTTTTTTGAGGCAAACCTCTTTCGAAAATTTTCAAATTATCCATTAGTGGCGTGAAATTCTCCAGCTTTAAATCATTCACTTTCCTTTTGCTTTAAGTTGTCATATAATGACTTCACTTTTTCTTGAACCATGTTTCGAGCCTACAGGTATGCCTTTCTGATAGCAATCTTGCATCTACATAAAAGTTGAATTTTCAATATGATATAAAAAGCTATTTCACTAAAAGGATGGGTTTTTGTGCCCAATGCTGTAGCTGCAGTGAGGCTTCATGTCATTCCATTTTTCTGTGAGTGTGGGTTTTAGTTTTTGTTTTACAATGGTCCTTGTACTGGATACATTTATATTGAAACAGTAGCCAGCTGCAGAACTCGTTCTACAGTACATATTAAGCAATTCAACTTTTTCTTATAATGTCATGACTTTTCGTTGCTTCTGAGAGCACTTCCAGCATCACTAGTGGCACTTCATATGGCTCACACAGTGTTACTTAAGGTTGATGCTACAGCACTAAACAGGATGAAAAACACACAGAAAACACAAGGGTTCACTTTTTACCGTAATTCATCACTTACTGGAGAGTGATGAAAACTACTCACATGGAGATGATGAATGACATATGGCATTTTAAATAAATACTCTCAACACTTGAGTTTACTGCAATAGTAACAGGAGATGGTTAGAGAATTTTTACAGCAGTGAAGTAAGCACTACAGGTTAATTTTATGCAGTTATGATTTAATACTGTGACTGGGAATGGCATCATCTAAGGTCTATAAGAGTTTCTCTGTGGAAAGTTTAACAAATTTTAACTTTTAATAATAGATATGTGTATATTTTATTATAGTAAATTATAAAATTGTATTTACATATATTTTATGTATTCACACTATAACTTTCTCTTAACTTTTTCTATATTTCTAAGCTGCGTAGTTTATCTGCAAGGTTTTTCATGTGGTCACAAATCTCAAAAAATGTTTCCAACACATTTATCGAAAAAAACTATGTATAAGTGGACATGCATAGTTCAAACCTGTGCTGTTCAAGGTTCCACTGTACTTTTAGGAGGTAGGATTCATTTTAATTGTTCTTATCTCAATAAAATAAAAATAATGAAAATTAAGAAAGCGTACACACACGGAAACATACACACCATGGAAGTTTGTAGCACACTTAACTGATGCCGTTACTCTGATCTATAAGAAAAATCATTGACATGAAAAAATATTGACTTGGTTTAAACTATTTAGAAATATATTAATTTCTAGTATGGACTGATCTGGTTTTAAAATTGATTTATGTGATCATATTGTTTCATAATCAACAACTCAGGCAGACTTCAGGAAATGACTAGTTAAATCAGTAACTCCATTATACATGCTAAGTGTTTATTCATCACCTGTCAGAAATGTAATTTTGATGACTTTTTTTTTGGTTCTTTCACTGGTCTATATATAGGAACTAAAGGTCATAACTGAGCTAGATATGTTCTGCCAGTGTTTCCCGTGGCTCACACACAATCTTAAAAATTGGAAAATTCTGTGTAAAAATGTTGGTTCCTGGATTCTCTGGAAAACCAATCAGAAAGCCTTATTAATTCTGGTCCCAAAATTCTGTATGAAAAATATAGACCAGAGCTGGGGAGCACATGAGTTTTGGGGTGTATGGGGAGAGTAGTGCACCAACAACTCTCCCCACTCTAACCATCACACCCTAATTTCCTGTCCTTGATACTCTTTACTCATTTATGTTATGTCTTTGGCTCCTGTAGAAATTAAAGTTTACCAAAGTATACTTTAGCATAAGTTCACTTCATGCTTCTCACGGAATAAGAGAAGATGTGATAAGGTCTGAACGGTCAGGGGTAGAAGTTGAATCACCATGAATTCTAAAATGGTGTGATTATTTTTGAACAGAGAGGCTACAAAACTACTATCCTAAAGACCTTCAACACTTATTTTGTACTCTGTGTTAAAAAGCAATGATTAAACTAGAGCAAATGAGTAAAAATAATGTACATAATGTATAGCTACACTAGGCCACATGTCTAACATGGAAGATATAAAACATATCATCAGGTACTTGCTTTTGTTTTATAATAGAAAACACTTCATGATTCGTTGGCCTACAATAATGGCTATTTCATCTTGGAATGAATCCTTTGGTCTCTTTGGAGTGATCTACTTAAGTCCTCAAGAAAATCATATTTGTTTATTCACAAACCCTGATGAGTTATTATATGCTAACACAGACACAATTCTGTAATGTTCTCAAAGAGACGGTGGGTAAGTATGCAAATATTTATAGATTGTTGTGAGAAGGACTACAATAAAGCCATGCTCTTGATGATTAATAGGAGCACCGAATTTGAGACCAATGGAAATGATGAAGTAAGGGTTATATGAGAAAAGTCACATGTTGAAAGAGACTTTGAGAACTATGAAAATAAAAAACAGAGCTGAGATCTGGCCACTGCACTCCAGCCTGGGCGACAGAGCGAGACTCCGTCTCAAAAAAAAAAAAAAAAAAAAAGTTTTTCCAATTTTAAATAAAGGGAAGTGTGAGATTACAAGACATAGGAATTCAGTCCATCATTGAATTAAGGTACAGATATTCATCAAGAGGGAATATAGGAAACAAAGTGGGTTTGGAAATAAGACGATGAGACCAGTTTTTGACAGGTTGAGTTTTAGGCACTTATTTTAAAAAAATCTAAGAAGAAAAAAATTGAATAAGTAGTAGAAATATCCATTAAAACAAATTATAGAAAAATATCCATTACAATTAGTAAATTACATAGAATTGATTGTTTTATTAGCGGTAAAGCAGATTATAGTGGATGAGAAGTATATGGGAGGTGAGAAGGTGAGACACTTATGTTAGATTACTTTTTCTAGGTACTTGGCTTTGAAGATAATTTGAGAAACAGTTAATCAATTGGAAAGTTTTTTGGGGATATAAAAATGTATATGTGTACATAGATGGGATAGACTTGAGTGTGTTTGCTGAGGAAAAGAGAGGGTGCAGATGTAGTAGAGGCAGAAAGAGGAAATCTAAACCCCAGTTGGATCTACTAATATTAGCTAAAGATAAATATTTTTTCATAAGTATGGGTAAAAAAAGATAAATATGGATATGGTGAAGGTATATTTGCAGGAAGGAGGGCCTGAAGTCGAGGCAGATATTACAACATTGACTCTCATTCTTCTATGAGAGGAGAAATAAAGCATGCTCTTAGAGTGAAGACAAAATTCATAAATTTTATTTATGTGTCCACTCCTTCATTCATTTGTTCTATAATAGTTTATAACAATATAACAATATTTAATTGTTCATTAAATATTGCCATAGGCCAAGCCGTCAGTGAGAACCAGGAAAAATGATCACAACCAAGATGCACTGTGGCCTCTCTTAAAACACCCCCGCCGTAAGTCAATGCAGCAGCCACAAGGAGGCTTTGGTAAAGCAAACATCAATATCTGAGTTCTACACATCAACATCCAAGTCACCATCAACTGAAAAATAAAATTTACTTGACTGGGCCAGTTTTGGGAAAGGGACATTTTAAGTTTATTTTGGATCAAGTTTATTTTGGTTATTTTGGATCAAGTAATCTAAAATAAATTTGTTAAAAATCTCTTTTTACACTTAGTTGTAAAAGCAAAGTATAAATAGGAGCTAAATTTCTTTTTTATTCTGATTATTAATACATTTATTTCCTACTTGTAACTTTTGAAAAATAGTACACAAAGAACTATTGAAAGACTGAATTTAATTCTTTGGAAGAATGGAGTCCTGCACTTAAAAGACACTATCATGGTACCTTGTTTTGATAGTACTTACTCAGATCTACATATCCAATATCCACATACATTTTAGCAAACAGAGATCCCAGGATAAAGCCAATGACTGGACCAATCATTCCTATTGCATTCAAACCACCTGTAAGTGTTACAAAACAACTTAATCAGATGCCACAAATACTTGGTTTTGATTTAACATATTTTTAAAAGTAATATTACACAATGCACTTCTGCAAATATTTTTCTAATAGGTAAAAGAAAAAACTAATGACATTATTATTTCAAGGGTAGATCTAGGGAATGTAATCATGAAATTTAATAGTTTCTGCACATTACCTACATACAAGGAAGAATGTCCTTCTTTTGCAAAATCATCAATGTATGAAATCCCCAGTGGTGCTATGGGGGATTCCCCTATACCACGAAGCATGTTACCCATGAAGACATACATCCACATGTGTGACCCAGATTCCTTCACACAACCTATAGAGATAAGAAAGTGTTTTACTTTAAAAATTAATTTTAACATTCCTATTAGGAACTTAACCACTTTAAACCCTTCATTTTTCCATTTTTTTTTGGTTTGTTTCTTTCCTAATTATAAATGATTCATATTTACAAAGTTTGAAAATAAGGAAGGGCACAAAGAAAAGAAGTAAAAATTTCTATAATTACACGACACACAGAAGATCATTGCAAATGTTATTCTAGATCTTCTACAATTTTAATGCACAAAATATGCATAATATTCATTATGTACATTACGTACTTAAAAATCCTGGTTATTTTTAAGGTGCATACACAGTTATCACTATATTGTCACAATTTCCCCATGTTAAGAGTTCTTCTATATTAAAATTTTAATTACTGCATAATAGTGTGTTTAATAATAGTTTGCTAATTTGTTTAAACAATCTCTTGTTGCTACAAAATATTTTTATTTTTATTCTCTTAAACACGGATGTCATGGCTGTGATTATGAAATGTCCCTGTGAACATTTCTGATTATTTCCTTAAGATTAATCAAGAAAGAGCTGGGCGCAGTGGCTCAAGCCTGTAATCCCAGCACTTTGGGAGGCCGAGGCAGGCAGATCACGAGGTCAGAAGATCGAGACCATCCTGGCTAACACGGTGAAACCCCGTCTCTACTAAAAAATACAAAAAATTAGCCGGGCATGGTGGCAGGCACCTGTAGTCCCAACTACTCGGGGGGTTGAGGCAGCAGAATGGCTTGAACCCGGGAGGTGGAGCTTGCAGTGAGCTGAGATTGTGCCACTGCACTCCAGCCTGGGCAACAGAACAAGACTCTGTCTCAAAAAAAAAAAAAAAAAAAAAAAAAAATCAAGGAAGTAGGTAAGTATATTTTTGTTCTTTAATATATATTGAAAATTGGCCGGGCGCGGTGGCTCAAGCCTGTAATCCCAGCACTTTGGGAGGCCGAGACGGGCGGATCACGAGGTCAGGAGATCGACCATCCTGGCTAACACGGTGAAAACCCCGTCTCTACTAAAAATACAAAAACTAGCCGGGCGAGGTGGCGGGCGCCTGTAGTCCCAGCTACTCGGGAGGCTGAGGCAGGAGAATGGCGTAAACCCGGGAGGCGGAGCTTGCAGTGAGCTGAGATCTGGCCACTGCACTCCAGTCCGGGCAACAGAGCGAGACTCCGCCTCAAAAAAAAAAAAAAAAAAAATATATATATATATATATAGAAAATTAATCTCCAGAAAGACTTTCAAATTTATACTCTCTCAGCAATACATAAAACTTGAAATCATTTTTTTCCTCCACTTCATTTATTTTTATTAAATTTGGGGGTTATCATTATAATGATATTATTGTGTTATAATAGTTACAAAGTCTTCAAACTCTATAATATTTTGCATTTCTATAAAGAGAAGTTATATTATTCACATATTTCTGCTACTGTCTGCTTTTTTATTTTAAATGTGTATGTTCTTTGCAAATTTCCTACTAAATTTGTTCTTTATTCTTATCTACTTCTAAATGCCCTTGATATATAATAATCCATTTGGACACTAGGAGAGTTGTTCCAGGACAACTCATAGGTACAGAAATTTATGCAGATGTAAGTCCTCTCATTGGCCCTGTGGAAACGGCCTATTTAAGTCAGACCTCCACAAGGGTGGGTTTCTCCTTCTGTTTGGTTGGACAAAAGCTGCATATAAGTGAACAGGTGCAGTTCAAACCTGTGTTGTTCAAGAATCGACTGCATATATTAACAGTATGATTTTGCCTGTATGTGAGGGATAAACGTTCTTCCTATTTGTTCTTAAATCAGTTCTGCTAAAGAATATCACAAACTTTATAGATGTGATTAAATCTATCAATCTAGAATTTGTTTTACTGTCACTATTAATTCTTACCTTTTTCTACTATCTCAGGTGATGTTCTATTGAATGATAAGGTTTGATTAATCAAACAGGTTGATAAACTTGATGTTGAATTTTCTGATGGATTAATATGGGTTTCTTTAGAATACCTGTAACTATAAGAGCAGCATTAGATTGAACATTTTGCTTGTCTACTGAATATTTTCAGTTTTCCCAGAAATACAGAGAAATTTTCCCCTTTATTTGAGCCACTGTCTTCTCCAAATTACCAGAATCTTGTTTGTCAACTTCTCAGCATGTATTTCAGAACAGGTGATGAGAAGGGGGTGAAATGGGAGTGTCCACTGAGAAAGATACTTCAATACACTGTGAACAAAGTGGGTTATCACCTTGCTATTATCCTAAGAGTGCTTATATTCTGGTCAAGATATGAAATATCCTGGTTTCACCTGTTGGTTTTTTTTCTTATCTGTTAACTCTGTCTATTTATCTCTTCGAGTTATCATCAAAGATGGTCAATCTGTCAGATTTTCTTTCATGTACACACACACACACACATATGCACACACTAGTGCTTGACTTTTCAAAACTCAATAAAAACAAATTTCTAATTCATTTCAACTTAATGAGGAAAAGCTTAGTAAGAACAACAGAGATGGAGCTGGATTAGGGATGGATGCTGATGCTCAAAAATACTAAGTGCTCTGTGAGCTCTAAGGGCACCATATAGTGTGCCGGGCATTTTGCTCAACTTCAAAGAACAAGAAATAAAACACACAGTGTTTGTACTTTGGAAATGTCACACTCTCTAAGATAAATGTATATGATCAAAGATATAGTAAGTTTAATATACAAGGTCCTGAGTTGTCACACACCCACAAAAAAGAAATAATCAGCTTTTCTTGGAGGTGGGGTGTAGGTCAAAGAAAACTTTACAATGTGAAGGATAGATTAAATGAATATTGAAGATGGATAGAATTCTAATTGGTAGGCAAAGGAAGAAAAGTATTCAAGTCTGTAGAAGTAACAGATGCAAAGATATGACATATTATGGCACACTAAGAACTGTAAGCCTAAAATGTGATCCTCAAATGTGGGGAGCAATGGAAGATGAAGCTGGGGTAGCTGCATTTAAGGCATATTCTCCATAAAAATCATGAAGAACAAGATATTAAGAAGATTAGAGGGAATTATGGGACACTGAAATTATGGTGTCAGAAACAAAGGAGAAAGATGGGCATGATGAAGAAGCCACAAAAATAGGAAAATGAATCAAGATTGTGGAATATGATGCGCATTAGAGCAGTATCACCAAGAAAAAAGTTCTTATAAAGGCCAAATATAGGGGGAAAAAACAGAATTAATATGGTGACCAAAAGGCACGATTGCTGGATTTGGCATTCAGTAATTGATGTCTCTAACAAACCGTTCATTGTCTCTCAGTATCCTTTCTTCTCTCCTTCCATAGTAACAGAAGTTGGGTTTTTTAAGCTGGAAATAGGAAAGCCTGGAATAAAGTATATTTTTTCCAACATCTATATATTAGATCTATTTGTAAAATGTAACTGACTTCTGGTAAACGTGAAATCAGTGAAAGTGTTTTGCTTCTGAAAATGCTCCTGGGCCTCAGCCCATGTGCACTCTTTGTTCTTGTTCTTCTCTTCTTCTATCCTGTTGCCTGGAAATACATTGCCACATTTTGTAACATGAGGACAGGGCCATGCAAGGCATAGCACTATGATGAAAAATAGAATCACATCATCCTTGGACTAGCTACATTACAAAATGTAAAAAATAAGCTTCTATCTTATTTAAGTTATTGCTATTTTCAGTTTTCTCATATGAGCTTCTTACTCTAATCATAACTACACAGTTACCTTAGAAAGAGCAGCTTCAGTGAAATGCTGGTGGGAAAACATACACAGCAGCGGGTGAAGTTGTGAAGTCTTACTGAGTATAATCAAAATCTTACAGGCAAAGACATAAAATACATACATTATACTAAAATTGGTAAATAACTTATTTCATATAAAACTGTATATCTTATACAATATCATTCTTATTTAAAAGTTTATAAAAGCCATGATGAATAAAGCAATACATGAACTATTACATAGGAAATATACTCCATTTCTCTATGCATACATGCGGGTAATCCTCTCAAAAGGTAACTGCCTACTTAAAAGTATAAAAATAAAATTCTACTGCTAAGTTACAAGTAGCTGATAATAAATGGCTCAGAGCTGTTTAGTACTTACTATCCCATGAAGAAATGTGGCAAAGCTGTCAAAATACTTCCAGTTCCCATAAGGAGACAACCAATTCCAATTAACTTTGGTCTGTGTAGTTTAGATCCAAAGTAACTTACAAATACAATCACAAGCAAATTTCCTAGAAAAAGAACAAAATTAAGTGGATATGACTTAGTGTAATTTTGTATCTAGTAGAACCGAAAGCCCCAAAGGAATGCAAATATGCCCAAGACATCATACCTTCCCTCAAAGACCATGAAATTTAATTATGAAGGTGAACTCTCCTACATTAAACCACTCATTGAAAAGTTGTATAGGATTAATAAGTAGAATAGGTTTTATGTACAAAGAAAGCACTCAGGTAATTTGGCTATATGAGAGAAGCAAAGTTTTTTTGAAAATGTGGAGTTTACTAGATTACATTGGAATGGCAAACTGTCTTCCTAATCTGAGGGAAAGATCATCATTCATGCATATTTTAAACTTATTCCAGGCATTCCTTAAATTTATACTATGTACCTACCACAGTGCTCAGAGTCAGAAATAGAATAAATCATGGTACTTGTTCTCTAGAAACACACCAGTAATAAAACAAAACAGACGGATAGATGTGCTGTTAGATTACGAAATAGGGAGCTTAAATTAATTAGGGGCGTTGTGAAAGTTTCCTGGAGGAGACATTATTTGAGATTTAATGTCGAGTATAAATTATTTAGATTAAAACGTGGAAGAGCCATCAGAGCAGACCAATTCAGATTTATCTATAGCCTTATACATAACAATGAACAGACAATAATCAAGAATTATTGAACATTGATGGAAAATAGTTTCATGAAAGAAAGCACCAGAATGGACCAGCAGATAAAGCAACACAAGAATAAATACTTAAACAAGATTAAACTGAAAAGAATAGAAACATTTTTTTAAAAAAATCCAGTTAGTATATTTAGAGGTACAATGGCATCTTGCAGCCACAGAATCAGAACTGGCAGACTAAAAATAGTAAGCACAATAAAGTGTTGTTATAAATTTAAATTATAATTTAAAATTTACAAATTAGAACTTGATATAATAAGATGACATCACGCATCAGAGAAGATTGATGAAACATAAAGAAAAGAGGTAGAAATTTAAAGGAAAAAAATTTTAAAGGAAAAATATCCAGAAAATATATTGTTTATCTCATATATGTTTCAGAAGAAAAGAAAGAATAAAAACAGAAAGAAACAAATAGAAAAGAGAAAATAAAGCTTTTGTGTTAGAGGAAGACATAAGCTTTCAGATCAAAGTTCCTACATTTGTACAGCAGAAGTAATGTAGAAAGAGAGAGTCTCAGATACATGCTGGTAAATTTTTGGATATTTAAAGATAAAAAGGAGATGCATATCAGTTCATGAAAATTACAGTGGTAATAATTTCTTATATACCACATTGAATGTTATAAAACAGTAGATGAATATTTTTAACGTTTTAAGAAAAAAATCATTTGGAAATTTTAATTACATACCCAAATTATCAATTAAATATGATACTAAAATAAAAGCATATTCCAACAAGCAAGGGCTTAGAAAATATGCCATGCTTTCAATTCTTCCTAGAAAACAATAACTACGGTCATCCCTCAGTGTCAATGGGTTATTCATTCGAGGATGCTCTGTAGACACCAAGATTTGTGGATGCTCAAGTCCTTTAAGTAAAAAACTGTAGTATTGCCTGGACACGGAGGCTCACATCTACAATCCCAGCACTCTGAAAGGCTGAGGCTGGCAAAACACTTGAGGCTAGGAGTTCGAGATCAGCCTGGCCAAATGGTGAAAACCCATCTCCACTTAAAAACACGAAAATTAGCCGGATGTGGTGGCACATCCCTCTAATCCCAGCTACTTGGGAGGCTGAGGCAGGAGAATCGCTTAAACCCAGGAGATGGAGGTTGTTGTGAGCTGACATCAGGGCACTGCACTCCAGCCTGGATGACAGAGGGAGACTCTGCCTCAAAAAACAAAAACAAACAAACAAAAGATGCACTATTGCATATAACCTATCAACATCCTCCTGTATGCTTTATATCATCTCTAGATAACTTCTAATACTTCTAATACAATGTAAATACTATGTAAATAGTTGCTATTCTATGTTGGTTTTATTTGTATCATTTTTATTAACATGTGGCCATTTTTTAGTTTTATATTTTTTGAATATGACTTGCATCCACAGGTATGGAACCTGTGGATACAGAGGGTCATCTATACATGGAGGTATACTCCAGAAAGAGTAAAGATGAGATTTGAAGTCACAGGATTCAAAAAACAGAGGTAAGCAAAGAAACTAAACTGATAATGATGTTCGAATAATTGCTGTTAAATAGCTGCAAAGTTTAAAAAAAAATGTTAAGGATTAATTTCATGATAAAAATAGACATACAGTGAACTAAACTTTAAAACTAATAACATTCCAATTCTAAAATTCTAGATGATTTCATTGAGCTTGGGAGGTGAAAAAGTAAAAGACATGTAGAGTGTCATATCTTTGAATGACAAACATTCTGAATTCATATAAAGAGATAAATCTTCCTTTGACAATTACATTTTAGTCATTAGTTAAGCATTGCGTAAATACAGTTAAAATAGAAACAGAAATTGTAGGAAATATTTGCAGTCTATATAATAGACAATTTGGTGGTCCCTCCAAATAATTAGAAAGTGAAAAGAAAAAGGGAAAATCAGCAGAGGCTATGAGCTAGCAGTGGGTAAAGTAAGAAAAAAACCTGTTTTCAATAATTATATAAAACCTCACTATTGTTGGAGAAATCCAAATTGAAATGATGACATCAAAGCAATATCTTCAACATTAAAAAAAAAAAAAAGACTTTAAACTCCCAATGTTGTACACAGTTAAACACTAGAACCTAGCGTAGGTTGCTCCTATGCAGTCCCTCCACTTAAAACCAGAAGAATTATAGTCCTCCCTCAACCTTTTTTCACACTGGGGCACCTTGAGACAAGGGAGATAAAGCTTCCAAAAAAGTTAATTTGCAAGCCATGAGTTTGTGTAGGATCAGAGTTTTTCAGCATCCTCACTATAGACATTTTGAGAAGGATAGTTATTTGTTGGTAAGTCTGTCTTACGCATTGCATAGTGTTTAGCAGCATCCCTGACCTCTACCCCTGGGTACCAGTCGCATCTTCCCTGCCCCAGCCCATTTATGGCAACAAAAATGTCCTAACATATTGCCAAACTGCCCATGAGAGACAAATTTACACCTAGTTCAGACCCAGTGGTATAAAGCATGCATAAACAGTTTGTTTTTTAACTTATGCAAGTATGGTTATCAAAATACCAAAAAAAAGTTACCAATTTCAAAGCTTCCATCAATTAAACCAGCAAGAGAAGAAGATATGTCAAATCTCCTTTCTATTTGAGTGATGGACATTTTCATAATGATTCCACCTAGTGCTCTAGCAATATAGCTGAATGACAGGGCTGCCAAGAACATCTAAAAACAGTAGAAGAAAAAAGGAAAATTGGTTAATCAAAGAACTATATAATGTTTATAGGTACATGGAATTAAAACAGCTTTTCTTCTTTACTTGAAAACATTATTTTTATCATAAAAAGCATACCCATTTTTCCCTATACAAGTTGAAACTTCTCAGCCTTATAATATTATCAGTACACTACTAAAGCATGATTTTCTAACTTGGTTACAGCATTTGATTGTTAGAGTTGTGTAGTTAAGGTTGCTATTTTTAAACTAATTTCATTAACTGATCTATAGGAAACTAGACACTGTTCTCAGATGGCCATGATGGTGAGCTATTCTTTATTTCCATGTGAATAGCATTGGCTAACTGGGAGGGGAATGGCAGTACATTCACAAAGGTAGCACTTCCAGAAGCCAGCTGAAAAGTAGAACTTTGTGGAGGCAAAGAGGAATTTTATGACCAACACAAGTGACTGTATCAGTGTGAGATGTAATGGTTGTAGATGTTTTAATTTCTAATATCATTTTAACAAAATGTATTGATTCATCCTTTCTCTTACAGCTCATATCTACATCCGTAAGAATTCCTTTGGCTCTACTATTAAAATATTACCCACTTTTGAACCGCATGTTTGTGTTCCCCCCAAATTCATATGTTAAAGCCCAAATTTCCAGTGTGATGATAATTGGAGATGGAACCTTTTAGGGGTACTTGGTATGACAGTAGAGCTCTCATGATGGATTCATACCTTAATAATTAGAGAAATGAGAGATTCTCGCCTTCTCACCCTGCCCAAGAACTGTTATCTGTCTTCCCATATCCAAGTAGCCATAGGAATGGAGAAGCAGGTTGGGCTTATCTCTCAGAACAAAGACAATTAAATGTACATCAGAATCTGCACTACCACAGAAAGATTAAGTGCAGCTTCACTGCCATAATTTACTGTGGTGCTAGAGAGGTCACAGTATCATAGACATGAGAGACGATCTTAAGTAGAAACCAGCAAGCCTTTTGAAATAAAATATTACACACACAAGCCCAAAACACACAAAGAGGAATGCCTACCCAGAAAAGCCTGAGAGGGTAGGCAGGTAGAGCGGGAAAAGTTCTCCCTATAGAAAACTGGAGTGCAAAGTCTGTGAATGTTGGTGGATTCTCCATATGCAGGTATTTTGTCAAGAAAAAAATAACAATGCCTGTAAAGAAAGAGAGATGCCTACAAATTCAAAGGAGCAAATTAAATCTCCAGAAAGCCACCTGAAAGAAATGAAGATACAGATCTTGCCAGATGACAACCTCAAAATTACTGTCAAGTATGCTCAATAAATTGAAAGAGAGCACAGATAAACAACTAAATGAAATTAGAAACATAACCAATGAACAAAATGAGAATATCAATAAAGATGTAGTAACTATGGAGAACCCAACAGAAACCCTGGAATCAAATAATAAAATAACTTAATTGAAAAATTGAGTAGAGACTCAACATAAGACTTCATGAAAAGGAAGAATTGGTGAAAGCAAAGACAAAACTTTGAAAATTGCTGTAGTAGAGAAGAAAAAGAAAAAACAATATAAGGACTAAAGTAATTATGGAACACCATTGACTAGAACCAGGTATGCATTATGAGAGTACCAGAGGAGAAGAAAAAATGAAAGGTGCAGAGAACTATTTGAATAAATTAGGGCCCCAGATTTTTCCAATCTGAGGAAAGAAATAAACCTAAAAATTTAAGAATCTCAAAAAAACTCCAAATAGGATCAATCTAATGAGATCCCCACCAAGACATATTGTAGTCAAACTGTCAAAAGTCACAGACAAACAGAATCTCAAAAGCAGCAACAGAAAAGCTACCAAAAGTACAAGAAGCATCTCACAGAGTACCAGCATATTTCTTAAAAGAAATCTTTCAAGATAGGAGGAAGTGAGACAACATATTTAATGAACTGTGGAGGGCAGTGAAACCTGCAAGCCAAGAGTACTATCTATCTATCTATCTATCTATCTATCTATCTATCTATCTATCTATCTACACATACACATACATAAGTATGTATGTGTTTATTATTTATTGATTGATTGATATGGAGTTTCACTCTTGTCTCCCAGACTGGAGTGCAATGGCACAATCTCAGCTCACTGCAACCTCTGCCTCCCAGGTTCAAGTGATTCTTCTGCCTCAGGCTCCCGAGTAGCTGGGATTATAGGTGCCTGCCACCATACCCGGCTAATTTTCGGGTTTTTTTTTTTTTTTTTTTTTTTTTTAGTAGAGATGGGGTTTCACTATGTTGGCCAGGCTGGCCTTGAACTCCTGACTTCAGGTGATCCACCCCCCCCCCTTGGCCTCCCAAAGTGCTGGATTACAGGCCTGAGTCATCATGCCCTGCCAAGAGTACAATATTTAACAAAACTGACCTTAAAAAAAAAAGAAGGAGAAATCAACATTTTCTTAGATTAGCTAAAAGTGTGAGAGATAATCACAACTAGACTTAAAAATGCTGAAGGGAATACTACAAGTTGAAGGAAAAGAACGATAAACAGCAAAAGAGAATCACACAAAAAAGTGAAATTCTCTGATAAGGGTAAATACATACACAAATACAGAATCTGGCCATATTGCAATGTAAGTGGGTAAATAACACAAATCTGATATAGAATTTTTTAAATAGCATAAAAGTAATTGTAAATTCTCTGTTAATAGGTACACAAAAAGGTAATATTCGTCATTAACAACATAAAGTGAGAGGGGATAGAAATTTGAATGAGTCAAGTTTTTAAATACAACTAAAGTTATCAATTTGAAATTATTATAATTTTAAAATTTTATGTAATTAAAATGGTAACCACGAAGAAAAGTGACTATACAGGAAAATGAGAAGTAAACAAAAACATGTCACAGTAAAAAAAATTAATAATAATATAACCCAAAGGAAGACACCAAGAGAGAAAAAGAGAGAGAAAAGAAGTTATAAGACAAAGTAATAAACAAAATGGCAATAGTAAGTCCTTCCTTATCAGTAATTATTTAAAGATTAAATAGATTACATACTCCATTTGAAGAATGATTTTTTTTAAAAGACGCAATGACAAGACAGACAAAAGTATCCAATGCAAACAGGAACCTAAAGAGAGCAGGTATGTCCATAATTATATCAGAAAAATTAGATTTTATGACAAAATCTGTCTCAGGAGACAAAGGACATTATACTAGCATAAAATTATCAATTCACCAGGAAGAGCCAACAATTATAAATAGATCTGCACCTAAAACTAAAGCAATGAAATATATGAAACAAACATAGATACAACTGAGGGAAAAATGGACAATAACATAATAATATGACAATAATAATAATGATACTTCAATATCCTGCATTCATTTATATACAGAACAACCAGGAATCAAATGACTTGAACATGATAGGCCAATTAACCTAATAGACAAATAGAGCACTCTCTATCAAATAACAACAGAATAAATATTTTCTCCAGCAGAAATGGAACATTCTCCAAGACAGACCACCTTGGCCCACACAACAAATCTTAACAAATTAAAAATGTTGAAATTATATTAAGTATCTTCTCTGCTACAGGCCAATGAAACTAGTACTTAAAAGCAGAAATAAAACAAGAAAATCCACAGATAAATGAAATTTAAAAATTCATTCTTAAACAACAAATGGGTCAAAGGAGGAATAACAAGAATTAATAAAGTATCTGAGAAAAAATGAAAATGAAAACACAAGAAACCAAAACTTATGTGATGCAGCGGAAGCAGCACTAACAGGAAAGTTTATAAATTGATATTAAGAAAAGAAAAATCTCAAATAAATAGCATAACTGTATCCATCAAGGAACCGGGAAAAGAAAAACAAATCCAAAATTAAGAGAGGAAGAAAATATTCAACATTAGAGTAGAACAAAATAAAATAGAAAATAAACAAAAACAACAGAAAAAAATTAATGAATCCAAGTTGGTCTTTTGAATGTATCAACAAAATTGAGAGACCTTTAGCTAAAATAAAAAGAGAGAGACAGGGAGACTTAAATAGCTAAAATTAGAACTGAAAGAGGAGACATTACAATGGCTGTCTCAGAAATTAAAAAGAATTATAAGAGATGACTATGAACAATTATAAGCCAACAAATTGGAAACCATAGAATAATGAATAAATTCCTAGAAACACACAACCTACTGAAATTGAATTATGATTCAATTTTAAAAATCTGAACAGAACTATAATTAGTTAGGACATTGAAGCACTATCAAATACTTCCAAAAAACATAAAACCAGTAGCCAATGTCTTCACTAGAGAATTTTACCAAACTCCTAAAGAATAAGTAACACCAATACATGTGAACGTAACTCCCAAATTTGTTTAATGTGGCCAGAATAACTCTAATACTGAAATAACATAAAGACAGAAAAAAAGAAAACTACAGGCAAATATTCCTGATGTATATTGATACAAAAATCCTAAATGTAATACTAGTAGGCTGAATGCAACAGCATATTAAAAAAAAAATCACATCACAATCCAGCAAAATACATACCTGAAATACAAGGATGGTTTAATATATAAAATTATATCAGCATAATATATCACATTCACAAAATGAAGGACAACACCACATGGTCATCTCACTTAATGCAGAAAATAACATTTGACAAGATGCCTACTCCTAACATTAATATTCATTCAATCTAGTTCTGGAAGTTCTAGGAAGGTAAATTAAACAAGAAAAAGAAATAAAATGCATTCAAATTGGAAAAGAAATAAAATTATCTCTGTTCACAGATGATATCATCTTATATGTAAAGATTCTACCAAAAAATTTAGAAAAATATAAACATATTTAGCAAAGTAGCAGGACACAAAGCAATATTCAAAATTAAGAAGTGTTTCTATGCACTACCAATGAACATTTCAAAAGGAAATTAAGAAAATCTCACTAGATCTCACAAAAAGATAAAACATTTAGGAATAAACTTAAATGACAAAGCGAAGATTTTTACACTGAAACCTATTAAATATTACCAAATTCTTGCGATAGTTTGCTGAGAATGATGGTTTCCAGCTGCATCCATGTCCCTACAAAGGACACAAACTCATCCTTTTTTATGGCTGCATAGTATTCCATGGTGTATATGTGCCACATTTTCTTAATCCAGTCTGTCACTGATGGACATTTGGGTTGATTCCAAGTCTTTGCTATTGTGAATAGTGCCACAATAAACATACGTGTGCATGTGTCTTTATAGCAGCATAATTTATAATCCTTTGGGTATATACCCAGTAATGGGATGGCTGGGTTATGTGGTACTTCTAGTTCTAGATCCTTGAGGAATCACCATACTGTTTTCCATAATGGTTGAACTAGTTTACAATCCCACCAACGTGTAAAAGTGTCCCTATTTCTCCACACCCTCTCCAGCACCCGTTGTTTCCTGACTTTTTCCTGATCACCATTCTAACTGGTGTGAGATGGTATCTCATTGTGGTTTTGATTTTCATTTCTCTGATGGCCAGTGATGATGAGCATTTTTTCATGTGTCTGTTGGCTGTATGAATGTCTTCTTTTGAGAAATGTCTGTTCATAAACCAAACACCGCATGTTCTTACTTATAGGTGGGAACTGAACAATGCGATCACTTGGACTCGGGAAGGGGAACATCACACACTGGGGCCTATCATGGCGGGGGGAGGGGGGAGGGATTGCATTGGGAGTTATGACGTAACTGATGTAAATGACGAGTTGATGGGTGCTGACGAGTTGATGGGTGCTGATGAGTTGATGGGTGCAGCACACCAACATGGCACAAGTATACATATGTAACAAAATTTCACGTTATGCACATGTACCCTAGAACTTAAAGTATAATAATAAAAAATAAATAAATAAATAAAAAGACCTGAGGTTCTGCCTCTCTATAAAATCAATAAAAACATGGGAAAATTTAGAATTAAATTTTTTTCCAATTTTAAAATTAACCAAAGGTTATCAGAAAAAAAAAAGTAGTTTTTTTTTAATAAAAAAGGCTGAATTCCACTAAGAACAGTGAACTATTTAGAATTTTAATTTATCATAGTTCCATCTTCTTAAAATAAATAAAATAAAATAAAATAATAAATATTACCAAATTAATAAAATGCAAATAAATGCGAGACATTCAATTCTTATAGATTGGAAGATTTAGTATTGTTAAAACATCCATACTATTCATACTCATCTATAGATTTTAATTTCAATGCCATTTAATTTTTTTAATTTTGAATTTTAGTTTTTTCTACAGTCTTGCTGTGTTGCCCAGTCTGGAGTACAATGGAGTGATCATGGCTCACTGCAGTTCCAACCTCCTGGGCTCTATCAATCCTCCCACCTCAGCCTCCTGAATAGCTGGTACTACAGCTGTGCACCACTATGCCTAACTAATTTTTTTTTTTTTTTTTTAAGAGGTGGCATCTTACCATGTTGCTTGTGCTAGAGCTAGTCTCAAACTTCTGGCCTCAAGTGATCCTCCAGCCTCAGACTTCCAAATCCCTGGGGATATAGGTGTGAACCACCATACCTAGGCAGCATTTGTATAGAAATAGAAACAACAAATATAAAATTTGCAGGGAATTCAAAGGCAACCTGTGTAGCCAAAATAATCTTGAAGAATAACACAGTTGGATGCTTCATATTTCCTGTTTTCAAAATACACTGCAGAGCAACTGTAATTAGGATGGTGTGCACTAAAACAAAGACAGTCATATAAAACAATGGAATAGAATAGAGTTCAGAAATAAACTCTTGCCTATATGGACAAGTGATTTTCAACAAGGGTGCCAACACTACATGACAGAGAGAGAACAGTCTCTTCAACAATCGGTGTTGAGACAAGTGGACAGAATGCAGTTGACCTATTGTCTTACACCATATGCGAAAACTAACTCAAAATGGATTAAATGCCTAAATGTAAGACCTTACACTCTTAGAAGAAAATACAGAGAAAATGCTTCAGAGCATTCGATTTGACAATAATTTCTTGAGCATGACACCCAAAAAGTACAGGCAACAAAATAAAAAACAGACAAATGTGACTACATCAAACTTAAAGACCTCTGCACATAAAAAGAAACAACAAGATGAAAATTTAACCTACAGAATGGCAGAAAATAATGGCAAATCCTATATTTAATAGGGAGTTAATACCCAGAATATATAAGGAACTTCTGCAACTTAACAACAACAAAAAACAAATAATGCAATTAAAAAATGGACAAAGGACTTGAATAAACATTTCTCCAAACAAGGTGTATAAATGGCCAATAAACATATGAAAAGATGCTCAACATCACTAATCATAAGGGAAATGTAAATCAAAACCACCATGAGCTATCACCCCACACTCATCAGAACACTCACTATTCAAAGAAAAATAACCAATGTTAGTAAGTAGGTGAAAAAGTTGGATCCACTGTGTTTGTTGTTTGAAATGTAAAATAGTGCTACCGTCATGAAAACTAGTTTGTAGTTTCCACAAAAGAGTCACAAGTAGAATTACCATGGAAGCCACCCATCCTTCTTCTGTGTATATATTCAAAGACATTCAAACTGGGATCTTTAAGAGATTTTCGCACACCCATGTTCATCACAGCATTACTTACAATAGCCAAGAGGTAGAAGCGACTCAAATGTTCATTGACAAATGAATAGATAAATAAAATATGATAATGCAAATCAAAACCACAATGAGATACCATCTCACGCTAGTCAGAATGGCTATTATTAACAAGTCAAAAAATAACAGTTGCTGGTGAGGTTGTGAAGAAAAGGGAACACTTATACCTTGAGGGTGGAAATGTAAATCAGCTCAACCATTGTGAAAAGCACTTTGGCAATTTCTCAAAGAACTTAAAATGAATTATCATTTGACCCAGCAATTCTATTCCAGCAACATGGATGACGCTGGTGGCCATTATCCTGAGCAAACTAACACAGGAACAGAAAATCAAATATTGCACGTTCTCACTTATAAGTGTGAACAAAAAATTAAGTACATTTGGATACAAAGAAGGGAACAATAGACACTGTGCCGACCTGAGGGTGGAGGTTAGGAGAATACAGAGAATAGAAAAACTACCTATCAAGTACTATGCTTATTGCTTGGCTGATAAAATAATCTGTACATCAAACATCAGCAACACACAGTTTACTTACATAACTAACTGTACATGTACCCCTGAAGTTAAAATAAAAGTTTGAAAATGTTTTTTTTCAACTTTGTTCTTTTTTCAATATTATTTTGGTTATCTGGGGACCCTTGCCATTTCATATGAATTTTAGTATTGATGTTTCCATGTCTGTAAGAAAAAAAATGGCTGTTGGGATTAAGATAGAATTTGTGGTGAATCTGTAGAGAAATCTGGGTAGTATTGTCATTTCACCAATACTAAATTTTATAATCTATAAACACTGGATGTTAGATTTACTCCTTTAATTATTTTTCAATGCTCATTCCTGGTGTACAGAAACACAAGTAATATGTGTGTGTGTGATTTTCTACTACCGAATTTTGCTTTAATCATTTATTGGCTCTAATAGATTTCTTGTGGATTCTTTGGGCTTTTCTTTACGTATAATCATGTTATCTGTAAATAAAGACAGTTTTCCTTTTTTCTAATTTGAATGCCTTTTGTTTATTTTTCTTGTCTAAAGGCTCTGGCTAGAACTTCTAGAACAATCTTGAATAGCATTAGTAAAAATGAGTATTCTTGTCTTGTTTTTAATTACAGGGAGAACACTTTCAGTCTTTCAATATCAAATATGAAGCCAGCTGAAGATTTTTCATAAATACCCTTATCATGTTGAGAGAGGTCCCTCATATTACTAGTTTTCTGGGTGTTTGTATTGAGAAAGGGTGTTGGATTTTTGTCAAATGCATCTAGTAAGATGGTCATGTGGCTTTTTTCTTTGCTTAATGTATTGCATTACTTTGAGTTTCATATATTTAATCACGCTTAAATTTCGAGGATGAATCCATCTTTGTTATGGTGTACAATCTTTTAAATGTGCTGTTGCAATTAATTGGCTAGTATTTTCTTGAAGATTTTTAATATACTTAATAGACTATATTTTTTAGAGCAATAAAAAAAGACTGTAAATTACAGAGAGCTTCCACATATTCCCTCTTTCCACACATAGTTTTCCCTATTATGTTTACTTTCTATTGGTGTGGTACATTTGTTTTTACTGATGAACCAATTTTGATGCATTATTATTAACTGAAGAGCATATTTTACATTAGGGTTCATTTGGTGTGTTGTACAGTCTATCGATTTTGATAAATGTATATTGATAGGTCTTCTTCATTACTGTATCATAAAGAATAGTCTCCCTTACCTAAAAATCCTCTGCACTGTGTTTCCTTCTTCCTTCCTCTCTCCCTCAAACACTTGGCAACTACTGAGCCATTCCTCTCTATAGGTTTTTCTTTTCCAGAATCTCATATATTTGAAATCTTACAATGTATAACATTTTAAGATTTGCTTCTGTTGCTTACAATTACGTTTTGGATGTCTTTCCATGTATTTTTATGGCTTGATGTCCCATTTCTTTTTAATAGCTAAAAAAATATTCTATTGTATGTCTGTACCACAGCTTGTTTACCTATTCACCTATTGAAAGATATCTTGGTTGCTTTTAAGTCATGACAATCATGAACAAAGCTGCTATAACGCTTGTGTGCAGGTTTTGATGTGGATATAAATTTTCAAGTCATTTGGGTAAATACTGAGGTCTAACACTGCAGGACTGTATAGTAAGACTGTCTTTAGATTCATAAGAAACCATCAGATTGTTTTACAAAGTGGCTCTACCATTTTGCATTCCCACCAGCAATAAATGAGAGTTCTGGTCGCTCCTCATATTTGCCAGCATTTGTCATTTTTTGTGTTTGCAATGTTACTTTAATAAGTATGAAATGAAAGCGCATTGTTTTAATTGGCAATTCACTATTGACATATTATGTTGAGCATGTTTTTATATAGTTGTTTACCATCTGTATATGCCCATCAGTAAAGTGTAACTGTTCAGATCTTTTTCCCATTTTATAATTGGCTGTTTTCTTATGATTGAGTCTTAAGTGTTCTTTGTAGATTTTTAATATCAGCCCCTTATTAGATATATCATCCAATGGTCTCCATAGTTTCTGATGAGAAATCAGTTATTAATCTTATGGGAGAGCACTTGTACGTGATGATTCCCATTCTAGCTGCTTCCAATATTCTGTATTATTATTATTATTTTGACTTTTAGTGGTTTGATTATAATATATCTCAAAGTGAATTTCTTTCAGTTTTTTTACTTGGAGTTCCTTAAGCTTCTAGGCTGTTGAGATTTATGTCTTTCATCAACTTTGTGGTGTTCTCAGCCATCCCATTTTTCAAATATTATTATTTTTTCCCTTTTCTCTCTCTATTCTCCTTCTGAAATCCCTGTAATTTGTACACTGGTTCACCTGATGGTACATGACAAGTCCTTAGGTTTTGTTCACTTTTCTTCATATATATATTTTTTCTGCTTCTCAGACTGAAATTTTCAGTTGACTTATCTTAAAATTTGATGATTCTGTATTCTGCCGGCTTAAATTTTCCACTGAACTTTAGTTTTAGTAAGTTCAGGCTGCTATAACAAATTACGATAGACTAAATGGGTTGAAAAATAAACATGTATATTTCATAATTCTGAAAGCTGGGTTGTCTGAGATCAAGGGGCCAACATAGTTGAATTCTGGTGAAGGCCCTCTTTTAGGTTGAAGACAGCTAACTTCTACTTGTACCCTCACGGGAGGGAAAAATTTAGTTAGCTCTCTGACATTTTCTAAGGACACAAATCCCATCATGAAGGGTTCCTCTCTCATGATCTATTTACTTACCAAAGGCCTCAAATACTAACACCTTGGGATCAGGGTTTAAATATGTAATTGGCAAGGAGGGCACAAATATTCAGTCCAAAACACCTTCCTTATAAATTTTTATTTTAGCTATTTTTTTTTTTTTTTTTTATTCTTCTACCTTTGGTTACCCTTCTGCTGAGCCTGCGGATCAACCTTAGGTAAAACCTTATGGTCTTCTCAGGCATTTTATAAGTGAATGTACTACCCTTTGCATATGTGAGGCTTTCTAAATACCTCTAGGAACATGAAGTGCTAGCTTCACAGTAAGCTTGATAAATTTCTATTTTTATTAAAATTGTGAGCTTCCAACTTCTAGCTCTCTGCTTTAAGTTTATTCAAATAAAAACAAAACAGCGATGCAAACGTTCACAATTATCAGATAGATTTTAACGTGTCACTGGCAGGAAGAGACACTGGCATCGAAATAGGAGGTAAAGCCTCTATTTACCTGCAGTCACAGTAAGCTGGTCATTAATGTAACATGGTAAAATTTCTGGGCTTACAGTCAGAAGACAGTTCCAAGCTTCTACTTTGTCACATGTACAGATTTAATTAACTCAGTTAACCCATCTGAACCTCAATTGATTTACTCAACAAACATTTATTGAGCAACTTCAATATGACAGTTACTCTTCTAAACTCAGAACTGAGACAACTATAGAGGAATAAAGCCAAAAATAAATAAATGCATAATAAATACCGTAAATGAACTAATAATCTCTCAGGAGCAACAACCCAATAATGACAATATAATACGTACTGAGTAATGGAATTGCCATAAGTTTATAATGTTATGAGTTGACAGGGAAAAGTGGCACATTCTGCCTTTATAGGTTAAAGTTTTTACAAATGTGATGACATTTGAGCTAAGTTTTTAGGGGATAGTAGAAGCTTCAATGCTGAAGAAGAAATTAAATTTTTAAAAACAAAATAAGCATATGAATAGCCTCTGAGAAGTTCAAGCACACAGACTAGTTGAAAAACAGAAAGAGTATCTTGCAAAGGGCAGTGTAAGGATAGAAATATGACAAACATTTGGAGGTCAATATGAATTTTTATATGCATCACAACAAAATTAATTTTTGAGTGTTAATTCTGGCAGCCATGAGAAAGATTAAATTATGGCAAAGAAATCTGTTAGAAAGCTGAGTTCAGAAAAAAAAAGTGAGTAGAGACAGGGAGAAGAAAACAAAGTTATTAGACATACTAGGAAGAAGTTTAAGAGGAGAACCACATGAAAAATCTGATTTTATATTTGGGATTTCTGCTTTAGATAACTGCATGTAATTGGCAAGGAGGGCACAAATATTCAGTCCATAACACTTTTCTTATAAATTTTTATTTTAGCTATTATTTAAAGTGTTATTATTAAGCTATTATTTATTATTTTAGCTGTTATTTAAGGTGAGAAATATAGGAAAAAAGAAGACTTGACAATAAAGAAAATGAAATTATCTTTTCATAAGTCAAATTTGACATGCCTAAAAATAAGCACGTATCCAGTAGACACAACTAAAAATAAATGTGTATCCTGTAGATACAACTAAGAGAAGTCTGGAGCTCAAGAGAGAGATTTGCCTGGAAATAGTTGTGAAATTTACAAAAAAGATACAATGAATCCATATTCCAGTTTATTTTAAAAAATACCTCTCCTGCCCCACTGAACCTTCTCTTTCCCATAACTCTATCTCCCTTGTGTCCTTTTCAGTATAACCATAGAGTTGACTACGCTTGCATGACTCAAATCCTATTTTTTGCGTCACTCCTCCCAAGTATTCATGGATTATGTTATTCTGGTTATTCACTGTTCTTCCAGGGATTTGTTTCAGACACTCTTCTCTTTTTACCTTATATACTTTTTCTGGGCAAACTCACTCATTGTCATTGTTTTTATTACCATCTGTTAAGGACTGAATGTTTGCATATCCCTCAAATTTATATGTTGATGTTTTTGTTTTAGCAGCCTGAGCTGACTAAAACACCAAGACATAGTTTGCAATTTCAAGTCAACAAAGTTAAATATCTTATAAAACAAAGAAACTAACTAACTAACTAACTAACTAACTAACTAACTAGCTAACTAACTAAAGAATAACACTCTTTGGAAGAACATAACAGTGTTCAAAATTATCCACATAAAAAAGTCTAGGAAAATGTGAGATATTCTCATGAGAAATGACACTCGATAAAAACCAACCCATAGATGGCACATACGTTGGAATCACTGAACAAGAATTTTGAAAGAACTATTCTAACTATTCTCTTTGATATAAAGGAAAACAATGACATAGTAAAAGAAAATAAAGTGAATTTTACCAAAAGAAATAAGCTATGAAAATGAAAAATAAAACTGGAATATGTGAAATAAATGTGTGTAACCAAGATGTTAGCTCACAATAGATCTTCTGGATAGATATTGTGTGCATACTGTCTTAATTTACACTTTTCTGTGATATGTATCTTGGAAATTCTTCAAATTTTCCTAATAAATTTATTCACTAAAAGCATTCATAAGAAATACAGCTTTTGAATTGTTTGCTAGAAGAGATACAGGAGAAGAATTACATCATTTTACTCACAGAAAACAATTTAACACCTACTTTCTCCACTTTACATTTTTTTCCCAATTGATACAGAATGGGCATGAGCATTAATCATTTTATTATACAGAATTTAATATTTTCTAGGAACTACCCCACTTATTCTGTGCATATTATTTCTAGTGCCCATGAGAAAATTTTTTCAGTCTCTTTTTTTATTATTATATTTTAAGCTCTGGGGTACATGTGCAGAATGTGCAGATTTGTTACACAGGTATACATGTGCCATGGTGGTTTGCTGCACCCATCAACCCGTCGTCTACATTAGATATTTCCCCTAATGCTATCCCTCCCCCCACCCCCTACCCCACAACAGGCCCCAGTGTGTGATGTTCCCCTCCCTGTGTCCAGTGTGTCCTCACTGTTCAGTTCCCACTTATGAGTGAGAACATGCGGTGTTTGGTTTACTATTCTTGTGTTAGTTTGCTGAGAATGATGCTTTCCAGCTTCATCCATGTCCCTGCAAAGAACATGAACTCATCCTTTTTCATGGCTGCATAGCATTCCATTGTATGTATGGGTCACATTTTCTTTATTCAGTCTATCATTGATGGGCATTTAGGATGGTTCCGAGTCTCCTATTGTGAACAGGGCCACAATAAACATACATGTGAATGTGTCTTTATAGTAGAATGATTTATAATCCTTTGGGTATATACCCAGTAATGGGATTGCTGGATCAAATGGTATTTCTGGTTCTAGATCCTTGAGTAATCACCACACTGTCTTCCACAATGTTTGAACTAATTTACACTCCCACCAAGAGTGTGAAAGCATTCCTATTTCTCCACATCCTCTCCCACATATGTTGTTTCCTGACTTTTTAATGATTGTCATTCTAACTGGTATGAGATGGTATCTCATTATGGTTCTGATTTGCATTTCTCAAATGACCAGTGATGATGAGCATTTTTTCATATGTTTGTTGGTTGCATAAATGTCTTCTTTTGAGAAGTGTCTGTTCACATCCTTCACCCAATTTTTGATAGGGTTTTTTTTTTATTGTAGATTTGTTTAAGTTCCTTGTAAATTCTGGATATTAGCCCTTTGTCAGATGGATAGATTGCAAACATTTCTCCTATTCTTTAGGTTGCCTGTTCACTCTGATGGTAGTTTATTTTGCTGTGCAGAAGTCTTTAATTTAATTAGATCCTATTTGTCTATTTTGGCTTTTGTTGCCATTGCTTTTGGTGTTTTAGTCATGAAGTCTTTGCCCATGCCTATGTCCTGAATGGTATTGCCTAGGTTTTCTTCTAGGGTTTTTATGCAAAAACTCTCAAAAAAACAGGTAATCATGAAATGTATCTCAAAATAATAAGAGCTATTTATGACAAACCCACAGCCAATATCATACTGAATGGGCAAAAACTGGAAGCTTTCCCTTTGAAAGCCAGCACAAGACAAAGATGCCCTCTCTAACCACTCCTATTTGACATAGCATTGGAAGTTATGCCCAGGGCGATCAGGTAAGAGAAAGAAATAAAGGGTATTCGATTAGGAAAAGAGGAAGTCAAGTTGTCTCTATTTGCAGATGACATGATTGTATATTGAGAAAACCCCATCGTCTCAGTCCAAAATCTTCTTAAGCTGATAACCAACTTCAGTAAAGTCTCAGGATACAAAATTAATGTGCAAAAATCACTGAGCATTCCTATACACTAATAACAAACAGAGAGTCAAATCATGAGTGAACTCCCATTCACAATTGCCACAAAGAGAATAAAATACCTAGGAATACAACTTACAAGGGATGTGAAAGACCTCTTCAAGGAAAACTACAAACCACTGCTCAAGGAAATAAAAGAGGACACAAACAAATGGAAAAACATTCCATATTCATGGATAGGAAGAATCAATATTGTGAAAATGACCATATTGCCCAAAGTAATGTATAGATTCAATGCTATCCCCATCAAACTACCATTGGCTTTCTTCACAGAATTGGAAAAAACTACTTTAAATTTCATATGGAACCAAAAATGAGCCTGCATAGCCAAGACAATCCTAAGCAAAAAGAACAAAGCTATCTGACTTCAAAACACACTACAAGGCTAAAGTAACCAAAACAGCATGACACTGGTACCAAAACAGATATATAGACCAATGGAACAGAACAGAGGCCACAGAAATAACACCACATATCTACAACCATCTGATCTTTGACAAACGTGGCAAAAACAAGCAATGGGGAAAGGATTCCCTATTTAATAAATGGTGATGGGAAAACTGGCTAACCATATGCAGAATGCTGAAACTGGATCCCTTCCTTACACCTTATACAAAACTTAACTCAAGATGGATTAAAGACTTAACATAAGACCTAAAGTCCATGAAATTTTTGCATGTCAGAGATTACTCTCTACATTATGCAAGTAAGAATAATAAAGTTTAGAGATGCAAAGTTATATAATTAGAGAAACAAAAACTGACCTGAAGCAGAACAGGGATGGGAACACAAATACTATACATAAAAAGGCAAATAGTCTATGGATCTAATATAGTAACCTACCATTTCTTCATCTCCTAATTATCCTGAGTTAGAACCTTGTCAACTCTCCCTGGGTTTATCTGTGTAATCTGCTGCTTCCCTCCCTTTATAGCAATGGGAATCCTGATAAATTTTAATGCCTGACTCAGTGTCATTTCTTTAGTTAAGCTTTATTTACCCTAGTAGGAATTTGGTTTGTATCTCTCTTACATCTTATTCATGATATAGACTGGAACATTTTTTAGATCAAAATATGTGATAAAAACTGAGGTTAGAAAAAATTTTGAAATATTTATCAACAAATTGGTTTCAATTATTGCTTTATTCAGAGTTTTCCCTATGTAAAACTATTTCAAGTATTTTTTAAATAAATGATCCAAAACACAGCCAAGTACATTGAAGAAAATATATTAAATGCTGTTTTTTCTTATTTTATTATTAAAAATAATAGAATATGATTATTCTTGATAGATATATTAGTGTTTCCATGCATATCAATGTGTCTACGTGTATACCCATATATTTTATTCATTTTTCTCTTAAGAGTATCTGTATTATCATGTCACTGTTACTTTTTGAAGGATTTTTTCAAATTTCTCCTAAGTATTTTAATTTGTTAATAAGATCACAAAGTCTTCTTTAAAGTTCTTTTTAATGATTACTAAATTTATAGTTGTTGATATTTTGAACTGAATATTTTCTGTAGATCACAATATTTTTAATGAAGAAAAAATTTTCCTGATAAACTCACAACAATAATGCTAATGGAAAAATAATAAATGGAAATGTCTCGATTTCTTTTTATTCAAATTGACCTACATACATTTTTATTCAAAGTAAACTACAGGTTTTGCCTGTCTTCAAATTTCTCTCTCCAAAAATATCTATGTAAAAATACAAATGAACTGAGTTTATTTGCTTTAAACATTTGCCATTTTTTTGTGGTTGCAAAGTCATAGGTATTCTCAATTACTTTTTATTCATGTACATAATGTACATTTACCCAATTCAAATAGAACCTATATTAAAATAATTTTTTCACATATAAAGACATTCTAAAACACAACTGCAGAATTTCAATTTTATATCTTCTTTTCTGCTATTTGATAATATAATAATATATTCACAGCTCTTTCCCTTGCATCTGTTTGCAAGTTTTGTTTTTAATAATTAATATATGCTAACATGTTAAAAATTAGAAGGTTTGACTCTATTACTTTGACTAAAGAACTTCAATTTATTTTGAAAAAAATACAATGAAAAATTATGGAATTAGTTTACAAATACGTTTAATACCACTGAGGGACTTTTTCTTTTGTATTCCAGATCAGCTTCTTCTAAAAACTCTTACAGTTCAATTTCATATATATGTAAATGTTGACTACTGTTTAAGTTCCATTGTTAAACTATCACATATTGGACATATCTATAAATTATATGTACATTATAATCAATTTAAAGTATATTTTGCTTTTTTTCTTCAATGAAAGAGAAGAATATATTGTCCCCACTTTATTGAGGTATGATTGACGAATAAAATTCTATATATTTAAGGTGTACAAACTATTGCTTTCTGTTTTACTAAATTGTTTTTCACTATAACACCCATGTTACAATAAAGTTTGTATTTGTCTGAACACCACACAAAATTATATTAACAATGTTGAATTTTTTCTTTTTTTCTTTTTTGAGACGGAGTCTTGCTCTGTCACTCAGGCTGGAGTTCAGTGGCATGAACTCAGTTCACTACAACCTCCACCTCCTGGGTTCAAACAATTCTGCCTCTGCCTCTCGAGTAGATAGGGATTACAGGTGCATGCCACCACACCTGGCTAATGTTTGTATTTTTAGTAGAGATATGGTTTCATTATGTTGGCCAAGCTGGTCTCGAACTCCTGACCTCATGATCCTCCCACCTCAGCCTCCTAAAGTGCTGAGATTACAAGCATGAGCCACTGTGCCTGGTCTCAATGTTGAATTTTTAAGTCAAATAAATAGTAATGTTCACAATAATATGGGAAAGTTTACCTTTGAATAATACATTTCCAAAGTCTATACTTCATTTCTATATGTTTAGTTAAAAACAAAATCAAATTGTTATTGAATTAATTTGAGACATCTAGTAACACTGAGGCAAACTGTCATCATGTAATTGCAAAGTTATTTTTCTGCTGAGTATGTCAAAACATTAATAGTTATTCACTTAGTATGTTTAGGGATGATAAGAATTCAGGTAAAATTGGAACACAGGATGAGTGTATGCACTCATTAAATCTTTGTTGAAATCTATGTAATCCTTGATTGGTTTCACATATTATTTTTAAGTGTTTTGTTTTAAAAATTTCTTTATTCTTTACATCAATTTAATGACATAGTACATTATTTAATTTGTTTTATTGAAATGTAAAACTATTTCAGTTGAATCATACAAATAATATGATCTTCTTTTCTTTCAAATATTTACAGAAATGACCATTAACATTTTTACTGCCCTTCAGTGACAAAATATACACTCTTTTAATTAATCATAATTTCTGAATATAATTATTTCTTTTCATATTCAGATGGTACAACTGCTTAGAAGATACTCTGGTTAGAATATTTGTGTGCTTCTTTATAGTTAACTATCAGTTTCCATAGTTTCTATTTTAATTTTGAATTGAATTTAAGTATTATAAATATAATACACAAGATTAGAATATACTTTCCTGGTCTGTTTCAGGAAAACTAATCTCTTTATTATTCAATTTATTTCATATATACCTTTTATGACTTATGTTTTCTCCTTTTATTTTCTTATACTTCCTACTCACTAGACTATTTTCTTCTTGACAAAAGTAGAAAACCATCTATGGACTTGATATATATGTTCTGCAAGAAATGAAAGTGTGCTTTGAAATCAAAAGCTATGGATCCAGTCATTTTTTGGTTTGTTTGTTTTGCTTTTTGATGTCTGTTTGTTTGCTTTGCTTAATAACTTAACCAAGATGGACCAGTAACACAATTCACTGAACTGTAATTTCATTATTAATAGGAGGAAAATATAGAATATTTAACTTATTTACTTCAAAGGATCATGGTAAGGGTTCAAAGAAATCATGATTATGTGTTTGTGAATATTTGTCAAAACATTGAAGATTAATGGAATTTGAAACACCACTATTGATTCATCTTTTTTGTCTCTCTTTGTATAAGAGAAACAAACTAGATTAACTACATTCACACGCTCCGTTTACACATTTTTTTGGGGGGTGGGTGGTACTAGGGCAAAAGCAGAAACAGAATTAAGGGCCAAGGCCCTTCCCGCTACCTCAGTATGATACATTTAGGCCAAGTTTAAGATATATATTACGGAGTGAATATAAAGCACTTGATTGTGTACCCTAGCCTAAAGATTTAAATCTGTGTTAAATATTAGCCTTATACCTTTAAAAAGTAAAAGTTCTAGTCTTTGTAAATCTGTGTTGGTTTTATTTAATTTTACTTTATTTTATTACATTATGATATTCTTTTAAAATATTTAATTACATAATGAAATATGTAATAAAATTTTTAATATTTTAAATAAATAAAATATTTAAATAACGAATATTGAAACATTTTAAATAAACTAAAATATTTAAATAAAATCTTTAAAATATTATTTTATTACATTATGATAACCACTTTATAAAGTTTTTGATGTTGTATTTTTATTTTTTTCTGTATTGACTAATGACAGGCAATTATATCCCTATCAGTAGTCACTCTGGCAAAACAAACTTCATATGATTAATTTCTCTTTTTTTTTTTTCTTTTTTTTTGAGATGGTGTCTTGCTCTGTCACCCAGGCTAGAATGCAGTAACACGATCTCAGCTCACTGCAACCTCCGCTTCCCAGGTTCAAGTGATTTTCCTGCCTCAGCCTCCTAAGTAGCTGAGATTACAGACACCGGGCACCAGGCCTGGCTAATTTTTGTGTTTTTAGTAGAGATGGGGTTTCATCATGTTGGTCAGGCTCGTCTGAAACTCCTGACCTTGTGATCCACCCTCCTCGGCCTCCCAAAGTGCTGGGATTACAGGTGTGAGCCACTGCACCCGACCAATTCCTCTTAAATTTTTAAAGTGTTTGTCATTTGTATTTTCTGTGCATTTCTGTGCTTTTAAATTTGATTTATTAGAATCAAATTTACTGTCATAATCACACCCTTTTGTGATATCCTAGCAGTTTGTGTCTTTGAATTTGGTTACTGACAAAGTTTAAGGTGCTTTACTTAAAAAATAAACTTACTCAGTCATAAGTTTTTCCCTTAAATCATCATTATATTACAACATTTTAAAGTACATCAAAGTTTTCAAAATGGTAGACTTTGACATAATTTTTAAGTCATTCACCTGTACTGTGCTTTAAGAAGGGAGGTGTAAGCTCCTGCACTCAAAGGCCTCTAACCTGAAATCATCATAAGCCTGTCTTCAACTTTACCTTTGTCTCTTGGACCCAGTACTTCTGGTATTGAGCTCAGTATCCCTCATCAACTATTATATACTCATTTTATAAAATGATAGGTATCTTAAAGAAAAACCAATCAGAACTCCTGAATATGTAGACACAGAGAATTACAAAATGCAGTGAAAGCTTTCAACAATAGACTAGAACAAGTAGAAGAAAAAATTTCAAAGCTCAAAGATGAGGTCTTTGAATTAACCCAATCTGATGAAAATAAAGAAAAAAAATCAAAAGAAGTGAACAAAGTCTCCAAGATGTATGAGACTATGTAAAAGGACCAAATCTAAGAATAACAGATGTTCCGGAGGGAGAAGAGTAAACTAAATGTCTGGAAAACATATTTTGTTGAATAATTGAGGAAACTTCTCTGACCTTGCTAGAAATTTCAGTATTCAAATACAGGAAGCTCAAAGAATTCCTGGAAGATTTATTACAAAAAGGTCATCACCAAGGCATATAGCCATCAGGCATCTCAAGTCAAAATGAATGAAAGACTTCTAAGATCACTAAGACAACACTAAGAGCATTAGGTAACCTATAAAGAAAAAGCTGTCAGAGAAACAGTAGACCTCTCAGGAGAAACCTTACTAGCCAGATGTGATTTGGGTCCTGTCTTCAGGCTCCTTAAACAGAACAATTGTCAGACAAGAATTTTGTATTCATTAAAACTAAGTTATATAAATGAAGGAGAAATAAAGTCATTTTCAGACAAAACAATGCTGAGGGAATTGGTTATTACCAGACCAGCTCTACAAAAAGTGCCTAAAATGGTACTAAATCTTGAAAAAACAAAGCTTGATATGCACCAAAACTGAACCTCTTGAAACTCACAGGGCCTATAAACACACACACACACACACACACACGCACACACACAATTAAGAATAAAAGTATCTAGCTAACAATTAACATGATGAATGGATCAGTACCTTACATCTAAATATATATGTTGAATGTAAATGGCCTAAATGTTCCACTTAAAACATTCCGATTAACAGAATGTATAAAGAATCACAAACTAAATAGCTACTGTCTTCACATGACTCATAACACATAAGGATGCATACAAACTCAAGATCAAGAGGTGAAAAAAGATATTCTATGGAAATGGAAATCAAAAAGTGAGAAGGAGCTATTCTTATATCAGATAAAACAGACTTTAAAGCAACAATAGTTAAAAAAAAAAAGACAAAGAAGATCATTATATAATGGTAGAAGAATCAATCCAACAAAAAGATATTAAATGTTTATGCACCTAACAATGGAGCTTCCAGATTCATAAAACAAGTAGTACTAGACCTAAGAAATCAGTAGCAGCAACACAATTATAGTGGAGAACTTGAAAACTTCACTGACAGCACTAGACAAATGATCTAGAGAGAAAGTCAACAAAAACAATGCGCTTAAACTACACTCTAGAACAAATGAGCCTAACAGATATTATAGAACATTCTACCCAAGAACTGCAGAATATACATTCTTGTCATCAACACATGGAACATTCTCAAATGTAGATCATATGATACATCACAAAACAAGTCTCAATACTTTTTTTTTTTCATATTCAGGCACCTCCAAACATATTTTCTTTATTTCCTCCAGAGAACAGGCTTTAGTTCTGAGGTCCTTGTAAACATTTAACACAAAAGGACAAACTAGAAGCATCTATATCCTTGTCCTGTGTTGCTGGGGTGAGTTTATACAAGGAGAAGTTGGGACAAATGCAATAGGCACAGGTGAGCTTCTTACTCAGTTCAAAGTGGGTCTTGGGATGAGAGTTCCACATAGCCAGGACAGCTGACTTTCTGTGATTTCCAAGGGGCGCCCAAGACGTTAAGGGCCATTGTTCTTGGGAAAGACTGATGAGGTTTCTGCTCATTGTTGATCAGGATCAAGCCTTTTCACTAACTGGGGCTGCTCTTTCCAAGGGGTCAGAGATCAGAAAGCTGGTAGAATCATGCAAGACCATCTTGATGGTACGTGTAGAACTGCTTCTCCCATGTGGCTACCTTGTACATAGGGTCACAGTCAGCCCGGTGAGCTCAATGACATAGTCTAAGTCTTGCCGGACAATAAAACGGCTTCCATCACCTTGGCTAGCAATGAATCCATCTCTGAAATGTAGCAGGATAGAACTGGTGCCTTTTTTTTTTCCCACAGAGTCTTGCTCTGTCACACAGGCTGGAGTGTGACACAATCTCAGCTGACTGCAACTTCTGTCTCCTGGTTTCAAGCAATTCTGCTGCCTCAGCCTCCAGAGTAGCTGGGATTAAGGCATGCACCACCACACCCAGCTAATTTTTGTATTTTTAATAGAGATGTAGTTTCACCGTATTGGCCAGGTTGGTCTCAAACTCCTGACCTCAGGTGATTCGCCTGCCTCAGCCTCCCAAAGTGCTGGGATATAGGTGTGAGCCACCATTCTTGGCCGAATAATTTTTTTAAATTGAAATCATATCAACTATTTTTTCAGACCACAGTGGAATAAAACTAGAAATAAACTCCAGAAGGAACCCCTAAAACTATACAAATACATGGAAAATAAACAATCTGCTCCTGAATGATTTGGGGGTTATCAATTAGTGCAAGATGGATTTTGTTTTTCTTTGAGACAGAGGCTTACTCTGTCACCCAGGCTGGAGTGCAACGGTGTGATCTCAGCTCACTGCAACATCCACCTCCTTGGTTCAAGTGATCCTCCTGTCTCAGCCTCCCAAGTAACTGGTACTTCAGGGGTATATGCCACCATGCCTGGCTAATTTTTGTATTTTAGTGGAGAGGCGGTTTCACAACCTTGGCCGGGCTGGTCCTGAACTCCCAACCGCAAGTGATCCACCCACCTCAGGCTTCCAAAGTGCTGGGATTACAGGTGTCAGCCACTGCTCTTGGCCAGAAATTTCATTTAAAAATTTGGAAATACGTACATATATATATATATGTAAATAAGGTATGTACATATAAATATCTTTAAGTTTAAGGTATATAAAGTTTAAGGGGCATATATATACACACACACCTTATATACCATATATATGTGTTTAAAGCATACAAAGGTTTTAAATAAAATTAACAATAACTTAACAATGAATTCCTTAAAAGAAGTATAATAAGTTGAAGAGGAGAAAATTTTAAAAAATAATAAATGCAAATTTTCCAATATTTGACAAAAGTATGAAAACCTCAGATTGAGAGTGCCTGTTGAACACCTAGCAAAAGACATAAGGACACACATATATGGAGAAAGTTCAGTAAAACATAAGAATATCAATGACGACAAAAAAATTTGAAGTCTTTCAGAAAACAAAGCATATCAATTTTAAACAGCAAGTGTGGATGTACAAAAGATGATTAATACTTTTCTTTTTTTTTTTTTTTTTTGAGACGGAGTCTTGCTCTGTTGCCCACACTGGAGTGCAGTGACGCGATCTCGGCCACCACAAGCTCCGCCTCCAGGGTTCATGCCACTCTCCTGCCTCAGCCTCCTGAGTAGCTGGGACTACAGGCACCCACCACCATGCCTGGCTATTTTTTTTGTATTTTTGGTAGAGATGGGGTTTCACCGTGGTAGCCAGGATGGTCTCATCTCCTGATCTCATGATCCACCCACCTCGGCCTCCCAAAGTGCTAGGATTATAGGCATGAGCCCTGTGGATGAATAATACTTTTGAAGTATTGAAGTAAGAGAACATTGAAACTGTAATTTTACATTTAGTCACATAGTCATTCAACTACAAGGAAATATATTCTCGAGCATATAAGGTCTCAAAAGTGTGCAATGTAAGATTCACACTGAAATCAAATTTGGAAGATATACTTAAATAAAACAAGAATCAAATACTGAAGATATTGTGTGAGATTTATAAAACAAGATGAATAAAATACTTGATAATTTTGTAATTGTCTTTTAAAAAATGAGACCAAAAATAGAAAAGGAGAGAAAATAGATATAATATCTAAAATTTAAAATTTTAGATGGAAAATTGAGGCAGTATCAGAGATTATAAAGGTTAAAGAGGTACATCAAAGAACATGAGAGCATGTATTTTAGTATGTTTTGGGCTTCTATTAAAAATATAGCAAAATATAGCATATAACAAAACTGAGTATGCTATAAACAACAGAAATTAAAAGTCTGAGATCAGGAAACCAGCAGGAAGAGGGTCATCTTCTCACAGTAATCTCATGGTGAGAAGGGCAAAATAGCTCTCTGAGATCTTTTTTATAAAAACACTAAGCCCAGTCGTGAGGGATCTGCTTTCATGACCTAATCACTTCTCAAAGTCTCTACCTTTGGATCAGAGATGGTACAAATATTCAGACCATAGCAATATGCTACAGTGTTTGCCTTGTTATAAAAGAGATAAATATATCAATTCAAAAAGTAGAAGAAAACATTAAAAGGCAACAGGGAAGGGAGTAAATTGGCATAATATTCTAAGATGGTAGAAACAAGTCTGACTATCTAAAATACAATAAATGTAAGTGGATAAAATTGCTAGTTTAAAGATAGAGATTTTTCAGTTTGGATATTTTTTGAAAAAACTAAATATGTGCTCTTGGTAACAGGTATTCCTAATTCATGAGGAAGTGTTGATGATGGTAAAAGAATAAGAAGCAATTAAAAGAAAATCTTGTAGCTGTATAAATAATAGCCCAAAAAGATTTAGACAAACATCATTATGGATAGAGGTCTCTACATATTGATATAAGTGTATCAACCTAAAAGATAAAATGATTATAAAATAATGGATTTAATAGGTATAAAATACATAAACAAAAGCCAATAGAATTATTGTGACTAGAGGAAATTTCAACATTTCTTTGTTTCTCAATTATGATAGGTCAAGTAGTCAAAGTATTAGCAAGGACATAGAAGATCTGAATAACACAATCAACAAGACTGACCTCTTACACACATAAAATTCTACATTTGACTGGGCACGGTGGCTCACGCCTGTAATCCCAGCAGTTTTTGAGGCCGAGGCAGGTGGATCACGAGGTCAGGAGTTCAAGACCAGCCTTACCAATATGGTGAAACCCTGTCACTACTAAAAATACAAAAATTAGCCAGGCGCAGTGGCATGTACCTGTAGTCCCAGCTATTTGGGAGGCTGAGGCAAGAGAATTGCTTGAACCTGAGTGGCAGAGGTTGCAGTGAGCCGAGACTGCGCCGCTGCACTCCAGCCTGTGTGACAGAGTGAGACTCAATCTCACACACACACAAAAAAACTCTACATCCAACAATTCAAAGAATATGCATTTTTCTCAAGTACATGAGGGAGAATTACCAAAATTGATGATATATTTGAACACAAAAAAGTCCCAACAGTACACATGGACACAAAGAATGAACAATAGATGCTGAGGCCTACTTGAGGGTGGAGGGTAGGAGGAGGGTGAAACCTAAAATCATTCAGCTTACACACACTGAGCACTGATGTTTGCCAGAGAGAACAGTGACTCAAACACCTATGTTTTCATGGAGCTTAATTTGTGATAAAGAGAGATAGATGATAAATAAATTACATATATATTACATATAAAATACAATAAATACATATTATATATCAAATATATATTATGATATATAATCATTATATATAATATATATAACCTATTACTCTACCAAAGGTTATGTTATATATAACATATCTATATATAAGGTTATATATAATATATATATAAAATACATACTCAAGCTAAGGTTATATATAACCTATTACTCTACCTAACGTTATATTATATATAGCATTACATATATATATTCTCCATGTATATGAAGAATACATATATAGTTTATATATGTTTACTATATATACATACATAGTTTGATATGTAAATATACATGTGTATATGTAATGTATTTGTATATGCATTTATATATGTGTATATTTTATGTATTTATATATTTTATATATGCACATAGATAATATATAAATGCATATGTAAATATATTGCATATATAAATATGCACACATATACACATATATGAAAATATATACTTATATATAGTTTATATATAAGTACATATGTATGTGTACATATGTATATGTGTACACATGTGTGTTTACTTTCTATATGAATATATACATTTATTGAATATATACACTATATATAGTATATAAAATAGAGTATGCAAACTATTACATAAACACAAACCGTGTGTGTGCATATATATAAACACACTTCATGGTATAGATATATATGTTTATATATTATAAATTACATATATATTACATACCTATATATTGCATATATTTACATATGTAATTTATTTATGTAATATGTATTACGTATATGTAATTTATCATTTATCTCTCTATACCATAAAGTGTGTGTATATAAATGCACACACACGGTTTGTGTTTATGTAATAGTTTACATACTCTATTTTATATACTATATATAGTGTATATATTCAATAAATGTATATATTCATATATAGTAAACATACATGTGTACACATATACATATATAAACTATATATGTATATACATATATAAACTATATATGTATATACATACATAAACTATATATGTACACACATACACAGTAAACATGCATATGTGTGTATACGTATATGTGTGTATATATATTTATATATCAAACTATGTGTGTATATATAGTAAACATATATAAACTATACATATGTATTCATCATATTCATGGAGAATATATATATGTCATGTTATATATAATATAACCTTAGGTAGAGTAATGACCCTTACAGACATCCAGGTCCTAATCTCCAGAACTTGTAAATATGTTAAGTAACATGGCAAGGAGATATTAAAATTGCACATGGAATTAAGGTTGCTAAACAGATGACCTTAAAATAAAGAGATTGACTTGACCTGGACTAGTGAATCCAATGTAATCACAAAGCTCCTTTAAATGTGAAAGAAGGGAGGAGAAGAGTCAGTATCCATGTGATGTGGACCTCACTAGCTTTGAACATGGAAAAGGGTCATGAGCCAAGGAATTCAGACAGCCTCTAGAAACTGGAGAAGACAAAAAAGTGTATTGTCTCTAGAATTTCCAGAAAGAAACATGGCCTTGCCAAAACCCTGAGTTTAGTTCACTGACACTTATTTCTGATGTCTGGATTTTAGATCTCTAAGATGATACATTTTTTTGCTTTAAGCCATTAAGCACACATGTGTGCAAACACGCACTTCTGCACAAGTGTGTTTTGGGGTCTTAGTGTCAGCTGGCAATAAATACTATACAAATCAAACTGGCTGAAGAGTTATGGATAGGGAATGCTATTTTATATGGGGTGTTCAGGAGTAAAGAAATCTTTAAACAGAGATCTGAATGAGATGAAAGCACAAGACATCTGGAAGAAGAACGTTTTAGAAGAGGATCAAGGAAGTGCAAAATTCCCCAAGTCAGGAGTGTGCTTGGCATGTTTGAGGAACAGCAAAAAGGCCACTATGGCTACAGAAAAGAGACTCAGAATAAAACCTGTGGGATACGGATCTTGGTGGCAGTTACATATGCGGAGTGATTATTCCAGAAAGGGAGTGAAAATGAAGGCAGAAAGGGGAGACTTTTTCTTTTGCTCTACTTTTTTTATAATAATGCATTACTTTTTGTTGTTAAAGATTTTCATTACAATATAGAGGCACAGGTAATTTGAAGAGCAGAAAAGACAAGTGTAATGAAGAAGCATACAGTCAGATTCTATGTAACTTAGTTGGTTCAATACAAAAAACTGAGGGAAAAGGGTAGAAAATAATCAAAGTATGTTGTTTTACTTAAATAGGTTTGTAATCTACTTGTGCTTTTATATATTTCCATCCACTGAGCCTGTATATGCAAGCCAGTAACAACATGTGTATTGGTGTGAGCACATGCAGGTAAACCAAGTCCCATGGTTGTTTGATAGTGAATAATATGGAATAAGTTATATCATTAAATAGCACCGCTTAAGGGTACTAATAGTACAAAGGTCCACAGTTACTTTAGCAAAATGAAACTGAGTTGAGAACATGGAATTTGGAATCAGACTGCCTGAGTTCAGATCTTGGCTCCATCTTTTACAAGCTGTGAGAACTAGTGAAATTCATTTGCCTTTTCTATACCTAGGTTGTGTTTGTCTGCAAAAGGAGATAATAGCATCTGGTTGATGGAACTGTGGTAAGGAAGAAAATCTACTAACACAAACAAAACACTAGAGCAATATCTTATATATAGTAAGTGCCCAACAAATGTTAGCCACTACTATTGTTTCTCTCACCTTCTCTTATGTCACTGAATTAGATCTATTTTTACCATTGTTTTCATTATCTCTGTCTATATGTGTGGATACTCCTAATTCACAAGATTTCAAAATTCATAAGATTTTTGGTAATTATTTTTAATGAAAAATTAAAATACTGATTATTTAAAAATTTTACCCATTATGTTGTTGTTCCTCATGAATACAAAGTAGGCATAGAAATGCTACTAAATTCAACTGCAGACACACAAGTCTTTACAAAATTGCTGTAATGTGATTGTTGAGGTTAATATTCTTTCAATGTTAACAGTTTAACTTAGTGAAAAGATCCCTTTAAACATCATTTGTAGATATGATTAATCAATTTAGCAATGTTTTTGAAATCATGATGTTAATCTTATTCAAATATTTTTCCCTAGCACTGTTTTTTTTTTTTTTTTTTTTTTTTTTTTAACTGATACAGCGTCTCACTCTGTCACGCAGCCTGGAGTACAGTGTTGCAATCTCAGCTCACTGCAACCTCTGCCTTCCAGGTTCAAGTGAATCTTCTGCCTCAGCCTCCTAAGTAGCTGGAACTACAGGTACGTGCCACCACGCCCGGATAATTTTTGTATTTGTAGTAGAGACGGGGTTTCATCATATTGGCCAGGCTGGTCTCGAACAGCTGGTCTCGAACTCCTAACCTCGTGATCTGCCCACCTCGGCCTCCCAAAGTGCTAGGATTACAGGCGTGAGCCACCGCACCCAGCCTGGCTTCTTTATTGAACTGAAGGTAATGTGCCTTATATACACTGCTATCTTCCTAACTCCTAGCTTTATTCCAACTATGCTTTAAGGGATTATTCTGGAAATCTTATTTCTTCCACCAGTTTGTTGTCCTTTTGCTATGCACATGAAAGTGAAATCACTGTAACACTCAATATTTAAAGTAAAAATAATTTAGCCCACTATATTACTCTTAGACAACAGAAGGTAATTCACTTGCATTAGCCAATACTTTTTCCTTGTGATTGCCATTCTGCTGAAATATTATTCAAATATTTCATCACAGTAGACTTTACCAGATATCTCAGAAAACAGATAAACTCTGTGTTCCCTGGACAAAGTTAAAAGGAACCTTGTTTAACATTATTGCAAGTGAATGCTGTGAAAGGAAATAAATACTTGGAACTCCAATTCCTATGCCAAAAGAAACAAAATTAAGCTGAGTCGCCAACAAGCGGTTTTTTCTTTTGTTCCTAAGCAGACAGCTACAGGTAAAAGGTTAAATATCTCCAGGAGTAGGTACTCTATGTTCACTTTATCTTGGTTAAAGTGTCAGTTTACTAAGTGCAAGATGTATACACAGTTGACTATTTACCTACCTGCTCCTTTTTCTCTGGCAACCTGTGGATTCAGAATTGTGACCATACCCTCACCTCTCTCTTTCCCCTTCAACCTATTTTTCCCCTTTAAATATTGAAGCTCTCAAAATCATCTTTTGAGAAAGGCACAGACTTGTCTCCCTAGTGCATCCTTAACCTTTGCAAAATAAACTTCTACATTGATTAAGACCTGTCTCTCATACCTTTTGATTTACAAATTTGTAAATTGGTGACCAAGGGAAGGTTTCTTAGTAGAGATGCACCTAACCTTTGACAAGCCTCCTATGGGTGCCAGGTACAAGCTTGAGTTGTCTTCATTGCTCACATTGTCAGAGGCATGTGAACAAGAGCAACTCCATCTTGAATAGGGGCTGGGTAAAATGAGGCTGAAACCTGTTGGGCTGCAGTCCCTGACAATTAAGGCATTCTAAGTCACAGGATGAGACAGAAGGTCAGCACAAAATATAGGTCATAAAGACTTTGCTGATAAAACAGGTTTAAGTAAAGGAGCTGGCCAAAACCCACCAAAACCAAAATGGCAACAGAGTGACTTCTGGTTGTCCTCACTGCTACACACCAATGCCATGACAGTTTGTAAATGGCATGGCAGCATCAGCAAGTTACCCTATATGGTCTACAAAGGGGAGGCATGAATAATCCACCCGTTGTTTAGCACATAATCAAGAAGTAACCATAAAAATGGGCAACCAGCAACCCTTGGGGCTGCTCTGTCTATGGAGTAGCCATTCTTTTATTCCTTTACTTTCTTAATAAACTTGCTTTCACTTTTCACTGTGGACTTGCCCTGAATTCTTTTCTTGAGCAAGATCCAAGAACCCTCTCTTGTGGTCTGGATTGGGACCCCTTTCCTGTAACAAAACTAATTGCACATTTTGCCAATGTCAGGGGGCTCCCACTACAGAGAGAATGCCTGATCTCTCAAAATTTGGTTAAGATCTAAGATTTATTTTGTTGTGCAACACCTTTTCTGGAGTTTCACTTGCTTCAAACAAAGAAGGGGAGTTTTCCTGCTCCGTGATGATGAAGCCGACCAGCAACTCCTTTCTGAAGTTTCAGCCCACTTCCCACAGGAAAAGTGAGTTTGAGTGTTTCCCCACTTCTAGGATGGTAGAGAGCAGTGTTCAGCCTGGGCCCCATTCCTAGGCAGTAGCTGAATTGCAGTTTTTGTCTTGGAAATTCTCTTTAATTACTAAAAGTTAATATTAGCAACTAGCTTGCCTTAATTTCTCCTTACCATTAGAGCACTCAGTGATCCCATAAATTGTACAATTGTTTGTTTATTTGGCTTAACTGATTTTTATTTGTTTGTTTTTGTTGTTTCAGTCTTTTTTTCCATTAGGTTTGACCGACTCTACCCGACATGGTCAAAATCAAAGAAAAGTTTCAAATTACGGGGAAAAAAGCTACTGAGTTGATTGAATTCCTGCCTCTGTCAAAGGAAAGAAAAAATTAAAAAACAACCAGCAAACAGAAAAACATATTGATTACCTGAGGGGCTTTTATGTACATAACAAAGCCATTTATTCCTAGCCAAGCCAAGATGAAAGAGCAATGGTGGTTACCCCATGCTGTAGTTCAGTAACTAAGATTCTGCCCATTTTTCACCATGACAGCCTGGGTTTGGTTCCTAAATCCAATCTTTTCAGGGTTGATATTTTTGTTACTTTTGAAATATCAGCAGTTTGTCACAGCTAAAATATGGTAATGAAATTTAAAAGGATGTATTTAGTTCCATAGTTAAAAATCAGCTTAATTAAGAGCTAATATCCAAGATGCATGTGTGAGTGTGTATGTGTGTGTGTGCCTTTATGCTTTCTTTCTCTCCTAGGATCTTGTTTTTTGAGAAAAATTTCTTTTTTCTTCTCAGTTGGCTGAATTCTGTTTTCTTCATTTACTTCAATGTGTCTTTCCTTCTTTTTGCCACCCTCCACTGTGTGAGGGACTTAAAATCATTTCTAACAGCCTGGGATTCCTTAAGAAAATACAGGTTTCCTCCCAAACTCCTTTTTGGGGAGAAATCTCTGTTTTTCCTTATGGAACCCCAAGAGTGTAATCAGACAAGTTTCTCAGTTTTTAATGCTTGTTTTTGTATTGTGTTACCTATTTATTTATTTATTTATTCATTACTAAAATAGTTATTACAACAGGTGCTGGTCATGGGCGTTTAAGATACAAAAGGGTATGGTTTAGACATGTAGAAAAATGTCTTTGTAGCCAAGTGCACTGTAAAAGCATTACATGTCCTAGTCTCATGAATCGCTCTCCTTTTGGAGACCTAGGATTCAGCGGGACTTTGTGCAGAGAGCTCACATATCCAATTAAAAGACAGAGACTAAATTTAAAACTTCCTATCTAATAAAATTGGTCTCCTATACAATCGTAAGGTAGATTTCTACAATTTCATGTTTGACTTGGCATCCATTTTTAATCTCCCTCTAGCACACTAGACTCTCTCTCTCTGTACCTTGAGATGTAAATTTTGCTATCTGATTTTCATCTAAGAGTTGTGCCTTTAGTATGCAAATTTAGGGCTTTCTAGTTAAACAGGTTATAAGAAATTGGAGGGTGTGCAAGGTGGCTCACGCCTGTAATTCCAGCACTTTGGGAGGCCAAGGCAGGCAGATCATGAGGTCAGGAGTTTGAGAGCAGCCTGGCCAATATTGTGAAACCCTGTATCTACTAAAAATACAAAAATTAGCTGCACGTGGTAGCATGTGCCTGCAGTCCTAGCTACTCAGGAGACTGAGGCAGAAGAATCACTTGAACTCAGGAGGTGGAGATTGCAGTGAACTGAGATTGTGCCACTGCACTCCAGTCTGGGCAACAGAGTGAGACTCCATCTCAAAAAGAAAAAAAAAAAGGAAAAAGAAATTGGAAGTCTGAAATATCTGAATTGGAAGTCTAAAATATCTAAAATATGAATCTTTAAGATCTACTTTTATCTTCATGACTAAAAAGTCTATGTATTTATGTGTCATGTGTGTTTCACTACCAAAAATATATAAAGGAGCTCTAATTAATTGGATTTACAAAAGCACTTAAATCAAATACTTTATCAGAAAAACAGAAAATAGAAGAATCCAAGTGCTTTTTCAAGGTCATGTGACTTAAGAAAATCCTTAATAAATAAGTGTGTTTTAATTGTTGGTAAAATAAAATTAGAAATGTCTTTAGAATTGTTGATTCACATTATCATTTACATTTCTTGATCAAGCAGTTTAATATTTATCCCTGCTAAATATTATAATGTGTCCAAATTTGGCATGAGGGTTATAAAGGTTACAGCCCAAAACATGATTATCTTTGTGTAATTTTTGTAAAAATAACGCATTGAAAATTGTTGGTTTAATAAAACAGCTAACTTTTGAGTTATTGGCAAAACAACAATAAGAAAAAAGTTATTTAACCTTAAGGTTCTTAGGTAAACATCTGAAATCACAAGCTATAAAAATGATTAACAGAGAAATAACTTTAAATAATGATCATTTATAATCTAAAGTTATAAAAGTTATGTTACATTAAATATCTGGGTTATTTCCAATTCAAAAAAAATAGAGAGATATTTTTCTAAAAAATGTGTTCTTATTTAAAGGAAAATAATTTGTGTCTAATTCGAAGCTAAATTTATGAAACAAAGTGAAAGAAACTAGTATATAAGAGAGATATACAGAAAGTTTTAGGTATAAAGAGGTATTTTTGGTAAGAAAAGTTGAAGGGAAAATAATTTTATATGAGAAAGAATCTTGTGTGATTATTTTTTTTTTCTAAAATGACTGGTTATTTAAGAAAGAGGTACCTTTAGGACAACACAGAAAGTCCAAGCATGTCATAAATGATTTGTATAAATTGTAATAAGGTTTGTAAAAAGAGGATTTATGAGTAAAAAAAAATGCCATCAAGTATGCTATAATTAAAGGGAAATTATTTATAATAGTCATTCCAGAGATTGAGACTTCATACTGAAAAAAACATTAATTCACTAAAGAATTGGTTAGAGCAACATTTTCTTAAGGTATTGATTCACACTTAATAAAATGACGAGAGATTTTAATTTTTTAACCCAAAAGTTCAACTTTTACTGTGTCCCACTGTTTTCAGCTTTCTCTTCCCTTTGAGAAGGACTGAGATAATAACTTTCTCCTTCAATTTTGTCAACAGCTTCTGTAATTTTTTTCCCTCAGTTTCTGCTATTGTGAACTGACATTAAAAATGTTTTACCTTAAAGGTCTAAATAAAATGTTTTCTTCTAATATAACACTCTGTGCTCTTGGCTTTAAATTGTTCTACGAAACCAAGAATTTTCATTTATCACCCGGAACATGCTCTTTCTATATCTACCTAATTCAAGTATGGTTTATATTAGTTTTGATTGCATGTTATCTAAATGTACTCCTTATAGGGAAAGGCAAACATAATGTAGAAGATCTTTTTTATTCTTTTTGTTAACTGGTCTAACAGATTTTACATTTTATCAAAATAATTTCTATGTTGTTCTTCTTAAGTTTTGATTTGTTCAGAAAAATTGAGATTCACAAATTTTAAAAATTAAGGTTATTACATCCATTTTACTTTCTGTATTGTTTTTAAAGTCCTAATTCTGTTGAGTGTTCACATTTTTTTCTTTCCTTTCTTTCTTTCTTTCTTTCTTTCTTTCTTTCTTTCTTTCTTTCTTTCTTTCTTTCTTTCTTTCTTTCTTTCTTTCTCTTTCTTGCTTTCTTTCTTTCTTTCTTTCTTTCTTTCTTTCTTTCTTTCTTTTCTTTCTTTCTTTCTTTTCTCCTCTCTCTCTCTCTCTCTGTCTCTCTTCCTCTCTTTCTGTCTTTCTCTCTTTCTTTCTTTCTTGACAGTCTTGCTCTGCCACCCAGGCTGGAGTACAGTGCCACAATCTCAACTCACTGCAACCTCTGCCTCCCAAATCTCAAGCAATTCTCCTGTTTCAGCTTTCTCAGCAGCTGGGATTACAGGTGCATGCTACCACGCCTGGCTAATTTTTGTATATTTAAAAGAGTTTCACCATGGTTATATTTAATAGACTTTCACCATGTTGGCCAGGCTGGTCTTGAAGTCCAGACCTCAAGTGATCTGCCTGCCTTGGTCTCCCAAAGTACTTGGATTACAAGCATAGGCCACCATGCCCAGACTATTCTGTTTAATTAAAGGGCTTTTACTTCTGGGTCTAAAAAGCACACCAAGTCCTGGTAAGTCTTAAATCCTAACACCAGTTAAACCCTCATCTTCAGACCCAGGAAAAGATGATAATCAAAATAAACTGCATTCATGAGACACAGGGCCAGAAATTAAAACTGCTTAACCCCTCTAAGCCCAGGGACTGTCACAGAAGACGTGCGCCTGTGAAATTATAAGGGCCGATTTTGAGAGATAAACTTAGTTCAGAGTTTCTGTATAAATTAAACGTTAATATTACAGGTACACTGATGAAAGACCAGCATCAGGGCCCCTATGTTAGATAAACAAGATTCTTATAGCAGTAACCCATTTTTTTTTATTTAAAAAAACATTAAAAGGTTATTTAAAGGTTTATGGAAATTATATCTTATGGTCAAAATGATTAAAATTTAATAGATTTGTTTATAAGATTTGAGAGACAGATTTAATTGGCCTTATGCAGTCTTATTTAGGGCTCATTGTTTGGGAAATTAAGTCTCCTCTCTCAAAAAATAAAGATTTTTGCCTTTTTTAAAAAAAATTTGAGTTATCACTTTGACTAAATGAATGATTTATTTTAAAATAACTTATGATCCTATATTGTCATATTAAATATTTTAAACTTCTGACATTTGACAGACTTTCCAAAATTAAGTTGTAAAATTAGTACTTTGACTTCATATATTTATTAATAATAGGTCTCCTGAAGTCCAAAAGAGACATATTTGACTTATTTGGTAAAGTCATGTAGGAAGCACTGTCAAATAAACAATGATATTTAACCTTCTTTGGATTATATTATATTTATGTGAATGTGTTATTAGTATGTGTTCTAAAAATATATGCAATTCCTGTGATTCCTAATATGTCTTAGTAGATGTTGTCAATAGTAATTATGATTATTATGTAAAATTGCTGTATGCCACAGAAGAAACCAAATTTACTTGTCAATGGTGTCTTTAACCATGGCTGTTCTAAGATTTTTTGTCATCCACAACATTGTTGTTATACTTTAATCCTTTTATAGGACAGTTTGTAATCAGCTATAGAACTCTGAAGAGTACTCCTAAAAAATAAGTTTTTGATAAATTTAGATATAGCATCATTGGAATAGATAGGAAAAATTCCAGGCCTCCCATGGAGAGTTCATGTATTCATAAGTCTTGGTGATCCAATATTGAGCAGAACATGGAGTTAACTGCATGGACCAAACTAATAGAAGATTGAAATAATCTTGTATAAGATTTTGTTTAAAACATTTGCTGATTGTTTTTATTTTTCAGAGTCAAGAAAACTTTCCTTTTAAGCTATTTACAGCTTTAACAATTTAATAAAGTGATTTCAGTAAATTTAGTAAAATTTGTTCTTATGAGCAAAATTTAAAATATAATTCCTTTCTCTCAACCTAATTTCTCCAAAATTTGAAAACTATTTTGAGAGTATTCTTAATTTGGGCAATATAATTATTTGTATAAGTTTAATAAGAATACATTTTCTTTTATCACAGGAGATAATTGGAGACACTATTTATCTTACCAAGGCCTTGACTGGAATGACATTTTCCAATTGCCTTGAGAAAAGGAGGCTGACCTATAGAGCCAATAAAAGCCCCTTGGAAAAACTAGCCCCATATCTTATCCTTTACAGGGTCATGACCTGTGATAAGTAAAGAATGTCACTTTTTTGACTGGTGCAGGAACTCCAAGTTTTCTTGAGACCTCAGAAAGAGAAGCATTCACCCAATTCACATATGTATCTGCAGGCACAGATAAATCCTTGTCTAGGCTTCAGGCATTTATAAAGGTCTAATCTTACATTTGTTGTGCAAAAAGTTCCAGCAAAGTCAATTCACAAAAAGAGAGAGAGCCCCTATATGGCAAATGATTATTCTTGTTGCACTTTACACAAATAATCAAACCAAGGATAAAAGTACTAAAATTTATTTTACCAATAAATTGGTCCTACTATGATTTTCTGTTTAATAAAACTGGGGAATTGAGAAAAAAAATTATGCTTTTATAAACTATAGTACCTGTTATTTGATTCTAGTCTTGCCTAAGGTTTATCAGCTTTTATTATTTTCTACAATTTAGACTAAATTCTAAAATTTTTCCTGGCTACAAGTCTCCAAATAATGTTTTCAATTTTTTCTTTCTTTTCTCCTTTCCTTTCATTTTCCTTTTCCCCCTATTTTCCAATTTGAAACTACTAAATATTAAACTGTGATTTTCGTAAGCCAGGGAAACGCAAACTAGGCAACTTAAACTTCAGAAGAAAATAACAGAAATCTATTTATACACATAAACCATTTTCATACCTGCCTACTGACAATACTTCAGAGTAATATGGCCTACATCAGTTTTCCAGGATTGTTCTTTTTACTATGTATTTGTCTCTCTTCCTTCTCCTATTTTTTTTCTTTGCAGGACATAAGATTTCACAATGAGCATTCCTAATAATATGGGATCTATTGGTCTAGGAATAAACCATCATAGCCATGAGAGATCAGACAAAATGCAAGACCAGGGAGTAACTTTCTTCTAAAATGCTTTCTTCAAAAGATTTTAAAAGGAAAAAGGCAGGGGTGTGAAAGGAAAATAAAAACTTGAGACCCCAATTCACTACGACAAAAGAAACAAAATTAAGCTAAAAGCTGAGTTCTACAAAAAGATGCCTTTCCTTAAGCAGATAGCTACAGATAAAAGGTTAAATCTTTCCACAAGTAGCTAGTCTATGTTCACCTTATCTTGTGTAAAGTGTCCATTTACTGAGCACAAGACAAATAAATAATTGACCATTCCCTTACCTGCTAGTTTTTCTCTCGCGACACGTGTATTCAGTAATGTGACCATACATTCCCATTTTCTCCTCCAGCCTGCTTTTCCCCTTTAAGTATTTAAGCCCTCAAAATCACCTTTGGAGAAAGGCCTAGGCCTGTCTCCTGAGTGCATCCTTCACCTGGATAAGGTAAACTTCCAAATTGATTGAGACCTATATGAAGTATTTTTTGGTTTACAACCCAATCTCTGTGGCCCTATTCAACTGGATAGGACTAAAACTGTGAGTAAATTTATATATGTGTGTGTATATATATATAAAATATATATTTTATATTTCATGTATATATAATATATATTTTATATTATATATATATATCACTAAAAGGTGACTATGATTAGTTTCTTGATTTCTTCAAAGACTTCTCTGTGGGGATTAACAGGCGTTGACATGGATTCCAGGGTTTTCAATTCAAAACAGAGGTGACTGCAGTCAAATAACTCTACTGAGTCTTGGTTTCTTCATTTAGCACTATGCTACTTTTTCCCTGTTTATGAAAATGCCAATACAATTTAATGCCTCATAATTTTGTGACAAAAGCAAAAGGCAGAATTATTACCTTTGCCAATTTGCAAATGAAAAATTAAGTGGTCTTCCCAAGTCATCAATTAGATTTTTGGACGAGGTCTTTTGACTATTACAGATCTCTTTTCCATCAGCCTCCATTACACAGGTTATCAGAATTCATAACAATGCTATTCTTTAACAAAAGAATATTTAAATAGATCAAGATTGTAAAGTGATTCATAAGACATTAATCTTCTAGAATTATAAGTCAATTCTAAGAAGATTTTTAGATGTTATTTATTACATATCTTTTTTCATTTTAATTATATTTATAGGTGTCTCTTGATCTATCAAGAACCAAAGGGAAGATACCAAAATATTTCTAAATGTTCCACATTAATAAACTCTTTGCTTTCCTTCTAAGATCTGGAACACAACAATAATGCCCACTGTCACCACTGTTATTTAACATAGTAGTGTTAACTACTAAAATAATATAGTTAACACTGCTTATTATGTTAAATAACACTATGTTATTTAACATAGTTAACATAGTCCTGGTGTTGGATACAAAAGAAATTCCTCTTCAAAGGTCTGGCTTGTTCAGCTCTTTGTTCTTTGTTCCCTACTTCCAAGGCCAAACTAATTTCCTTATCCTTTGTGCCTCCCTGTCTTGGTTTCAGTAAACAACTTTCCTGCCAGTCCTTATCTACAGAGCACACATCTGTTATCCCACTCAGTAAATTACCTCTCCCATTGCCACAACTCTTCTCTCCAAAACTGCCCTTCCTGCCAGTGTAACCACATTCCTATACCTTTCAAGTTAGCCCGTCGGGTTCAACTTAGATTGTGCGGTCCAACTCCAGCCAGTGGAGGCAGGACACAGTAGCAGGGACAAACTACATAAGAAACTAAAACCCCTTCACTCCTTTGTTCAGTGTGCTCTCCTGGTGACCAAACCTGCAAGCAGCACCCTTCTGCAGAAGTAAATTTGCCTTGCTGAGAAATCCTTTAAGTGCTCGTTTTCTTTGTGACTCCGAGCTTTACTTTCAACACCTAGCTAGAGCAATCAGACAAGAGAAAGAAGAAAAGGGCATCCAAATTGGAAAAGAAGAAGTCAAATTACTCTTGTTTGTAGATTATATGATCCTATATTTGGAAAATCCTGAAGACTCCACAAAATTATTAGAACTGATAAACAAATTCAGTAAAGTTGCAGGATATAAAATCAACATACAAAACTCAGTAGCATTTCTACATGCCAATAGTAAACAACGTGACAAAAAAATACAAAAGCAATCTCATTTACAATAGCCACACATAAAATTAAATGTCTAGGTATTAATTTAACCAAAGAAGTGAAAAATCTCTATAATGAAAACTATAAAACACTCTTGAAAGAAATTGATGAAGACATCTAAAAATGTAAAAATATTCCATGTTCATGGTTTGGAAGAATGAATATTCTTCAAATGTCCATAATACCCAAAGCCATCTATGAATTCAATGCAATCCCTATCAAAATACCAATGACATTCTTCACAGAGATAGAAAAATCAATCCTAAAATTTATATGGAACCATAAGAGACACAGAATAGCCAGAGGTATCCTAAGCAAAAAGAACAAAACTGGAGGAATCACATTACCTGACTTCAAATTATACTACAGGGTGGCTGGGTACGGTGGCCGGGTGCCGGTAATCCCAGCACTTTGGGAGGCCAAGGCAGGCAGATCATGAGGTCAGGAGATCAGGAGATCTAGACCATCCTGGCTAACACAGTGAAACCCCATCTCTACTAAAAATAAAAATAAAAAAAATTAGCTGGGCATGGTGGTAGGCACCTGTAGTCCCAGCTACTTGGGAGGCTGATGCAGGAGAATGGCATGAACCCAGCAGGTGGGGCTTGCAGTGAGCCAAGATTGTGCCACTGCACTCCAGTCTGGGCAACAGAATGAGACTCCATCCCCCCCCCCACCAAAAAAAAAATATATATATATACATATATATATACACACTACACAGTTATAGTAACCAAAACAGCATGGTACTGGCATATAAACAGACACATAGACCAGTAGATCAGAATAGAGAACCCAGAAACAAATCCACACACCTACAGTGAACTCATTTTTGACAAAGGTACCAGGAACATTCACTGGGGAAAAGACAGTCTCTTCAATAAATGATGCTAGGATGAAACTAGACCCCTATGTCTAGCCATATACAAAACGAATCAAAATGAATTAAAGATTTAAATCTAAAGACCTCAACCCATAAAACTACCTCAAGAAAATATTGCGGAAACTCTCCAGGACATTGGTCTGGGCAAAAATTTCTTTAGCAAATTTCTTACCCTAGAAACACAGGCAACCAAAGAAAAATTGACAAATGGGATCACATCTAGTCAAAAAGTTTCTGCATAGAAAACGATACAATCAACAAAGTGAAGAGACAACCCACAGAGTAGGAGAAAATATTTGTAAACTACCCATTTGTCAAGGAATTAATCACCAGAGTATCTAAGTAGCTCAAACAACTCTACAAGACAAAATCTAATAATCTGATCAAAAGGTAGGCAAAACATTTCAATATACATCTCTCAAAAGAAGACATACAAATAGCACACAGGCAAAGGAAGAAGTATTCAACATCACTGATCATCAGATAAATGCAAATAAATACTACAATGAGATACTATCTCACCCCCAGTTAAATGGCTTATATACCAAAGACAGGCAATAACAAATGCTGGTGAGGTTGTGGAGTAAAGGGAATTCCTTGTACACTGTTGGTGGCAATGTAAATTGGTAGGATCACTATGAAGAACAGTTTGGAGGTTCCTCAAGAAACTAAAAATTGAGCTACTATGTGATAAAGCAATCCCACTCCTGGGTATATACCCAAAATAAAGGGAATCAGTTTACCTAAGATTATCTGTACTTCCATGTTTGTTGCAGCACTGTTTACAATAGCCGAGATTTGGAAGCAATGTAAGTGTCCATCGACAGATGAATGCATAAAAAAAGTGTGACATATACACAATGGAGTACTACTCAGCTATAGAAAGAATGAAATCCAGTCATTTGCAACAAAATGAATTGAACTGGAGATCATTATGTTAACTGAAATAAGCCAGGCACAAAAAGACAAACATTGCATATTCTTACTTATTTGTGGGATCTAACCATCAAAACAATTGAATTCATGGACGCAGTGAGTAGAAAGATGGTTACCAGAGGCTGGAAAGGGTGGTGTACGTGTGGGGGTGGGGGGATGGGGATGATTCATGGGTACAAAAAATAGCTAAAAAGAATGAATAAGACCTACTATTTGATAGCACAAAGGGTGACTATAGTCAATTACTTAACTGTACCTTTTAAAATAAAGAGTATAATTGAATGATGTGCAATTCAATGAATAAAGGCTTGAGGGAATGGATGCTGCATTCTTCCTTATTTGCTTATTTCACATTGCATGCCTGTACCAAAGCATCTCATGTACCCCATAAACGTATATACCTACTACATACCCACAGAAATTAAAAATTAAAAAAGTAAATAAACTTTTATACATCAAAAAACTCTAGCAAAGAAATACCTCAATCAGATTAAAAACTGATTTAAATCAATATAGGGATTATTTTGTTAATATTTTAATGTATGCTTCAGTGGAAAAATTGTAATATGAGATATAATGTTCTTTTTGACAATTAGTGGTCTTTCTATACATAAACATTTTCCATTAACTTATTTTAGTTTGAAAATACAAAACCCATTCTACCTTGAATCCATTGCAGCGTCTTGTTTTCTTTTTCTCTGAAGATTCTGACTCTGCTGTTTTATTCAAATGTTGATGTGGGTCCATGATTAAACTACAGATACCATGTGAATGTTTTTAATTGTTGCTGATGCTTGGTTTGAAATGATCACCTGTTAAAAAAGAAAAAGTATAATTTATTTTACTTTAACAATATACAATTTAAAAATAGGAAAAGCCACAAGCTCAATATCAATCAACCATTCTCTAATATTCATTCAGGGCCTGCTATTTCCTGACCACAGGATTAGGGCAATGCTGGACACAGAGGAGGAAAGACAGACATAAACTCTGAGCCTAAAGAGATTATAATTTACTTAGAAAAATAATTTTTATAGAGAGAAATTTGATTTGAAACAAGTAAATAATATAAAACCACACACTAGATTGTATGAACAAAAATTTTAAATTATAGAAATTAAAATTTTTATATTTTCTACATGTCGAGATTACAAGATTTATGAAAGCACATTTATGTTTATGTTATCCTTATAAGTTTATAAAGTGACAGATGGTGTCTTGCACATAGTGGATACTCAAAATGGGTTGAAAAATAATGTAAATAATAATAATTAGGATAGCCTCAGTCAGTTTCATAGAGGAGATACCTATGGAACCAGGTTCAAAAAGCAGAAAAGTTTGGATTTGTTTAAAAGAGCAAAATGTATTCCAAGTATCTCTCAGAGAGACTTTGGCCATGCTTGACCTTACCATCATAATGATCTTACCATATTTGGGGTTTATCCATTTATTTTTCAAGAGAAAATACATGCATGTAGTTGAAAATCCAAAAAAAAAAAAAAAAAAAAAAAAAAAAAGAAAAGAAAAAGCGAAGAGTCTTCCTATAATCTTTGTCCCCTTATCCAGAAATCTGATACGCATTTTTTTTTTTTTTTTTTTTTTTTTTTTTGAGACGGAGTCTCACTCTGTCGCCCAGGCTGGAGCACAGTGGCATGATCTCGGCTCACTGCAAGCTCTGCCTCCTGGGTTCATGCCATTCTCCTGCCTCAGCCTTCCAAGCAGCTGGGACCACAGGTGCAGGCGCCTGCCACCACGCCTGGCTAATTTTTTTGTACTCTTAGTAGAGACAGGGTTTCACTATGTTAGCCAGGATGGTCTCGATCTCCTGACCTCGTGAGCCGCCCCTCTTGGCCTCCCAAAGTGCTGGGATTACAGGCGGGAGTCACCGTGCCCGCCCTGATATGCGTTTTTAATTAAATACATAATATTTTCCCTTTTAATATAAATGTAAGCATACCAGTACCATTGCACTCTGCCTTTTTATCTTCTGTATATACTTTATATTAATAAAAGTCCTACTCATTTTGCTTATGGTAGCAGGGTATTCTATTCTTCATAATATATGTAACTAGTTCCATATTGATAACTATTAGGTTATATCTAATTATTTCATATTAGAAAATGTTCTTAACATGTCATATGTCATTTTATTTGTGTGTGGTCATATCTGTAGGATACATTCCTACAAGTGAAGTTTTGAAGTGAAGGCATATGAGAAATCATAAGTTTGAGAGTTATTAAGCCCCTATTTTAAAAACCAGTAAAATGAGTCAACTTTTTATGTCAGTTGATTCTTTTATATAGGAAAGTGGATTATTTATAGAGGTTTAGAGATGTATTATTGTTCAATATATGTGCATGACACATATTTACATATATAAAATATATAAGCAGATACATAACATAGATATGGGTATATGTTATGTATATAGCACATATACGTAGATATATGCTATGTAGCTGCTTATATAGATACCTTAGATATGTGAATATCTAAGTATGTAAATATCTAAGATATCTAAGTGTCTGATTTGTAATAGTATACTGATTATACAATACGTATGATATAGGTTATAGGTTATATGTACAATTGATTGTCACTTTCTGCAAAATTTTGTTCCATAAAGTTGCTGGGAACACTGAATTTGCAAATATTAATCTGTCATTCCTAGAAGAGATACAGGTTTAGGTGACTGTGCCTTTGGTCACAACATTTTCATCAACAGATCAATACATAACTTAATACATAATGTCTTATGTATGTTTTTGTTTAAAGACACTTTAGTATATACTGTTGATTCATTAACATTGAATTAGTGGCCAATAGCACTGTAGTTCATGCCTGAAGGAAACTTACATAACATATGTACCTCTTCTGTCAGGCACTCTTGGAGGAAGGAACATGGAACAACACTTCAGGGCTATGCTTGATGCCAACTTAAAACAGTAAACTCAGCATCACAAAGCACAACTATGGAAACAATGTGACGATAAATACACTGTGAAGTTTATAGTATGGGAGCTGAGACAGGAGGGCAAGAGATTCACTTTGTTCCACCTCAACCAAAACAGAGCAACTCAAATTTTTCGCCACTCTGCTCATGCATGCCAATGATCACAAAAGTCCAGCAGTATTCATTTTGGTGTCACAAATAAATTTTAGGGTTTAGACAAATTTTCTAATACAGAATCTGTGAATAATGAAGATCTACTGCATATTTTATGCATTAATTTACTCAACAAGGGTTTATTGATTCTCTATTATAAATGTATAAAAACCATAATATGTATCATGCATATTTAGTGAATAATGCATGAATATGGAAATAATAAATATCTAAAGATAATATCACTTATGTATATGTGACTGTATATAAATATACTCATGAATGCAGAAACCCATACCTGTGTATCGCTAAGAGAAGTTCAATTATTCTACTTTTTGTATGTGTTTTGTAGGTGAGGTGAGGAAAAAATCAATAGTTTGGTGGTCTCAAGGTAATAAGCAGCCCCTTAATAAATTTACACCACTTTTTCCATGAATATCTCTTTCTGTTTTCTTTCTTCATAATTTAAAAGTTGGAAGATACTTTTTACCAATTAATTCTATAATTGCAAATCTTTCTGAATGACTTGCAAAATAGATAGTCTTCCTTCAGCTTTAGACTTTTCTTTGTCTTTATACTAAACAAATATTCTTGATGACTTGAAGACTATTATCTCACCACTCAAGCCTTGTTTCTTTCAATTGATTAACTTCTAGTTGTCTTGTCTTCCAGTTTGCTTTCTTTCCTATGCGTATCATGTCCATTCTTGGAATCATTCAAAGATCCCTCTTACAACAAAAATAAAACTTACACTTCCTATTTGAGAGTCTTCACAACCTAAATCAATCCTTGTTTTCAGTCCCATTCCCAATACAACCATAAGCACTTGCAGACTTATGGAACCACTGTCCCAAGAAGAAAGCTCTCTATCTTTATGTATATGTCTTCCATTCCTGGAATGTCCTTCCCTATCTCTTGGCTGTAATGCAGCTCCAAATCACACCACTTTAATGTTTCCCTATTTACCTCCAGTTGAAATAACCTCTCTCATCCTTCTGTACCACTGGAGAACATACTTGAATAATCATTACTTTTTTCTGTTATTTCCCCTACTTTCCAAGACAACTATTACACACCTCTCTCTTTTATGTTCAGATAAAATACTTAGCCAGAAAAATAGGAAATGTGGGCACTTGGTTCCTTATCTCTCAGAAAGGTTAAATTGTATCAAGTAGGCCGAGCGCAGTGGCTCACGCCTACAATCCCAGCACTTTGGGAGGCTGAGGCGGGCAGATCACCTGATGTTGGAAGTTCGAGACCAGCCTGACCAACATGGAGAAAACCCCGTTTCTACTAAAAATACAAAGTTAGCTGGGTGTGGTAGAATACACGCACATGCCTGTAATCCCAGCTACTCTGGAGGCTGAGGCAGGAGAATCACTTGAACCCACAAGGACTAGGTTGTGGTGAGCCAAGATTGTGCCATTGCACTCCAGCCCGGGCAACAAGAGCAAAACTCCTTCTCAAAAAAAGGAAAAAAAGTATCAAGTAAGTACAACGTACCTAGGAAACTGGAATATCAATTTAGTCTTGAATAAATACCACACTTTTTACTTCACTGTAGCATTTTAAGCCTTCTTTAGAAGCATTTAATATATTTTGCTCTGAACATATTATTTCTGAATTCCAAATTATTGACATGAATTTTGAGGACCCAATATGTTTATAAGATAGAGCCACAGGCATTTGGATATAGCATTACAACTCTTCCCTGAACAGAACAGGTCAGTTCTTCATAGCTTGATTGGGCTGAAGTAGACGGCAGAATCTTACCAGCCTCTGCTTATTTCTGTTAAGCTTTTCATATTTAAGGGATTATAGAAAACCAGTGCAGGTCAAGTGACCCAGTTTCTAGCATGTATCTATGGAACTGAGGTGGATAAAGGGGAAAACAGCATTTCTGAACTTCTTATATTGTTCAGAGGAGACACTTTCTGCATCCCCACCTTACTTTCACAATAAAAACAATTGTCTTATCAGGGAAGCCACCCTCCTGAATGGGTGAAGGGGACCAATACTTACTGAGCTGTTGACTCTTTCCAAGAGCTGTGTTCAGAAGATTTTTTTATCTTATTTGAACAGAGATAAAAAAGTTATCTAGAATATCTCTTTCCCCTCACCCTAAATCAAACTTGAGTTGAATGGAGGAAAGTGACGTGATTGACTTTGAAACACATTTTCCACCCTCCACCCAACCACTCCGACTTACTCAGTTAAAGTGAAGTCAAAGAAATAGGGAGCCTGGTATAGTAATTCTACACAGTTTATGCAAATAATTGTCTTACAGTGTATTTTAAGAGAGTAACTAGAAGTCCATCCTTTCAGACTTCATGTTTCATTTGTTTAGAAAGCAATAGAAATAGGACTTCAATCTTTATTTTTCACTCTATAAAGGTACGATTTACTCTAATTTATCTTTGAGTACATAAATCTGAGGCTCTTCTATTTCTAGAAGGGATAATTACTAGGCTTTTAGGGCTCAGAACACTAAGTGTGAAGAAGATGCAGAGCATAAAATTTGTAATATTTATCATAACTACCAAAACATTTTCACTGAAATTTGTTAACATTTCTTACACAAAAGGAATGTTTTAATTAGACAACCTCGACAGTACTTACCTGAACTTTGAATGCTACAGCAACTGCTACAAGTCCATCCTTTTTCTGATGTTAAAGTCTCACTTTAAAAGGTTAGTTGGCTTTTTGTTTGTTTGTTTTTATGAGTCCAATGATGATTAACCATCTTATTAGGTCAATGTCCTAGACAAATAGAAAAAAATTACCTAGATAATTCTAGGAGTTCAACGCAGAAGCCTATCTTTTAAAGATTATATCAATAATTTCTCAGAATGTACACATTATTTTATATTAACATTAGAAAATAAATTATTTCTGGGAATGACTTATTTCTTATTCAATTAAGTTGGTTGCATAAGATTTTTTCTTTAGAAATACAAACACAACACATTATCCAAAGTATTTAAAGCTGTTCCAAATAGAAAATAAGTCAAGGCGATTTTTAAAAATGTCCCTACAGGTTACATTAGCATTCAGAAAATAAAACATACCCTCTCTGCTTGTTACATGTGTATGGATCTAATATGACATACATGGACACTGGATATCTCACATGGAATACTAAATTGCCAATTAATTACAAGACTATTCTTCTAAATGACAAAAATCAAGACTGGTTTGTATGATATATTCCTTACATCAAAGCTTAAAGGAAGAATGGTCTCCTTCTATTGACTTGGTTTTTAGAGAATGGAAGACCTTGACTCAGTTGAAACTTTTCTTGAGTAAAGATGAAGTCAAATTAATTCAGTAACTCAAACATATTTGACTCCCTACTATATCTCAGGCATATGGCTGTGTTTTAGAAGTGTATTATAATAATATAAATAATAAACAGACTCTTCTCTCACATGAATATATATACACACACATGCATGAGTGTATGTATATATGTATGTATGTGTATGTGTATGTGTATGTATATAGCAAAGAGAGAATGCATGTATGAAAACATTGTTACCCCTTATCACTGACAGGACAGTTGTTGATACAGTTGCAGCAATATGTATTTAATTCTATATTACAGTTATTTGATAGATTAGGTTTTGTTTTTTGTTTTTTTTTTTTTGAGACGGAGTCTCACTCTGTCACCCAGGCTGGGGTACTGGTGGCACAATCTCAGCTCACTGCAAGCTCTGTTTCCCGGCTTCATGCAATTCTCCTGCCTCAGCCTCCCGAGTAGCTAGGACTACAGGCACCCACCAGCAAGCCCGGGTAATTTTTTTGTATTTTTAGTAGAGATGGGGTTTCACCATGTTAGCCAGGATGGTCTCAATCTCCTGACCTCGTGATCCACCTGACTCAGCCTCCCAAAGGGCTGGGATTACAGGCATGAACACCCCACACCTGGCCTAGATTAGTTATACACCTAGTTAATTCATGGAAGTATTAGAACAATGAAAGGAACCAGAGTGTGGAGGGAGAGAAGGATTAGAAAATGTGGGGAACACTGAAATGTAGACCTGGGGCAGGGAAAATTAGAAGTAGGCTCCCGAACACCCCTCTGTTGAGTCAGAATCTACTGGGGAGCCTTTGTCAAAAGTGCCGTTCAGCCCCATACCCAAGAGATTCTGACTCAGGAGTTCGGAGATTATGTTTTTAAATAAGCACTTAGAATAATTTTTACATACTGTCAGCTTTTGAGAACCCTTATAGCAGAGATACTAAACATTTATTATCAATTTTATGGCTTTTCTTTTATTCAGAGTAGAAAGACAGTTTGGGTGTTCTCATGCTAATGGTTTTCTCGTCACGCGTCCATTTCATTCATCAATTTCATTTGGGACAAATATGTGCATAGAATGAAGATAAAATAGTACAAATTAACTGAGAAACTTTCTAACTCCTGAACTAAAGCTATCAGTGGTAAAATTCTGGAATGTTTTCAGAAGTCAAAGAGCCTTCTCTGTGCCCTTTCTCCTTCCTACATAAGTAATTAGACTTCCCTGTTTGTGGGACTTGTGGAAAAAATAAGAGTGATCAGAGGAAAGACATTGCAACACTTTTCTCAATATAAATATTATGCTAACAGCCAGGGATCAATAGAACTCCAAATTTGTTTAAAACCATCTGCTTATGTTTGTTGTTGCAATAATCATCACAGTTCTGATGAAATATTATGGACTTTGAAGTCTGATAAACTTTGATACCAATGTCTCTGCTACTTGACAGCAGTATAAACTTCGGTAGGTTGTTTCACCATTCTAAGCATCAATGCTTTCATCCATTAAGTGGGAAGGCTATAGTTGTGATAAGGATTTGCTCTCTGTAAACTGCCTCACCTAGTACCTCGCACATTATAGATTCGATACCTAAATAGAGTCATTGTGTGGAGTTTGCATATTGTCAATTTTTAAAACAGTTAATTCATATTAAAAGAGTAAAAGTCAAGTCTCTGAGACATGTCCCCAGCAATTTTTCCTAATAGTGTTTAGTCTCAGACTCTCAGATGGGTACTGGGTGCATATCCCAAGAAGGAGACTTCAGGCTCAGAGCAGACCTGCCATTGCCTACTCACCTCACTTTCCTTAGCTGGTCAAGAGGTAATTACAGAAAGCTGCACTCCCTGGAAAGAACCCCTATGTCTCCATACCCACTAATGGTCAAAGTTCTGGCATCATTAGTTCTGCCATCTAATCTTATGGCAATTATCTCTCTTACTGGCAGTCACCACCGTAAGAAGGTAGGCGCCAGGTGCGGTGGCTCATGCCTGTAATTCCAGTACTTTGGGAGGCTGAGGCAGGTGGATCACGAGGTCACGAGATTGAGACCGTCCTGGCCAACACGGTGAAACCCTCTCTCTATTAAAAATACAAAAAATTAGCCAGATGTGGTGGCACGTACCTGTAATCCCAGCTACTCAGGAAGCTGAGGAGGAGAATCGCTTGAACCTGGGAGGCGAAGGTTGCAGTGAGCCAAGATCACACCACTGCACTCCAGCCTGGGTGACAGAGTGAGCCTCCATCTCAAAAAAAAAAAAAGGTAGGAAATTCCTGATCACTCATCACCTCTTGTCTAATCCCAGCGTGGCTATGCACATTTTTGCTTTTGCTCCCGTCTCCTATCTCTCTCCCAATCCTGAGCCAAAACTCTTTTCTTGAGCTTTCTGGAATGCATAACTAATAACGAATTAAATTCTCCATACTTTCAGCCTCTTGTAAGAGTTATTCTGTTTCTGTTTTTCCCTAACTCTAACTTGGCCCTTCGCTGCCTCTTCTGCAGCCGTGATAAATGTGGGTTGCTTTATGTTCCATATTGCTCCAAACCAGACGACTGGTTTCCAATTTGCCTTACTTTGCTACCTTCTTCTCATTTTCCCACCCTTTAACCTCAGAATTTATAGTTTTGAATCTCATATCAAAAGATTCTACCATTTATTCTTCTTCTTGAGATCACGAACAAATCCTCAATCACTCTCACTCACTTCACAACAATTTTAGTGCTTGGTTCAAAGGAAATCTGTCAAAATATTACTTCTGTTTTAATTATTGGTGATTTCAATGATCATGAAAATAATCGTTTTAATTCTCTAACTACTTGGTTTTCTTTTAACCCTCTCTTCTCCAATGATCTTACCTTCCACTTAGTCTTATGGACATATCGTAGACATCACCATATCAATAACAGCAAGCCCTCCTTAATATCAGTTTCAAGGAATGGAGGACTACTGCCTATCTTTCTAGCTCACACATCAATAACAGCAAGCCCTCCTTAATATCAGTTTCAAGGAATGGAGCACTACGGCCTATCTTTCTAGCTCACACTCAGTAGTACCCTGGATACAACAATGCTTTCACTGACTAATATCTATAATCTATAGGTTAATTTTGCCACAGATTTCACTGTTTCTTATCTCTTTCTGCCTGTTCACCCACGGAGTGGATGGAGCTGAAGAAAATCCAGCAACCATGCTGACTTTAAATTTATTATCATGAAGCCAAAATTGACCTTTTATTTTGCCTAAAAGTCAAGTTGTTTTTTGTTTTTTGTTTTTGTTTTTTTTTTTCTAATCCGTGTCATTCGTTTTCTGAGTAACTGTTTTGTACCTTCATCTCACTCCTCAAAATTCTAACATGTGGTTTCCTGTCTTTACCTTCAGCTGATGACCTATTTAACTGCCAAAAATAAAGAAGAAACCTTCCAAAAACTCCCTGGACCACATCTATATAGGAATAGCTTTAGTGACACATGTTCCACCTTGACGAATGTCCATGTGTAAGCTAAGGCCAACCTACACTTGTGTATCAGATTGCCTCCTTTCCTTGTGTTGGCAAGGATATCACTTTCCCCTTTCTAAAGAAATATCCCCAGCAATAGGTTAGGACGCTGTCATTTTCCCATCTCTCAACATCTCTCTTTGGCTTCCACTCTTTATATTGATATTGCCCAATTTCTGTGCAATTTTTACAGAAAAAAAAGTCTCATTTATAATTCTTGTTTTCAATCTCTCTCCTCACATTCTCTCTTGAACACACACCTATCAGGTTTTTGCCCCCAACTTCCTAATAGAGTTATTCCTCCTAAGTCACAAGTTACCTAAATGCAACATGCAATGATCCTCATCTCATTTGAACTATTCACAGCATTTTTCAGAGCTGAGGATTCCCTCCCCTGGCAATACTTTCCAGGGAACTATTCTTTGTGGTTTGCCTCGTAACTTTTGCTAACTTCTCCATTTACGTGTCCTTTACTAATTTTTTTTTCTTTTTTCATTTCTTAGGCTTCTTAATTGAAGCATTTCAGTATTCAACTTTTGCGTGTATGTGTATGATCTTATCTAGTCTCACGTCTTAAAATATCATCTCTACATTCGTAATTTCAAAATTTGTATCTGTGGCCAAAGACTTACTCCTGAACTTTAGATTTATCTCATCTCCTCACCAGTTCCCTGTATATCTGTAATAGGAATCTCATACTTAACATTTTCTGAACAGGTATCCTCATCTTCCTTTCTCAAACCTCTCCTCCTGGAATATCCTTATTTTAGTACAGGCAATTCTATCCTTCCAGTTGTACATACACATGCAAAATATTGAAATAATTCCTATTCCTCTGTTGGTCATGCTCATATCAGGCTCAAATTTCAAATCATACCCACAATCTGACTACTTTCAACACCTCCACAAGTTTTACCCTGGTCCAAATTATTGCAATACCCTCAAACTTGTACCTCAGCTTGTCCCCTGACCTCTCACAGCCCTGCTTCCCCAACCTCACTCCCCTGTGTAAATCTGAAAACAGCAGCCAGAGTCATCATGTCAAAACAAGTCATATCATGTCACTGCTTTGCACAGAAACCCATCCCCTCCCCACCAGTGGCTACCCACATCGCTTAGCATAAAATCTAAAGAACAACCTGAAGGCCCTATAAAGTATACCTCCAAAACTGAGCATCTTTGATTCTGTTGTTCTTTCTGTCTGAAATGTTCTTTCCCAATAGCTGCATAGCTCACTCCCTCACCATGTTCTAGTACCCACAAAAAATGACACTTTCTCAGTGAGGACTTCTGTGACCATTTTTTAATAATTACTCCCTCTGACATGCAATATACCTTTTTTGCTACTTAAATTTTCTCATTATTTATCAGACTATGATTTTTGCTCACATATTTTGTTTATTGTCAGCCTTCATTTGCCTCAGCAGCTATAAATTTATACTACTGAGTAAGCTCTAGAAGTTCAAGGATGCGTTTTTCTCTTTTTTTTGTTCATTGCTGTATCCTCTGTGTCTAGAATAGTATCTATCCCCTAGCAGATACTCAATAAATATTTTAAAGGAATATATAGATTGAATTTCCATTTTAAACAACTTATAGCAACTAAGTGATATTAAAACCAAGATTTAATCTGGAATAATATTTAAAATGGTAAGGAAGTTGGCTATAATTGTATATGACACAGTTATCCCATTTATCAATGGTCATAATATTAAAAAGTTGAAAACAGTCAACAATTCATTTTTCTAAAGAGTCAGACATGACACTGATGCACACTACGTTAAGAAATTCTCGGCCGGGCGCGGTGGCTCACGCCTGTAATCCCAGCACTTTGGGAGGCCGAGGCAGGGCGGATCACAAGGTCAGGAGATCGAGACCACAGTGAAACCCCGTCTCTACTAAAAATACAAAAAAATTAACCGGGCGCTGTGGCGGGAGCCTGTAGTCCCAGCTACTCAGGAGGCTGAGGCAGGAGAATGGTGTGAACCCAAGAAGCGGAGCTTGCAGTGAGCCGAGATCGCGCCACTGCACTCCAGCCTGGGTGACAGAGCGAGACTCCGTCTCAAAAAAAAAAAAAAAGAAATTCTCCAAGAAAATCCTATTCAAAATCTTCCAATGGCTTCCTAGCTTACTTAGAATAAATAGCCAAGTCCTTTCTACATCCCATAAGAATCTACAGAATCTTTTCCCTGCTTATCCCTCTGACAATATTTTCTACAAATATTTCCTACTCAGCCATTACTATCCAGCAACACAGACTTCCTTAATATTCTATAAACATTTTGGCCGGGCGCGGTGGCTCAAGCCTGTAATCCCAGCACTTTGGGAGGCCGAGGCGGGTGGATCACGAGGTCAGGAGATCGAGACCATCCTGGTTAACAAGGTGAAGCCCCGTCTCCACTAAAAATACAAAAAAACTAGCCGGGTGAGGTGGCGGGCGCCTGTAGTCCCAGCTACTCGGAGGCTGAGGCGGGAGAATGGCGTGAACCCGGGAGGCGGAGCTTGCAGTGAGCCGAGATCGCGCCACTGCACTCCAGCCTGGGCAACACAGCGAGACTCCGTCTCAACAACAACAACAAAAAAAACATTTCATTCATATACCTGCCTCAAGTCCTTGACACTTCTTCTTCCTTCTACATGGACTATTTTGCCTCCAGATGTCCATTTATCACTTCAATTATTTTTCTGCTTAACCATTGCTGCCTTGCAGATGCTTTCCCTGACCTACATAAAAATGTAACATTTGTAATTCTTTAATGTCTTGCCCTACTGCCCCCTCCATATCTCTTAAAATTACATGAGTTTATAAAATATGTTTGTATATTGTCTTTTCCCCAGTAAATATAAACAACAAAATGGCAGGAACTTCATATTTTTGGTTCCATCATTTTCTAGTATAGTGCTTGTTATGTTATTGAAACAACAGACATTTTGAATCAATGAGTCAGTTATGCCAGCTGCATGGATCCTGAACATGTCTGACACACAGAAAGAGATTAGCATCTCTCTTTGCTTCTTATACTTTAATGCTTTAGCCCTGTGGTCTTCAATGTGAGACATGCATTCTCTCAGAGAAATGAGAAGGCTTTCCAAAGGATATGCAAGTACAGATAAAGTTTTAGAAAAAAATTAACAATTTCATGGAAGAACAATTTATATGCAGTAAAATGCACATACATAATGTATACCATTAACTGAGTTTTGACATATGCATTCAGTCATGAAACAAAGATAATTAAGATAATGGTCACCCCAGAAGTTTTCTTCTGTCCCTTCCTACCACTACCCACCTCAGACTCGATCACTGAACTGCTTTTGTCACTATAGATTAATTTACATTTTAAAGAATTTTATATTAAGGTACGTCAAATAATAGGTACTCCTTTCTGCTTGACTGAACTTAATTACTTCCGAGTTCAACCATATTGTCATAGATACAATACTTCATTCCCTTCAATGCTGATTAGTATTTTCTTTTTGTTGTTGTTGTTTTGTTTTTTAGATGGAGTCTCTCTCTGTCTTCCAGGTTGGAGTGCAGTGGTGGGATCTCTGCTCACTGCAAGCTCTGCCTCCCAGGTCCACACCATTCTCCTGCCTCAGCCTCCAGAGCAGCTGGGACTACAGGTGCCCGCCACCAAGTCCGGCTAATTTGTTGTATTTTTAGTAGAGATGGGGTTTCACCGTGTTAGCCAGGATGGTCTCGATCTCCTGACCTCGTGGTCCGCCCGCCTCAGCCTCCCAAATTGCTGGGATTACAGGCGTGAGCCACCGCACCTGGCCAGTTTTGCCCTGTTTTTATTGGTATGTTTGTCTTATTATTGAGCTGTGTTTTTTATATGTCTTCAAACAAGATGTTCGTTGAATGTATGTTTGCAAATATTTTCAAAAGCAAATGTTTAAAATTTAGAGCAAGTCCAACTTATACATTTTATCTGTACAGTTTCCCTTTTGTATTCTATGTAAGAGGGTTTTCACATAAGGTTTGCACTGCCAAAATGAAAGTGAATATGATTTTCCCATGTTGTTCTAGAGGTTTTATATTTTACTTGTTACCTTTATGCTCCATTTTTAGTTAATTTTGGCAGAAGATATAAGGCAAAGGCCAAGGTTTTTATTTTGCCTATTGCCATCCAATTTTTTCAGCATTATTTGTTAAACTTGACTTGGAATTTTTGCAAAATATCCATTAAACATAAATATTTTGATCGTGTCCTAGACTCTCTATTCTGTTCCATTTTCTAATTTGTTCAATTTTGTGTCTATTTTCATTAGTACGGATTGATAATAAGTCTTGGAATCAGATCCTGTATTTCTACTTTTAATCTACTTTTAAGGTAGATAATCATGTTGTATAAAAAGAGTTGCCCTTCTTTCTTTGTAATTTGGATATGTTTTACTCCTACTCCTTGACTTCCTGTACTATCCAGAACCACCAGTGCCATCTCCAGACTACCATATCTCAAAATAGAAGTGATGAGAGCAGATGTCCTTGCCTTGTTCCCAAACTTAAGGGAAAATGTTTTCAGTCTTCCATAATGAAGTATGATGCTAGCTATAGGGGTTTGTACATTCAGGTTAAGAAAATACTCTTCTCTTTCAGTTTTATGGTAAGTTTTTGTTCACTTGCTTTTTTAAATCGTCAATGAAATAATTAACATTTTAAAATCAATCCATTTAATTCACTGTATCAGCAGAATAATGGGAAAACCTTATACTTACATTATCTCAAAAGTTGTACAAAGAATATTTGATAAAATTTAACTACTCATGATGAAAACAATTGCAAACTATAAATAGAAATGAACTTCTAGGAAGTGTATGGGGAAGTAGGAGATATAGAGAAGTTGGTTAATGGGTAGAAATATATAGCTTGATAGAAGAAATAAGACCTTGTGTTTGATAGATCTGTAGGGTGACTATAATTTACAGTAATCTGTTTTATATTTCAAAATAGTTAGAAGAGACTAATTCAAATGTTTCTAGCATAAAGAAAAGGCAAGTATTTAAGGTGACAGATATTCTAATTATACTGATTTTACCTTTACGAATTAAATGAATATATTAAATTATTACGTGTACCCCAAATTTAAAAAAAAAAAAACTTTCTTAATGTGATAAAGGGTATCTACCAAAAAATACTACAGAATCATCATACTTCATTATATGTTTATTGAATAGGAATATCTTAATGAATAGAAAGAGAATGAAGGGCTCAATAGACTGGAGGTCCCATGAATTAGAAAGAAGAACATACTAAGATTCACTGAAAATAAGATGAAGGAAAGTAAAAATGTATTCTTTTGGAGTAGTTTCGGGTGATGACAAATACCAAAAAGTGTCTACAGGATAGGCTGATTGAAGTAAAATAGAGGAGTAAATTTTTTCCATTGAGCAACAAGGCATAGTAATTCTACTCGAGGCTGTCTCTATTGAATCTTTAGGGCAGTGCTGGGCATAGCACTTTCGGAGATGATGAAAATGTAGTATCAGTGTATTCTTAAATGCAGTAGCAACTAGCTTCATGTAGCTATTGAACACTTCAAATATGTCTAGGGTGACCAAGAAATTCAATTTTTAGTTTCATTTAATTTATTTAGTTTAGATTTAAGTAGCCACTTGTAGCTAGTGACTACCATGTAGCAAAGCATAACTTCCGGCTATCAGTTTCACCATGGCTGAGCTGGTAGAGCATTTTCTTTCCCCAGAGTCCCGCAAAATTTCACTTAAACCATTCTAAGTCTTTCACCTTTCACCTATATTTTTTCAAGTTCTGAAATACCAAGTCACTAGGCTGTTAGGAAATAGAGGTATTAGGCAATGCTCTATTACTTATTTCTCTCATATTATTTTTTTCCTCTCTTTTGTTTTCTCTCTCCTTCATGTCCTGCTTTCAGGGTCAATCACCAAGCACAATGTCAAAAACATTATGATCATTCAATACAGTGTAGCTATTATAATAGTCTTTTTCTAATTATATACACTACCATCAGGAGTATCTTTTATGCAATTATTTCAATACATCTGGGATTACTTCTACAGTAAACTAGTCTTAAAACCAAAATTACTGATTCAGAGAGTATACAATTTTTTTCAATTTGCTTTTCAAATTGCTTTCCAGAAAGATTTTATCAATAACAGTTTTTTATACAAATTGCACCTCTTAATTCCTATCTACTAGTCATATATTTTTCTATCTTGAAAAATTAGTTGCAAAATGGAATCTACTATTGTTTTATTTTGCATTTGCTTGATTGTAGACCACATTCATACTAGAACCAGTGACAGAGTCCTTTAGCATATTTCATATGATTTAGAGTTTTCATCCCTCATTTCTTTCTACTTCTTCAGGGCACAAACTCAGAATACTTTTTGTTATGCTCAAATGGCAAGAACATGTGTCTCCCTTGAAAAGCACCAGCATGACATTGATTTTCTCTAATAGAAGTCCGAATTAATGCTCAGTTTTAAGATATTTGCTCAATAACGCAGCAAACAAAATAGTTTTTTTTTCTGGAAGTTTCAACTTTCCTAGAGAATTAGGAAATCATTTGCTTCCACAGGAAATAACCAAGACCAGGCACAATTACCCAGGTTTTCTTTGGACAACAGTACCCTCCTGCTCTCAACTCCTGATAATCAATTGTCTTGTGAAATTCCAGTTGTGACCGTACTTTCTTGGATCACTCTGCCCGTTTTCCTCGGGCCTCTATCCATGTATTCTGTGTGCTATGAACTTTGTTAAGCCTTCTGATGTCCTCTCAGATACCTTGGATATCTGTAGCTTCTTAATATTTTTTAAAACACAACATTCTGGCTAGTTTCATCACTGATCCCAAAGGCTAGACCTACAGAGATCTGGTAGGTTTTGGAGTGAAGGAGAAGGCTTACATGGAAAAGAGCTGACATTATGCCTACAAATCAGAAACAAATATAAAGATTCAAGTAGAAATTACCTGTAGAGTATTGATAATTGTGAAATTTTCCAACCAGTAGGTGGAAGCAGACTCCTATCTATAGAGATAGATAGTCTAAGCAGTTCGCACATCTGAGTATGCTAAGTCATTTAGCACTTGCAGCAAAGAAAACTTTCACTTTTCAGCAATCAGGAATCAGCTGTTTCTTGGGGAAATATTTATGCAATCACTAATCCCTACTCAAAGGAGATTAGGTGCCTAAACAAATTTAACTCATGCTTGGGCTATTGCAATATTTTCCCAGGCAACTCAGGTTAGGGGATATAAACCTAATAAAAAAAAACTTTAAATCATCATCTTAGTAGGTGTTTAATGCTAACAAATTGTGTTACAAAGGTTCCTTGTTAAAATGAATGCTCTTATTGTCTCATCCTCCCCAAATACTGGTCCTATTTGTCTTAGAGTTAGTAAGAGAGGACTGGAATAGGAAGGATAAATTCTGCATACTAGCAGAAAAGGTAGCGAGCAGGATGACATACTTGATTGAGTAAAAAGGATGATGTAACCTGTGAGCTCCAGGAGGGCAAGAATATATATCTATGAGGTTTGCTTCAAAGGCTAACAAAATTCTGGATACCTGGGGCACAGTTATTAAATATTTGGCGAATAAAATGTTGAATGATAAACTAGAAGTATGCACCGCCTCTGTTCCCAGGATTTGATATATCAAAATATTCCCTTAAAAATTATGCCGTGTGTGGTGGCTCACATTTATAATCACAGCACTTTAGGAGGCTGGAGCTGGCAGATCACTTGAGGTCAGGAGTTTGAGACCAGCCTGGCCAACATGGTGAAACCCCATCTCTACTAAAAATACAAAAATTAGGGGGCGGAGCAAGATGGCCGAATAGGAACAGCTCCAGTCTCCAACTCCCAGCGCGAGCGACACAGAAGACCGGTGATTTCTGCATTTTCAACTGAGGTACTGGGGTCATCTCACTAGGGAGTGCCGGACAATCGGTGCTGGTCAGCTGCTGCAGCCTGACCAGCGAGAGCTGAAGCAGGGCGAGGCATCACCTCACCTGGAAGCGCAAGGGGGAAGGGAATCTGTTTTCCTAGCCAGGGGAACTGAGACACACAACACCTGGAAAATCGGGTAACTCCCACCCCAATACTGCGCTTTAAGCAAACAGGCACACCAGCAGAGTGTATCCCACACCTGGCCGGGAGGGTCCCATGCCCACGGAGCCTCCCTCACTGCTAACACAGCAGTCTGCGGCGATCTATCCGCAGGGCAGCGGCGAGGCTGGGAGAGGGGCGCCCGCCATTGCTGAGGCTTAAGTAGGTAAACAAAGCTGCTGGGAAGCTCGAACTGGGTGGAGCTCACAGCAGCTCAAGGAAGCCTGCCTGTCTCTGTAGTCTCCACCTCTGGGGACAGCGCACAGCTGAAGACCAACAGGGGAAGCAGCGGGGGCCGGTGCAGACGCGAACGACTCTGTCTGACAGCTTTGGGGAGAGCCGTGGATCTCCCAACGTGGAGGTTGAGATCTCAGAACAGACAGACTGCCTGCTCAGGTGGGTCCCTGACCCCTGAGTAGCCTAGCTGGGAGACATCCCCCACTAGGGGGAGTCTGACACCCCACACCTCACAGGGTGGAGTACACCCTTGAGAGGAAACTTCCAAAGGAAGAATCAGACAGGTACACTCGCTGTTCAGCAATATTCTATCTTCGGCAACCTCTGCTGCTGATACCCAGGCAAACAGGGTCTGGAGTGGACCTCAAGCAATCTCCAACAGACCAACAGACAGTCCTTCTGACTGTCAGAAGGAAAACTATCAAACAGGAAGGACACCTATACCAAAACCCCATCAGTACGTCACCATCATCAAAGACCAGAGACAGATAAAACCACAAAGATGGGGAAGAAGCAGGGCAGAAAAGCTGGAAATTCAAAAAATAAGAGCGCATCTCCCCCTGCAAAGGAGCGCAGCCCATCGCCAGCAACGGATCAAAGCTGGTCAGAGAATGGACTTTGACGAGATGAGAGAAGAAGGCTTCAGTCCATCAAACTTCTCACAGCTAAAGGAGGAATTATGTACCCAGCGCAAAGAAACTACAAATCTTGAAAAAAGAGAGGAAGAATTGACAGCTAGACTAATTAATGCAGAGAAGATCATAAACGAAATGACAGAGATGAAAACCATGACACGAGAAATACGTGACAAATGCACAAGCTTCAGTAACCGACTCGATCAACTGGAAGAAAGAGTATCAGCGATTGAGGATCAAATGAATGAAATGAAGCGAGAAGAGAAACCAAAAGAAAAAAGAAGAAAAAGAAATGAACAAAGCCTGCAAGAAGTATGGGATTATGTAAAAAGACCAAATCTATGTCTGATTGGGGTGCCTGAAAGTGAGGGGGAAAATGGAACCAAGTTGGAAAACACTCTTCAGGATATCATCCAGGAGAACTTCCCCAACCTAGTAGGGCAGGCCAACATTCAAATTCAGGAAATACAGAGAACGCCACAAAGATACTCCTCCAGAAGAGCAACTCCAAGACACATCATTGCCAGATTCACCAAAGTTGAAATGAAGGAAAAAATCTTAAGGGCAGCCAGAGAGAAAGGTCGGGTTACCCACAAAGGGAAGCCCATCAGACTAACAGCAGATCTGTCGGCAGAAACTCTACAAGCCAGAAGAGAGTGGGGGCCAATATTCAACGTTCTTAAAGAAAAGAATTTTCAACCCAGAATTTCATATCCAGCCAAACTAAGTTTCATAAGTGAAGGAGAAATAAAATCCTTTACAGATAAGCAAATGCTTAGAGATTTTGTCACCACCAGGCCTGCCTTACAAGAGACCCTGAAGGAAGCCCTAAACATGGAAAGGAACAACCGGTACCAGCCATTGCAAAAACATGCCAAAATGTAAAGACCATCGAGGCTAGGAAGAAACTGCATCAACTAACGAGCAAAATAACCAGTTAATATCATAATGGCAGGATCAAGTTCACACATAACAATATTAACCTTAAATGTAAATGGACTAAATGCTCCAATTAAAAGACACAGACTGGCAAACTGGGTAAAGAGTCAAGACCCATCAGTCTGCTGTATTCAGGAGACCCATCTCACATGCAGAGACATACATAGGCTCAAAATAAAGGGATGGAGGAAGATCTACCAAGCAAATGGAGAACAAAAAGCAAGCAGGGGTTGCAATCCTAGTCTCTGATAAAACAGACTTTAAACCATCAAAGATCAAAAGAGACAAAGAAGGCCATTACATAATGGTAAAGGGATCAATTCAACAGGAAGAGCTAACTATCCTAAATATATATGCACCCAATACAGGAGCACCCAGATTCATAAAGCAAGTCCGTAGAGACTTACAAAGAGACTTAGACTCCCATACAGTAATAATGGGAGACTTCAACACTCCACTGTCAACATTAGACAGATCAACGAGACAGAAAGTTAAGAAGGATATCCAGGAATTGAACTCATCTCTGCACCAAGCGGACCTAATAGACATCTATAGAACTCTCCACCCCAAATCAACAGAATATACATTCTTCTCAGCACCACATCGCACTTATTCCAAAATTGACCACATAATTGGAAGTAAAGCACTCCTCAGCAAATGTACAAGAACAGAAATTATAACAAACTGTCTCTCAGACCACAGTGCAATCAAACTAGAACTCAGGACTAAGAAACTCAATCAAAACTGCTCAACTACATGGAAACTGAACAACCTGCTCCTGAATGACTACTGAGTACATAATGAAATGAAAGCAGAAATAAAGATGTTCTTTGAAACCAATGAGAACAAAGATACAACATACCAGAATCTCTGGGACACATTTAAAGCAGTGTGTAGAGGGAAATTTATAGCACTAAATGCCCACAAGAGAAAGCAGGAAAGATCTAAAATTGACACTCTAACATCACAATTAAAAGAACTAGAGAGGCAAGAGCAAACACATTCAAAAGCTAGCAGAAGGCAAGAAATAACTAAGATCAGAGCAGAACTGAAGGAGATAGAGACACAAAAAACCCTCCAAAAAATCAATGAATCCAGGAGTTGGTTTTTTGAAAAGATTAACAAAATTGACAGACCGCTAGCAAGACTAATAAAGAAGAAAAGAGAGAGGAATCAAATAGATGCAATAAAAAATGATAAAGGGGATATCACCACTGACCCCACAGAAATACAAACTACCATCAGAGAATACTATAAACACCTCTACGCAAATCAACTAGAAAATCTAGAAGAAATGGATAATTTCCTGGACACTTACACTCTCCCAAGACTAAACCAGGAAGAAGATGAATCCCTGAATAGACCAATAGCAGGCTCTGAAATTGAGGCAACAATTAATAGCCTACCCACCAAAAAAAGTCCAGGACCAGATGGATTCACAGCTGAATTCTACCAGAGGTACAAGGAGGAGCTGGTACCATTCCTTCTGAAACTATTCCAATCAATAGAAAAAGAGGGAATCCTCCCTAACTCATTTTATGAAGCCAACATCATCCTGATTCGAAAGCCTGGCAGAGACACAACAAAAAAAGAGAATTTTCGACCAATATCCCTGATGAACATCAATGCAAAAATCCTCAATAAAATACTGGCAAACCGGATTCAGCAGCACATCAAAAAGCTTATCCACCATGATCAAGTGGGCTTCATCCCTGGGATGCAAGGCTGGTTCAACATTCGCAAATCAATAAACGTAATCCAGCATATAAACAGAACCAAAGACAAGAACCACATGATTATCTCAATAGATGCAGAAAAGGCCTTTGACAAAATTCAACAGCCCTTCATGCTAAAAACGCTCAATAAATTCGGTATTGATGGAACGTACCTCAAAATAATAAGAGCTATTTATGACAAACCCACAGCTAATATCATTTTGAATTGGCAAAAACTGGAAAAATTCCCTTTGAAAACTGGCACAAGACAGGGATGCCCTCTCTCACCACTCCTATTCAACATAGTGTTGGAAGTTCTGGCTAGGGCAATCAGGCAAGAGAAAGAAATCGAGGGTATTCAGTTAGGAAAAGAAGAAGTCAAATTGTCCCTGTTTGCAGATGACATGATTGTATATTTAGAAAACCCCATTGTCTCAGCCCAAAATCTCCTTAAGCTGATAAGCAACTTCAGCAAAGTCTCAGGATACAAAATTAATGTGCAAAAATCACAAGCATTCTTATACACCAGTAACAGACAAACAGAGAGCCAAATCAGGAATGAACTTCCATTCACAATTGCTTCAAAGAGAATAAAATACCTAGGAATCCAGCTTACAAGGGATGTAAAGGACCTCTTCAAGGAGAACTACAAACCACTGCTCAGTGAAATCAAAGAGGACACAAACAAATGGAAGAACATACCATGCTCATGGATAGGAAGAATCAATATCGTGAAAATGGCCATACTGCCCAAGGTTATTTATAGATTCAATGCCATCCCCATCAAGCTACCAATGAGTTTCTTCACAGAATTGGAAAAAACTGCTTTAAAGTTCCTATGGAACGAAAAAAGAGCCCGCATTGCCAAGACAATCCTAAGTCAAAAGGACAAAGCTGGAGGCGTCACGCTACCTGACTTCAAACTATACTACAAGGCTACAGTAACCAAAACAGCATGGTACTGGTACCAAAACAGAGATATAGACCAATGGAACAGAACAGAGTCCTCAGAAATAATACCACACATCTACAGCCATCTGATCTTTGACAAACCTGAGAGAAACAAGAAATGGGGAAAGGAATCCCTATTTAATAAATGGTGCTGGGAAAATTGGCTAGCCATAAGTAGAAAGCTGAAACTGGATCCTTTCCTTACCCCTTATACGAAGATTAATTCAAGATGGATTAGAGACTTAAATGTTAGACCTAATACCATAAAAACCCTAGAAGAAAATCTAGGTAGTACCATTCAGGACATAGGCATGGGCAAGGACTTCATGTCTAAAACACCAAAAGCAACGGCAGCAAAAGCCAAAATTGACAAATGGGATCTAATTAAACTAAAGAGCTTCTGCACAGCAAAAGAAACTACCATCAGAGTGAACAGGCAACCTACAGAATGGGAGAAAATTTTTGCAACCTACTCATCTGACAAAGGGCTAATACCCAGAATCTACAAAGAACTCAAACAAATATACAAGAAAAAAACAAACAACCCCATCAAAAAGTGGGCAAAGGATATGAACAGACATTTCTCAAAAGAAGACATTCATACAGCCAACAGACACATGAAAAAATGCTCATCATCACTTGCCATCAGAGAAATGCAAATCAAAACCACAATGAGATACCATCTCACACCAGTTAGAATGGCAATCATTAAGAAGTCAGGAAACAACAGGTGTTGGAGAGGATGTGGAGAAATAGGAACACTTTTACACTGTTGGTGGGATTGTAAACTAGTTCAACCATTATGGAAAACAGTATGGCAATTCCTCAAGGATCTAGAACTAGATGTACCATATGACCCAGCCATCCCACTACTGGGTATATACCCAAAGGATTATAAATTATTCTACTACAAAGACACATGCACACGTATGTTTATTGCGGCACTATTCACAATAGCAAAGACTTGGAATCAACCCAAATGTCCATCTGTGACAGACTGGATTAAGAAAATGTGACACATACACACCATGGAATACTATGCAGCCATAAAAAGGGATGAGTTTGCGTCCTTTGTAGGGACATGGATGCAGCTGGAAACCATCATTCTTAGCAAACTATCAGAAGAAGAGAAAACCAAACACCGCATGTTCTCACTCATAGGTGGGAAATGAACAATGAGATCACTTGGACTCGGGAAGGGGAACATCACACACTGGGGCCTATCATGGGGACGGGGGAGGAGGGAGGGATTGCATTGGGGAGTTATACATGATATAAATGATGAATTGATGGGTGCTGATGAGTTGATGGGTGCAGCACACCAACACGGCATAAGTATACATATGTAACAAACCTGCACGTTATGCACATGTACCCTAGAATTTAAAGTATAATAAAAAAAAAAAAAAAAGAAAACAGAAAAAAAAAATACAAAAATTAGACAGGTGTGGTGGTGTGTTCCTGTAGTCCCAGCTACTAGAAAGGGAGGCTGAGGCAGGATAATCTCTTGAACTCAGAAGGCAGAGGTTTCCGTGAGCCGAGATGCACCAATGCACTCCAGCCTGGGTGGCAGAGCGAGACTCTGTCTAAAAAAATAAATAAAATAAAAAGTATGCATTATATAAAAGAAAGGTGAAGAGCAGTGAAGATTGGTGGTATGGTAGGCCCAATCCCTGGAACCTGTGGATATTAATTTATATGGCAAAAGGAACTTTGCAGATATGATTAAGCTAAGAATCTTAACATGGGGAGAGTACCCTGGATTATCTGCTTGGGCAAACTTCTATTTTATCATTCAACATTTTATTAACATCCGTGGGTTATAGCTTCAATCTGTGCTATACAGAGGCCACACAAACTTCTATTTTATCATTCAACTTTTTTTTTAACATCCACAGGTTATAGCTCCAATCTGTGCAATGCACTTTCAAAATGGAGAAATGAAACACGTCAAGGAATACAGGAAGCCGCTAGAAGCTGGAAAAAAGCCAGGAGACAGATTTTCCTCCCAGATCATCCAGAAGGAATGAACCGTGCTAAAACCTTGACTTTAGCTCATTACAAAGGATTTCAAACTTATAGCCTCCGTAAGGGTAAGGCAATACATTTATTTGTGTTATTTTAAGCCACCAAGTTTGTGATACTCCCACAGTAGCAGCAATAGGAAAATAATACAGATGGTAACTGGCTTCTTTGCCCCTAATCATCTCTCTTCCTTCACTAGCTCCCACACTCCTATCTCTTTCAGAGACTGTCAATAGTGAAATATTGAATCAAGGCCCCCTGAATAATACACACTCTTAAGAGATTAGAGTGTGTGATTACTGTTGCTATAATACAGGATTCAAGTCTAATAAGGTGGGCTCCAGGGACCTACACACCCAAGAGCTGGTATTTCCACCATTAAAAAGTATTCTAAACTCTTTCCTTTTGCTATGATTATTATTATTCTAAGTTACTATGCTTTCTTTTGGTCTTGGTGTCCTTCAGAATGCACCTCACACAACTCTAACAACATGAGCATAATTGACCAATGGTCTCAAGCACATTTAATCCCATTTTGTTATTTCCTTCTTAGAGGCCTAATATGTTTGCTATCTTAAACAAAATCCAGTTTTATTTTTAATAGCGCTTTATTCTGGAACTTTCCCTAGTCATCTAGACCATTGACCATAGTTCTGTTTAGCCCATTTTCTTCCAAGAAATTGCATATGTTTTGTTCACTGTCACTTCAGATTGAGATTCTTCTCTACACTAGGGTATTATAATACTATTGTTCACTCAACCATAGCTATTCTATTTTCCCACAGACTCTGGTTGCTTTTCTGCCCATCCTTGGTCACGCTGGAGATAAAGTTTGATAAATCTCCTTAGATGAGGAAAAAAATGTGCTGGGGTTCAGATCACAGACTCTGAATACAGATGGTCTGGGCTTAAATCCCAGGTCTTTCACTTATGAAATGTGTGACTTGGTCAAGTTACTAAACCACGTCTCAGTTTTTCTATCTGTTGAATAGTAATAATAAAATATGAAATAAGAGGCTGGCCGCATTGGCTCACACCCAATCCCAGCACTTTGGAAGGCCAAGGTGGGCAGATCACAAGGTCAGGAGGTAGAGACCATCCTGGCTAACACAGAGAAACCCTATCTCTACTAAAAATACAAAAAATTAGCCAGCCGTGGTGGCACTCGCCTGTAGTCCTACTTACTCGGGAGACTGAGGCAACAGAATTGCTTGAACCTGGGAGGTGGAGGTTGCAGTGAGCTGAGATCATGCCACTGCACTCCAGCCTGGGTGACAGAGTGAGACTCAGTTTGAAAAAAGAAAAAAGAAATAAGAGTATTGTGAAGATTAAATAAGTGAGCTATTTAAAGCATTTAAAACAGTGTTGGTCACAAAAGATCACATACTTGATAATAACTTTTGTATGAAAATCCGGAATACTCAAATTTATAGAGATGAAAAGTAGATTTGTGGTTGCCATGGGCTGGAAGAAGGAGAGAAAGAGAAATGACTGTTAATGGGCACTGAGTTTCTTTTAGGAGTGATGAAAATACTCTAAAATGAGGTAGTGGTGATGGGTAAACAATTCTGTGAATATATTAAAAACACCACTGAATTGTATACCTTTGAAACGTAAATTTTATCATAGGTAAAAAAGTATATATCAACCAAAAAATAATGCTGGCCCTTTGTATTGTGGTTATTTTAAATTATTATTGAGATCAATGTTTCCGGTCATCCTCTTCAGGAAGGAGGTGCTATGTACTGAATTGCGTTTCTCCAAATTCATATGTTGAAGTCCTCATCCTAAAGGGGCTATAATTAGAGACAGGGTCTTTAGAAAATAATTAAGATTAAGTGAGCTTATGAGTGTGCCCTTACCTGAAAGAACTGGTGGCCTTATAAGTAGAGAAAGGAAGTGCTCTCCCTCTCTTCCTCTGTCTCTCTCTTTCTCTCCACGTGATCACAACGAAAAGGCCATGTAACAACTCAGGGAGAAGGTAGCTGTCTCCAAGCTAAGAAGAGGGCACTTACCAGGAATTGTATCAGCTGGCACCTTCTTCTTGGACTTCTTAGCCTGCAGAATACGAAAAATAAATTTCTTGTTTAAGCCATCCAGTATTCAGTATTTTGTAACAGCAGCCTGAATACTTTAGTACATAGTTTGTTGCCATAGAGTAGGGTGATGCTGCAACAAATACCTAAAAGTGTGGCAGTGGCTTTGGGGACTGGGTGATGAGTAGAGCCTAGAAAATTTTGAAGTGGCACTAGAAAAAGCTGAGATGACCATGAAGTGATTGTTGGTAGTAATTTGGACAGTAACAGCAATTATGGTGAGGGCTCAAAAAGAAAAGAGGAGAGTTGAAGAGAAAGCCTACATATAATCATAAACAAAATTTTGATAGAAGTATGAACATGAAATGCCATTCTAGTAAGGCCTCATAAAGTAATGAAGATCAGATCATGTGATGGGAAAATGGAGAAAAGGTTTTTTGTTTGTTTGTTTGTTTGTTTGTTTGATGGAGTCTCGCTATGTCACCCAGGCTGGAGTGCAGTGGTGTGATCTCGACTCACTGCAACCTCCCCCTCCCAGGTTCAAGCCATTCTCCTGACTCAACTCCCCAAGTAGCTGGGACTACAGGTGTCTGCTACCACGCCTGGCTAATTTTTTTGTATTTTCAGTAGAGACGGGTTTCACCATGTTGGCCAGGATGGTCTTGATCTCCTGACCTCGTGATCCACCTGCCTCGGCCTCCTGAAGTTCTGGGATTACAGGAGTGAGCCACCACGCCCAGCCAAAAGGTTCTTATATTGTGTCAGAAACACTGCCAACTGGGGCAAAGGAGAAAAAAAAAAATGGAACAGAATGAAAGAAGTATATTGAACTTCTTAGATTCCACAGGGTAAGATTATGGAATTATTTGGTTCAAAAAAGGCAAGAGTGACCCTAAAGGCAATTCAGAGATCATCAAGGATACCACTCCCAAAGCTGGCAGGGCTAGTTTCTCCTTAGTTTCAAAGACTGGGGTTTTCAAATCTCTTCAGTTTTAGAGGGTCAAAATGCCCCCATCCAGCAGCTCAGGGTGGGGATATCCTTCCAGAGAGCCCTAGCAAGGCAGGTAATGCTGTTGTTCAAGTGGGCCTGGAGACTTCAGAACACTGAACCAGAGAAGATTACTTTTAAGCCTTCAGATCCAATGAAATTTACCTTGCTAGTTTTGGGGCTTGTTTAGGATTTGTCATCCTTTCTTCCAATTTCTTTCATTTGGAATGGGAATGTCTATCCTATGCCCATTCCACTACTGTATTTTGGAAGCTCATAATTTGTCTGACATTACAGGCTCAAAGCTGGATGGGAATTTGAGATATCTGTAATTCAGTAGAGATGTGTTCTATCAGCAGCACAGGATCTCAGCCCAGGAGAATATCAATGAAAATAGTTGAGCTCAGTAAAATATTTGAAGAGATTCATTCTGAGCCAAATACGAGCGATCGATGGCCCGTGACACAACCCTAGGAGATCCTGAGAACATGCATCCAAAGTGGTGGGGTTACAGCTTCATTTTACAAATTTTAGGGGGACATACGACATCAATTATAACATGTAAGATTGGCCGGACGTGGTGACTCACGCCTGTAATCCCAGCACTTTGGGAGGCCGAGGAGGGCAGATCACAAGGTCAAGAGATCAAGAATATCCTGGATAACACAGTGAAACCCCATCTCTACTAAAAATACAAAAAGTTAGCTGGCCATGGTAGCAGGCACCTATAGTCCCAGCTACTCAGGAGGCTGAGGCAGGAGAATGGCATGAACCCGGGAGGTGGAGCTTGTAGTGAGTTGAGATCATGCCACTGAACTGCAGCCTGAGCAACAGAGTGAGACTCTGTCTCAAAAAAAAAAAAAAAAAAAAAAAAAAAAGCAAGATTTACATTGGTTTGGTCCAGAAAAAAGAGACAATTGGAAGCTGCGGCTTCCAGGTCACAGAAGATTCAAAGATTTTCTGATTGGCAATTGTTTGAAAGAGTTATTATCTAAAAAACCTGTAATCAGTAGAAAACAATGTCTGGGTTAAGATAAGGGGTTGTGGAGACCAAGGTTTATCATGCAGATGAAGCTGTAGCAGGCTTCAGAGAGAACAGACTGAAAAAGAGTTTCTTCTGTCAGTCTCAAGGTTTCTGTATTGATGCTAATGCTGGTCAGCTGTGCTTGAATTCCAACAGAGAGGAGAGTATAATGAGACATGTCTGATCCCCACTTCCCATCATGGTCTGAGTTTTTCAAGTTAACTTTGGGATGTCCTTGGCTGAGAGGAGGGGTCCACTCAGTGGTTAGGGGATAGGGAGATTAGAGTTTTACTTTTGGGTTATAAGAAAGTCCTGGGTTAGAGACGTCACTTTTAGCAGTCATCAACATATAAATAGCAAAAGAAATCTTTGAAGATAAAGTAAGTCTCCCAGGTGAGGGTACACATATGTATGTAAACACATGAAAATTCAGCAGATATGATAATGAAAAAAGACAGAGAAAAAACAGAATACAGTCACAGAAGCCAAGAGAGCACGTAATATCAAGTCAAAAAAAGAATGAAAAGGCCAGGTGCGGTGGCTCACGCCTGTAATTCCAGCACTTTGGGAGGCCAATGTGGGCAGATCACAAGGTAAGGTGATGGAGACCATCCTGGCTAATACGGTGAAAACCCGTCTGTACTAAAAATGCAAAAAAATTAGCCAGGCTTGGTGGCGGGCACCTGTAGTCCCAGCTACTCAGGAGGCTGAGGCAAGAGAATGGCATGAACCCGGGAGGTGGAGCTTGCAGTGAGCTGAGATTGTGCCACTGCACTCCAGCCTGGGCAACAGAGCAAGACTCCATCTCAAAAAAAAAAAAAAAAAAAGGATGAAAGATAGTTCTGAAGAAAGATTGAAAAAATGAGGCCTAAAATTTATTTATTGAATAGGAAGCTTCATTATCTGGAAATCAGATTACAGTGTTTTGTACAATTAATGTGAGTTGAGTTCAGGTAGACAGCATGTCTTGGCTATCTCAGAATATGGCATACTAGAGTGCTGCACCTCTTTTTTGTACATTAGCAGCTCTTGATACTCCTGGGTAGCTGAGAATTTCCAAAGAACTATAAAATGTTTTGATGAAGTCAAAGAATCAGGAAGCCCTTGTTATGACAGCAATTGGATTCCCTGAGTACAAGGAAAGTGGGCAGGAGGGTCAGTGACATCCAGGTATAGATATGGCACTTTGCCACCTCTCAGGCAATTCAGGCCCAGATTTAGAATGCCAACAAATGCATTTGAAAACACACACATTTAAAAATGCACAATAACAAACACTCACCACAAACAGAATTGCAGTAAATTCTATACTTTCAAAATGGCTAGGATTCTGGAAGGATTTGTTCATGTGTGTGTGTGTGTGTGTGTGTGTGTGTGTATGTGTAGTATGTCTTTCTAAATAAGAAAAACAGTTGTACTTGTTAGTCTCCTGAATACATTTCTGTCTTTGAATTGGAATCTTCCAAAGCTTTGGATTTTGCTTTTGGGGTACATCATATGTTTCAATCACATTGGCCTTAGGCGTCAAATAAATAAATGCTTAAATTTTTAAAATATGGATTTAATCCAAACCAAACCTGGCTTAAAGCACTATATAACCTAAGGTTGAGTTGAACTTATGTTGGAGGCTGAATGTTAGAAAATACAATCTATTAAAGGATCTTATGTATAGATCCACCTGAGTAGCCTCAGTAGTAAATTCAAATTAATTGTAAATAATACCTTAATAAGCCCTTTTTGTAGGAATCCGTCATGTAAAACTTAGGAGTTAAAAGGTTGTTACTGAAGTGGAGCAAGATGGTGGAATGGAAGCCTGCACAGTCCATCCTCCTTGCTGGAACATTGCATTTTAAAAACTATCTGCACACACAAAAGCACCATCACAAGAACCAAAATTCAGGTGAGCAATCACAGTATCTGGTTTTAACTTTGTATCATGGAAAGAGGCATTGAAGAGGGCAGGAGCAACAGTTTCAAATTGCCAATGCTACCCCTTCCACATTTCTGGCAGCAGCCTGAGGGAAGCAGAGAGAACCTGTGCACCATGGGGAGGGAAAGAACAGAAACTGGGGGACTTTACATTAAACTCACTGCTGCTCTATCACAGTGGAGAATAAAATCATGCTGAAACCAGCCTGCACCAATGCACAGAGGGAAAATTTGGACCAGTCCTAGCCAAAGGGGATTCAGCCATCCCAGCCATTGGAAATTGAGTTACTCAGCAAGCCATACTACCACAGGGTGAAGCGTTCTGAGATCCTAAGTAAACTTGAAAGGCAGCGTAAGACACAAGGACTGCAATTTCTAGGCAACTTCTAGGGTTAGGCTGTGCTTAGAGTCAGTGAATTAGGTTGCCACATGACCTAGGTAGATACTAGCTGACACAGCTAAAGAACGGCTTGCTCCATCCCTTCCCCAACTGCAGGCAGTGAAGCTCATAACAATAAAAGTGATTCCTTCCTCTTAAGGAGAAGAGAGTAAAAGTAAAGAGGACTTTGTCTTGCATTTTGCACACCAGCTCAACCACAGTAGGATAAGGCACCAGGCAGAGTCATGAGGCCCCCATTCTATGCCCTGACATTTGTAGAGACATCCTGGGACAAAAGGGAACCAGATAACCTTGATGGGAAGCACCCAGTCCTACCAGGAAAAATCACCTGCTGACTAAAATGCCCTTGGGCCCTGAATAACCAGAAGCGATACTGAGGAAGCACACCATGGGCCTTGGGCTCTGAGATGTGCTGGCTTCAGGGGAGACCCAGCATATTCCCAGCTGTGGTGACCAAGATGAAGGACTCCTGCTGCTGAGGAAAGCAGGGGGAAAAGTAAATAGGCCTTCATCTTGCATTCTAGGATCAGCTCAGCCACAGAAGGATAGACCAACAAGCAGGCTCTCGGGGTCCCCAAGTACAGGCCTAGGCTCTTGGACAGCATTTCTGGACCTGCCTGGGCCAGAGGGGAGCCCATTGCCTTGAAGAATGAGACCTAGGGCTTGGCATTATTCACCACAAGCTGATGGAAGAACTCGTGGGCTTTAAGCAAACATGGGAGGTGGCCTAGGAGAAATCCCTGTAGACTAGCAGTGATGGTGGCCACAGGGAGAGGCAACTCTGCCTGTGGAAAGGAGAGAAGAGTGGAAAGGACTTTGTATTGTGGTTTGAGTGGCAGTTTCGCTGCAGAAGAATAGAACATCAGGTAAATTACTAAGATTTTTTACTCCAATTCCTGACTCCCAAACAGCATCTCTAGACATGACCACAGCATGGGGTAACTCATCACCCTAAAGGAAAGGGCCTTGCACAAAGCCCACTGCTGTGCTGTCTTCAGGTCTGAATAGGCACAGTCTCAGTTGTGGCAACAGCATGCTTGCATCACCATAGCTTCAGTTCCAGGTGACTCAGCACAGAAAGAGAGACTCCATATGTTTGGGGGAAAGTAAGGGAAAAGAACAAGAGTCTCTGCCTGGTAATCCAGAGAATTCTTCCGGATCTTATCCAAGGCTACCAAGGTGGTATCTCTATGAGTCTGCAAACACCACAGTGTCATTGGGCTGGGGCGCAAGTCCGTTTAAACACCTAGAAAGCCTTCCCAAGAAGGACAGGCACAAATAAGCCCAGACTGTGAAGATTACAATAAATACTTAATTCTTCAACGCCCAGACATCAAAGAACACCTACAAGCATCAACACCATCTAGAAAAACACAACCTCACCAAATCAACTAAATAAGACACTAAGGACCAATCTTGATGAAACATAGATAAATGACCTTTCAGGCAGAGAATTCAAAATAGCTGTTTAGAGGTAACTAAAAGGCATTCAAGATAATACAGAGAATGAATTCAGAATTTTATCAGATACATTTAACAGAGATTGAAATAATTAAGAAGAATTAATTATACCAAAACATATGGGATACAGCAAAAGTAGTAGGAGAGAAATGTATAGCTATAAGTACTTACATCAAAAAAGAAGAAACCAGACAAACAAACAAACATAAAGAAAAAAAAAAAGAAAGAAAAGAAAAGAAAGAAAGAAAGAAAAAGAAAGAAGGAAGGAAGGAAGGAAGGAAGGAAGGAAGGAAGGAAGGAAGGAAGAAAGAAAAGAAAAGAAAAGAAAAGAAAAGAAAAGAAAAGAAAAGAAAAGAAAAGAAAAGAAAAGAAAAACTACAGGCCAATATCTCTGATGAATATTGACACAAATGTCATCAACTAAATACTAACAAAACAAATTCAACAATACATCAGAAAGATCATTCATCATGACCAAGTAGGGTTTATCCCTGGAAGGTAAGGATGGTTCAACTTACTCAAATCAATTGATACATTATATCAACAGAAGGAAGCACAGAAAACATATCATTTTAAATGATGCTGAAAAAGCATTTGTAAAGTTCAACATCCCTTTATGATAAAAAAAAAAACTTCAAAAAACTGAGTATAGAAGAAATATACTTCAACACAATAAAAGTCATATATGATAGACCTATAGCTAGTATTGCACTATATGGGGAACATCTAAGGCTTTTTCTCTTAGATCTGGAGCATGACAAGTATGCCAATATTCACCACTGTTATTCAACACAGTACAGAAAGTCTTAGCTAGAAAAACCAGAAAAGAGAAATAAACAGAGGGAGAGGGTATCCAAATTGGTAAAGAAGAAATCAAACTTTCTTTGTTTGCAGATGATAATGATCTTATATTTGGAAAATCCTAAAGACTCCACCAAAAAACAACTATTAGAACTAATAAACAAATTCAGTAAAATTGCAGAACACAAAATTACCATACAAAAATCAGTACCATTTCTATATGCAAACAATGCACAATCTGAAAAAGAAATTTTTTAAAATTGCATTTAAAAATAGGCACAAATAAAATTAAATACCTAGGAATTGACAAAGTGAAAGATCTCTCTGATGAAAACTGTAAAACACTGATGAAAGAAATTGAAGAGGATATTAAAAAATGGAGAGATATTCCATGCCCATGGATTAAAAGAACCAATATTGTTAAAATGTTCCTACTATCCAAAACAATTTAAAGATTCAATGCAATCTCTATCAAAATACCAATGACATTCCTCACAGAGATAGAAAAAACATTCCTAAAATATATTTGGATTCACAAAAGACATAGAATAGTCAAAGTATCCTGAGCAAAAAGAACACAAACAGAGGAATCACATTACTGACTTAAAACTATACTACAGAGATATAAGAAGCTAAACACCATGGTACTGGCATAAAAACAGATATAGAGATCAATGGAAAAGAATAGCGACCCCAGAAAAAATCCACACAGCTACAGTTAACTCATTTTTGACAAAGATGCTCTATTAGTTCATTTTCACACTGCTGATAAAGACATACCAGAGACTGGGTAATTTATACAGGAAAAAGGGTTTAACAGACTTACAGTTCCACATGGCAGGGGAGGCCTCATAATCATGGCAGAAGGCAAGGAGAAGCAAGTCACATCTTACATGGATGGTGGCCAGCAAAAAGAGAGAGCTTGTGCAAGGAAACTCCAATTTTTAAAACCATCAGATCTCGTGAGATTCATTCACCATCACAAGAAAAGCATGGGAGAGACCCACCCCTATGATTCAATCCAAAATGTCATCTGAGACTAGACAAGTTCCTTCCACCTATAAGCCAGTAAAATCCAAAGCAATTTACTTACTTCCTATATACAATGGAGGTAGAGGCATTGGGTAAGTACAGATGTGCCAAATGGGAGAGACCGACCAAAATCAAAGGGCTACAGGCCCCAGGCAAATCCAAAATCCAGTGGGGCAGTCATATCTTAAAGCCTCAAAATGATATATTTTGACACCCTGTCTCACATCTAGGTCATGCTGATGCAAGAGGTTGGTTCCCATGGTCTTGGGCAGTTCTGCCCCTATAATTTTGCAGGGTTTTCATGGGTTGGCATTGAGTGTCTGCAGCTTTTCCAGGTGCACAGTGCAGCTGTTGGTGGATCTATCATTATGGGGCCTGGAGAATGGGAACCCTCTTCTCACAGCTCTACTAGGTGGTGTCCCAGTAGGGACTCTGTGTGAGGACTCCAACCCCACGTTTTCCTTTCACACTGCCCTAGCAAAGGTTCTCCATGAGGGCCCTACCCCTGCAGCAAACTTCTGCATGGACATCCAGGTGTTTCCATACATCTTCTGAAATCTAGGCAGGTTCCCAAACCCCAATTCTTGACTTCTGTACACCTGCAGACTCAATACCATGTGAAAGCTGCCAAGGCTTGGGGATTGCACTCACACACTCTGAAGCCATGGCCTAAGCTATCCCTTGGCCTCTTTAGTCATGGCTGGAGCATCTGGAGTACAGGGCCCAAAGTCCCTGAACTGCACAGAGAAGGGATGCCCTGGGCCCAGCCCATGAAACAATTTTTTCCTCCTAGGCCTCTGGACCTATGATGGGAGCAGCTACCTCAAAGGTCTCTGATATGCCCTTGAGACATTTCCCCATTTTTTTTTTTTTTTTTTTGGAGATTAACATTTGGCTCCTCATTACTTATGCAAATTTCTGCAGCTGGCTTGAATTTCTTCTCAGAAAATGGAATTTTCTTTTCTACTGCATTGTCAGACTGCACATTTTCTGAACTTTTATGCTCCGTTTCCCTTTTGAAACTGAATGCCTTTAACAGCACCCAAGTCACCTATTGAATGCTTTGCTGCTTAGAAATTTCTCTGCCAGATACCCTAAATCATCTCTCTCAAGTTCAAAGTTGTACAAATCTCTAGGGCAGGAACAAAATGCCACCAGTCTCTTTGCTAAAACATAACAAGAGTCACCTTTGCTCCAGTTCCCAAGAAGTTCCTCATCTCCATTTGAGACCACCTCAGCCTGAATTTCACTGTCCATTTCATTATCAGCACTTTGGTCAAAGCCATTCAAGAAGTGTCTAGAGTGTTCCAAACTTTCCCACCTTTTCCTGTCTTCTTCTGAGCCCTCCAAACTGTTCCATCCTCTGCCTGTTATCCAGTTCCAATGTCATTTCCACATATTCTGGTATCTTTTCAGCAGTGCCCCACTCTACTGGTACGTCTTACTGTATTACTCCATTTCATACTGCTGACAAAGACATACCTGAGACTTGGAAATTCATACAGGAAAAGGGGTTTAATGGACTTACAGTTCCACATGCCTGGGGAGGTTTCATAATCATGTTGGAAGGTAAGGAAAAGCAAGTCATATCTTGGATGGTGGCAGACAAAAAGAGAGAGCTTGTGTAGGGAAACTGGGTTTTTAAAACCATCAGATCTCATGAAACTCATTCACCATCACAAGAATGACACGGCACAGACCCTTCCCCATGATTCAATCATTTCCCACTGGGTTCCTTCCACAACATGTAGGAATTATGGGAACTACAAGATGAGATTTGGGTGGAGACACAGAGCCAAAGCACATCAGATGCCACGGAAATACAATGGGGAAAAGACAGTCTTTTCAATAAACTGTGCTGGGAAACCTGGATATCCATATGCAAAAGAATGAAACTGGATCTCCATCTCCCTCCTTATGCAAATACAAAATCAAAATGGATTAAAGATTTAAATCTAAGACCTTATACTACAAAACTAAGAACAGAAAACAGTGGGAAACTCTCTGGGACATTGGTCTGGTCAAAAATTTCTTGAGTAATACCCCTCAAGCACAGAAAACAAAAGCAAAAATGGACAAATGTGAATACATCAAGTTCAAAACTGTCTGCACATCAAAGGACACAATCAATAACGTGAACAGTCAGCCCACAGAATGAGAGAAGCTATTTGTAAGATATTCATCTGACAAGGGATTAATAGAATATATAAGGAGCTCAAATAACTCTATAGGAAAAAATCTAGTAATTTGTTTTACAAATAGGCAGATTTGAATAGACATTTCTCAAAAGAAGACATACAAATGGCACACAGGTATATGAAAAGGTGCTCAACATCACTGATCATCAGAGAAATGCAGATCAAAACTACAACGAGATATCACCTCACCCCCATTAAAATGGCTTTTATTGAAAAGTCAGGCAATAACAAATGCCAGTGAGGATGTGGAGAAAAGGGAACCCTCATGCACTATTGGTGAAACTGTAAATTAGTATAAACACTATGGAGAACAGATTGGCAGTTCCTTGAAACACTAAAAATAGAGCTAACATATGACCCAGTAATCTCACTGGCCTGTTATACCCCCAAAGAAAGTATATAGAAGAGATATCTGTATTCCCACATTTGTTGTAGCACTGTTAACAACACCCAAGATTTGGAAGCAACCCAAGTGTCCATCAGCCAATGAATGGATTAAACAAATGTGGTACTTATACACAATGGACTGCTATTCAAAAGAATACAAAAATAATGAGATCCTATCATTTGCAATAACATGGATGAAACTGAAAGTCATTATATTATGTGAAATAAGCTAGGCACAGAAAGACAAATATCACGTGTTCTCATGTATCTTTAGGACCTAAAACATCAAAACCATTTGAACTGATGGAGATAGAGAATAGAAGGATGGTTATCAAAAGTTGGTGGGGAAGGGGGAGGGAAGGAATGCGGTGGCAATGTTTAATGGCAGAAAAAAAATAAAAGAAGAAGACCTAGTGTTTGATAGCACAACAGGGGGCTGTAGTCAATAATAATTTAATTGTACATTTTTAAATAACGAATAGATTGTTTGTTAACACACAGGATAAATGTTTGAGAGGACAGCTATTCCATTTTCCACGATGTGATTATCATGCATTGTATGCCTGTACCAAAATACCTCATTTACCCCATAAATATATCTAACTACTATTTACCCACAAAAATTAAAAATAAATTTTTTTATAAAACAATTTTTACCTTCTATTTTGTGACATCTATACACAATTTTAAGGGGTAAGTTGATTCTTTTTGTGTGTGTGCTTGTGTTGTATTTCTATATTTTTTATTGATACATCATAACTGTATAAATTTATGGCATATATATGATGTTTTCATACATGCATATCATGTGTAATTATCAAATCAGAGCATTTAGGATATTCATCACCTCAAACATTTATCATTCTTTGTGTTGAGAACATTTCAAATCTTCATACTAGTTATTTTGAAACATAAAATAAATTATTGTCAACCATAGTTGCCCCACTGTGCTATTCAACACATACTATATCCGCATGTTTGCACCATTTACCAACCTTTCTTCAGACCCACCACTGCAAACCCTTCTAAAAGCCTCTAGTAACTACTAATATACTCTCTACCTTCATGAGATCAACTTTTCTAGCTCCCACATGAGTGAAAACATGCGATCTTTGTCTTTCTGGCCTGGCTTATTTTACTGACCATAAAGACCTTTAATTCTATTCATGTTGCTGCCAATGGAAGATTTTCATTCTTTTTATGACTGAATACTACTCTATTGTGTACATACACATTTTCTTCATCCACTCGTTTGTTAATGGCCACTTAGGTTGATTCCATATCTTTCTTATTGTGAATTTAGTGCTGCAATAAAAATGGGGTACAGGTATACTTTTGATATGACTACTTAGTTTCCTTTGAATAAGTAGCCAGTAGTTGAATTGCTGGATCATATGGTAGTTCTAGTTTTAGTTTTCTTGAGGAAACTTCATA